>NC_139145.1:112705884-113287852 GCF_964270905.1 Leucopleurus acutus | reverse complement strand
TCCATGTCTCTAAAAATGACCCAATTTCGTTCCTTTTTATGCCTGAGTAATATTCCATTGTGTATATGTACCACATCTTCTTTATCCATTCCTCTGTTCATGGACATTTATGTTGTTTCCATGTCCTGGCTATTGTAAATAGTGCTGCAATGAACACTGGGGTGCATGTGTCTTTTTGAATTATGGTTTTCTCTGGGTATATGCCCAGTATGGTCAGCCTCGGAACTGTGAGGGCGCTGGTGAGTGTGTCATTTAGCATGCTAATGTAGTACAGTGAACATATAATGAGGCTCAAGGTCTACTGGGAGTCGAATCTTCCGCCATCTTGGACCTAGTTGGTTCTAACCAGTTTATGTCACATCCTCAAGGGTTGTGTCATTTTTTTGGCCGTACGCGGGCCTCTCTCACTGTTGTGGCCTCTCCCATTGCGGAGCACAGGCTCCGGACGCGCAGGCTCAGCGGCCATGGCTCACTGGCCTAGCTGCTCCGCGGCAAGTGGGATCTTCCCGGACCGGGGCACGAACCCGCGTTCCCTGCATCGGCAAGCGGACTCTCAACCACTGTGCCACCAGGGAAGCCCTGTGTCATTCTTTTAAAGATTGTGCCCTGTCCCCTTCCCTCCTGTTTCAGGCTGATAGAATTAGGACTCTTACTTTATTTACATATTTGACCATTTGGAAGAAAAGCCTAGTGGAGTCCCTGATGGCAACCTAGGTTGGCAGGGTGATGGAGGACCAAGGCAGAGAGACGACTGCCAGCATCAGTCCGCACCTTATCATCTGAATAACAAGAATCAATGACCTACTTTATCTTGAAGGAAAATGGCAACCACTTCCTAAGAGTTTTCTATTTCTCTCTGCTCCAGTTCCTCCTTGCTGCTCAACCTGCCAAAGTTTCCTCTTGTCAATCCCATAAGTTCCCATGGACTGAGTTTGCATAGATTAAGAGTTTAGAATCATGAATTCAGAAACCCAAGCTTTAGTAACAATACTGACATTGAACAGGTTTCTAGTTGCCGGTAGAGACATATGTAAGTGATTTTCTCTAGGTGAGGGGTGCTGCCTTGGGTTCCAGAGTCGGTGTCAGTCAGTGTTTTTTTTTTTTTTTTTTTGAGGTACGCGGGCGTCTCACTGTTGTGGCCTCTCCCGTTGCAGAGCACAGGCTCCGGACGCTCAGGCTCAGCGGCCATGGCTCACGGGCCCAGCCGCTCCGCGGCATGTGGGATCTTCCCGGACTGGGGCACGAACCCGTGTCCCCTGCATCGGCAGGCAGACTCTCAACCACTGTGCCACCAGGGAAGCCCCCAGTCAGTGTTTTGAGTTGCAATAGAAACTGTGACCGATTTAAGCAGAAAATGACTTTATTCAAAAGATGTTGATAGCTCACAGAATTGTGAGAATTGTTGAAAAGTAGGTTTATTGTAGCCAGGAACAACTCTTAAAACCATGCCTCAAAACTGGTCTGGTGGACTATACAACACAATTATATAAAGACAAATAACCCAATTTAAAAATGAGCAAAGGATCTGAATCAACAGTTCTCCAAGGAAGATATACAAATGTCCAATGAGCACATGAAAAGATGCTCACCACCATTAGCTATCGGGGAAGTGCAAATCAGAGCCACAATAATATACCACTTCACACCTGCTAGGGTGTCTATAATCAAAAAGACAAATAATAACAAGTGTTGGTGAGGATATGGAAAAATCAGAATCCCCATACACTGCTGGTGGGAGTGTAAAATGGTGCAACTACTTTGAAAAACAACCTGGCAGTTCCTCAGACAGTTAAACAAAGTTACCATATGACCCAGCAATTCCACTCCTAGGTATATCCTGAAGAGAAGTGAACATGTATGTCCACATAAAAACTTGTACACAAGTGTTCCTAGCAGCATTATTCATAATAGCCAAAAAGTGGAAACAACGGAAATGTCCATCAACTATTGAATGGATAAAAAAAATGTACATTCATACAATGGAATATTATTCAGCCATAAAAAGGAATGAAATACTGATTCTTGCTACAACGTGGATGAACCCTGAAAACAGTATGCTATGTGAAAGAAGGCAGACACAAAGGATCACATTGTATATTTCCATTTATATAAAATGTCCAGAAATAGGCAAATCTTTAGAGACAGAAAGTAGATTAGTGGTTACCTAGAGCTGGGAGGGAGATAGGGGGAGGAATTAGGGGATGTTGCTTAAGGGGTGTGGGGTTAATTTTGGGGTGATGAAAATGTTTTAAACTTGATTGTGGTGATGGTTGCACAACTCTGTGAATATACTAAAAGCCAGTGAATTATACAGTTTAAGTGGGTGAATTGTATGGTATGTGAATTATATCGCAATAAAGCTGTTTTATTTTTTTTTTTTGAGTTCTCTGGTAAGGAAACAGTTGTCATTACTGTTGGGCGCTAGATGTCATAGTTTATACTATTTCCACTTCCATACCAGCAGCTCAACATGGCATCAGCTGTAACCTCCGCTACCTTCAGAGAGAGTGAGGAACCCCACCTCCACTTCCTCCATCACTAGCTCTCAAGTCAGTCTGTAATGGGTGTGAAGGTCATCACGAGTAGCTGGCACTGTCAGATCTACCTCCTCCAGGACCCCCAAGGTGGGGAATGTACCAAATGGGAAGAGAGGTCAGAAGCTGGACAGTCAAAAATGATGTCAGATGTCCACTAGGACAGTATGGGGCACTGGGCTAGGCTTTCACCAGGTGTTACCTGACCCTCAGGATTTTTAACATAGGATGCGTAGATTTTGCTTTTTCTATGGATATACAACACTTTATTTAAACAATGGAGCAAATCAAATAGTTAACATTTCCATAAGGAATTTAATTGAAAATACAACACAGAGCAGTGACCAAATATACAACCATACAAGGTTGAAGTACCTTTTCCCATTAAATATCTGCTGAATCTGAATATCCCTGTTTAGTCTAGCTTTGACTTCACATTTTATGATAAAAACAAACAATTGTTTCATTTACGCCTCAGCATGGCCTATCTTACGTACCTTGGTATCTCTGCTTTGGGGTTTCAAAGCCCTATTAAAATCTGTCAACTATCTGTTTGCTATTATCAGAAAATTAATTGCCTTCTAATCCTTTTAGTCTGTATACCTAGGTCAATCCTCCTGTGGAGAATTGTGCTGCCACTCACAAAGTGGGCTGCTCTGACCCTGGTCACGTGGAGAAATGAGACTCAAGTAGTGTCAGATTCTCTTTTCTGGTAACTTAGAAATGGAGACACGAATTCTGTTTAGCTAGTTTTAGAAGAGAAGGGTTTGAGGACAGGTCTCGACTTTTTGGAGATCTATTCAATGTTATTTTGATCTTTTTAATAACATTTTGTCATAGAATATTGGTTGTCATGTTTTCGAAAATTATTAGTTTATTTTTCTGTTAGTTAAAAAAAGATTTTAAATTTACATCTGTCCAAGAAGAACGCTAGCTAAAATTGCTGAGCATAATTTGGTATCTGGGATGGTATCCAGAAAAAATTGCTATGTAATGCTAAATAAAAGCTATCTGTCAGGTCAGGGAGCCCAGAGTACAGTAGTCCCCTCTTATACACAGTGGATATTTTCCAAGATCCCCAGTGGATGCCTGAAACCACAGGTAGTACTGAACCCTTAGGAACAGTAAGAGATTAACAACAATAACTAATAACAAAATAGAACAGTTACAACTATATATTATAACAAGTTATATGAATGTGGTCTCTCTCAAAATACCTTACTGTATTTCATTCACTCTTCTTGTGGTTCTGTGAGATGGTAACATGCCTATGTGATGAGATAAAGGGATGTGAGTGACGTAGGCATTATGACGTAGGGTTAGGCTACTACTGACCTGACAGTATGTCAGTAGCAGGATCATCAGCTTTGGGTGATCTGGCTCATGGAGCCCGTGTGATGTTGATGGTTGGATGTCAGGAGCAGACGATGTCCATGTGGGGTGGGATGGAGCGGCATGGTGCAAGATTTGATCACGCTGCTCTGAATGGCACGCAATTGAAAACTGATGAGTTGTTTATTTCTGGAATTTTCTATTTGATATTTTTGGACCATCGCTGACTGTGGGTAACCATAGAAAGTGAAACTGTGAAGAAGGGAGGACTTTTGTATAGAAGATGGGTTTTGAGGAGACCCTATACAGAGGGGAAGGCTAAGACTCTGGATTCAGGATCACTCAAATGAGTTTCTAAAACCTTAAAACAATCCACCCAAAACAGAGCACCTACAAGGAACGACTGGCTCAGAATTCTGTGAGTATACCTTACTGTCTACCCATCTGTAAGAGAGAGAAAGATGTTTGAAGCTGTCCTGTCACCCACAAGGGCTCCATCCTTCATCAAGGCAGGTTAGGCCAACAGCCAGAGGTGAGGTAATGTCGCTTTTCCCATTCCTTTCTCTTTGTTCGCTGGAATCTAGAGATGGGAAGAGGGAGAAGCAATAAAACACCTTTTCAGAAAGCCAGGTGCTTCTGCTTTTGGTGTATCGCTTAATCTCCTTGGGAACAAATTGTGTGTTACCAAAAAAAACCCCTAAGAACTCCAAGACAATTTTGTAGACTCTGGGACTGAAGGTGTCCTTTGGTGGCAGCTGTGTTGAACCATGTGCAAGAGAAAGAGAGGTAGCTGTGTTAGAGGAGAGAGAGACACATACACGGAGACAGAGAGACACATCCCTTGATTCCTGGTGGTTTTCCTTTTTTCTCTTCCCTGTGAGGCCTGGATACCCCTCCTGCCTGCCCTTGGATTTCATGAGACATCTGTTTCCTTAAGATAAGTCCCTTCTATTTAAGCAAGCTTGAGGGCATTTGCCCTTAATACCACGAGTCTCTCACCTCTTCTTAGCATTTCTAACGTTCTTGTTCCCCTACAGACCTTGGCTACACATGTGCCCTTCCTCAGGGCTAGTCAGAAGAACCCCCTAAAGCTGGAGTCATGCCCCACATTTCAAGAAATACTTTTTTTTTCCCACCATCAGGAATCTTTTGAACATCGATAGCCACACTATCAAAACCCAAAGCTGCCACTGGTATATCATGACCACAACATGCCACCAGCATATTTTTTAAAACCTGTCTCAGATCTGAAGGAACTAATCCTTCCCATCCACATGCCTTCCCATTGCCAATATTTTAAGGTCTACTGAACATAGAGTTATAGACCTGAAGAGAAGTTTCTGATGAACTAACACCAACTTTAGCATACACCGTTCAGGTGCTGGTAGCAAAAAGCTCTTGATCAATCTCAGTTTGACCTCAAGCATCAGAGTCCCAGAGTTTCTTTACATCTCTCCTGGAGTTGTTAAAGCCTGAGCACGCACAGTTCTCCAGAATATACCTCTGAGAACCACTTGACCTCTTTGAGCCTCAGACTCTGAAAGATGTAGGTGTCAGTGGGGTGGGGCAAACAAGAATATGAAATGCACAAGGAAATCACGTGTGCCTGGGACAGAGTAGAGCCTGAATGAGTGTCAGTTCCCCCTCCCTTCCTTCAGTATAAATACCCTGGCTTGAGTATTTTTGTGGGTTCATACTGCCATCACTAGCAATGCTATTCCCCAGAGAACACTCCTCGCCCTACACCTTTGTTGGGGTGTACTCCCAGATGCACAGATAACTCTCCTTGATTTGTGTTTTGTTTAAATTTTGAGGTAAAACCAGGAGTGAACTTCAACCTGGACTGCACCTATCTCACTAGTGTCTTTTCTCTAATTTCCTTGGTTGGGTTATCAGAAAATGTCAAAGCCTTCTTGTTCATATTTGTATACATTTCAGGGTCACATTAAAATATTCTAGTCCTAAAGCCCCACTGCAATAAGTGTCAGCTTTGAACCAGAATAGGGCCCGGGGTGATGTTCCTGCAGCCACAGAGATGTACAATTAGAACAGCTCTCTCAGCATAACTTTCTGAATGGCTTCTCTCTGAATTCAGGTTTCAGTGTGATCAGAGAATTAGCATTCTGGCACTAAAAAGGATTTCATTTTACATTTCTGTTTTGTTTAGGGACTGGGTGTAATCTGTCTTTGGAACACACGGTACACACTCATAGATATTGACTGACTGAGAGAATGAGTAACGATTGAGTGATGCAAGGAAGAATAATTAGAATGCTTGTCAATTTTGCTTAGTTACACTTCCCAGAGGTAATCATTGTTAAAGAGATGCGTTCTGCCTTCATTAATTATAGCCTTATTCGTAAATCAGAGTGAATTTTTAGATCCTCAGAGTTTGGATTTCACGAGGTTAGTTCAACACTGGAAAGGAAAAGAGAACAAACAAATGGAACATTTGTTATTTGCCTAGTATGGTATAATGCATTTTACACACAGCATTTCAACACAGCTGTCTTATGAAGTAAGTATTAGTCTCCCTGTTACCGTGATGACCTTCAAGCTCAGGGAAGGAAGGGGAAGTAATTCGCCCAAGCTTGCACAGCTAGTAAGTGGGAAGCAACGATTTAAACCCAGGTCTGTCTCACTGAGGTGAAAAGTGCTCTTTCCACTACTACCCAGTGCAGTCTCTGTCCCATGGGCTCAGCACTGTGGTATATTCTGTGATAATGAGGCATGGTTTCTGTCTCAAGAAACTTATTGTCAAGTGGAAAACACATGGTAATACTAATGTAATAATTCAAAGTAGCAGTAAATAAACACTCTGGTAGAATTATCAGAGAAGTACTCTGCAAGCAGAGAATTCCAGTAAATCTCAAGTATTGTGGTTCATCTAAGAGACAGAGCTCACTAACCTCCAGCTCAGTCACATTTCGATTTTCTAAAAACAGCTCTCAGGACAGAGCTCACATGGTACCTGGTGCTGATAGGCATGTGGGTCAGATGGAAGGCACTTGCACAGGCCACTGATAGGAATGCAAATTAATAAACCTTTCTGGAGGGAAAATTGGCAGTGTGTATAAAAAGCCTGACAAAATAACTTTGTTTTTGACTCTCAAATTCTACTTCCTGAGGTGTTAATTCTAAGGAAACAAATGTGCAGAAAGAGCTATCTCTAAGGATGTTTGTTGTAGCTTTTTGTATAATGGCAAAATCCTGGAAACAGTCTAAATGTTCAACAACATGGTGTTGGATAAAGTGTTATATCCTGTGGTAGAATGCTAGGCTAACCATTAAATAGGAGGTTGTAGGACAGTGGTTCTCAAAGTGTGGTCCCATTTCAGGGCATCCTCAAGGGCAAAACTGTTTTCATTGTAATACTAAGGTTTGCATTTCCCACTTTCATTCTCTTGTGTGAGTTTAGAATACTGTATCGACAGGAATTTTATTTAATATCTTTGTTTCTTTTTCCCTCTGGAATTTGAGATGCTTCCTTCTATGGTGTTGGTTTTGCTGTCTGCATTTTGTTGTAGGTCAAATATTCCTTGTTGCTTCCTAGCAGTGGTGTTTGAGCCTGAGGGGGAGAGACTATCAGATAGGTTCTTCCGGAGTTTCTTACCTGCTGGCTCTAGCCAGGATACTGCTGATGTGCTTTCAACTTTGTGGGAATCAGGTACCCCTGCCGCCAACCTAGCATGACAGAGTTTGATTAAAGTGTAATAACCACTAAAGGTAGAATGAGTATAAGAATGTAAGATACCCAGACAACTGCTTGGAAAGTTGAAAAGGAGAGATACAAAATTTAGTTATCAATGTAGATTTTATGACCAGACTTTGTAAACTGTGTTCTTGAGAGATGAATCTTTTAGGTTGCAATTCTCCCGTATTAAGGCTGCATTGGAGAGGGAAATAAAAAATGCATTTTTAAAAAAGGTAAAGTGTCCCACACAACCTTTATAGATCATTGATTTGAGAATAAAGAAAAAAATGGAGATTGGAAAGTTTTCTAAACATTTTACGTGTGCACAAAAGAACACACTTCCTAATACCGCACTTGCAGAAACCATACAGTTAATGATGTTAATGAGTTATTGTCCAGAGCTGATCTAGCAAAAAATGTCTGAGGGTTTGTCAGTAGCTGTAACGTTATGATTAATTTTCCTTGAGGGATTATTGGCAGCATTAGTTTGGGGACTAGATCAAAAGTCCCTGGAGGAGCACTTGGGAATTGAAGCGAAGGTGTGTGGTTGTCACTCAGTCAGAATGTTCTGGTTTAACTCCTCTCCCCTGTACATCTTGTACTCCTCTATATGTAGCACACAAGATTCTCAAGGATGTTCTCTCCATAGCTGGAGGGCGCCCTCATTGTGCCTCCAGTGGTATAGCTCTGTGAGGTTGATCCAGAAAGCCCCAGGACAGCCAACCCCCTGGCCCCAAAGCCTCTCTGCTGACACAGGCACAAGTGTCTTCCTTCTTGAAGCTTCAGGGCTGGGAGGATTTTCACCCAGCCTTGCTCATTTCTCTAGTATCTGCTGGAGTGAGGCTTTGGGGGTGTGTGTGTGTGTGTCTTAATATTTATTTATTTGGCTACACTGGGTCTTAGTTGCTGCATGCAGGATATTTGTTGCGGTATGCGGAATCTTTAGTTGTGTTTTATTACTATTATTTCCTTTAAAAAACAACAGAAAAAAGAAAAACTGTTGCCATTATATACTAGGCATGTGGACAAACCCCCGTTTCATCTAATAGAGGAGCTGAGTTTCATTTTTAAATGTATTACGTTTATTTTCAAGGTCACAATTTAATGGCTCTTTCTCTGTTGCAAACTTAAGAAAAATTGCAGGAGGGTCACTAAGGAAATGAGGGAACTTGATCAAATTTCTCCTACTTTTTGGATCAATTGGCCCTAATCCTCTGTGCTTTTATGGAATTATAATTGTAGTAAAAAAAAAAAAAAAAAAGTCTGTGGAACAGCAGGGGAGAAGTCTGTCCCGACTCACTGATTTATTTTAAAAGATCCCAGCCTGACACATTCTATTCAGATGAAGTACTCTGTCTCTTAGTAACCACCACTCAACTTTCACAGGAATTGGACAGCAGTGGCTGGTGGGGTACCGTTTCTGTTCTGTGCTAATACTCAGTAGCTTTTGAAGAATTCTAGTGCTAAAGAGCTAAGCCTGTATTTAACTCCTCAACTGGGAATCCCAGAACATGGAATGTTCTTATCCTCCGTGGTTTTTCCATATATCCTCAGCCAAGGTTAATGTTGCCCGTGGTTGATTATTATTTATTTATTTACTTACTTATTTATCTATTCATATGCTCTTTCACTCTTGGGTATATCTATACCAGTGGTTCTCAGCTAGTAAAATTCTGAGGACACATTTTTCGTTGTCAGAACTAGGAGTAGGGTACTGTTGGCATCTGGTAGGTAGAGGTCAGGGTGCCACTGAGCATGCATGCTAGCTCCCACAGCAAGGAATTTATGTAGCCCAAAATATCAGTAGTGACACTGAGGAACTCCCACTGTCGAGGAGCTGCCAAGACCACAAATAAGCCCATGTTTTGCTCTGTAGTAGGCACTAAGCTATGAACTAGCCCTGCCACACTGTACGTAGGTCATTTACTTTGGTTCTCTAGACCTGGCATCTTTTGCCCTTAGTTTTCTACGATAGTGGAGAATTTAGTGGGTGAGTTTTATACTTTTCTTTGGTGCATTCAGACGTCTGCCTGCAATTTATTCAATTGAGACATAGCCCCCAGCTCATGTAGGCCCTGAATGGATAGATACTCCCTAAGTATTTTCTTTTTTTTATAAATTTATTTATTTATTTTTGGCTGTGCTGGGTCTTCGTTGCAGCGCGCGGGCTTCTCATTGTCGTGGTTTCTCTTGTTGCAGAGCATGGGCTCTAGGCACATGTGCCTAGAGCCTGTGGGCTTCAGTAGTTGTGGCACGTGGGCTCAGTAGTTGTGGCTCGCGGGCTCTAGAGCGTAGGCTCAGTAGTTGTGGCGCATGGGCTTAGTTGCTCTGCAGCATGTGGGATCTTCCTGGACCAGGGCTTGAACCCATGTCCCCTGCACTGGCAGGCGGATTCTTAAACTCTGTGTCACCAGGGAAGTCCACTCCCTAAGTATTTATAACTTGATTACTCAGTCCAAAATACAAAGTACTCTTTTTAACTCTGGGCAGATAAGTAACTCCTATAATTTCACTGTTCTTATGGGTCATATAACACCTTTATCCACTAGCAGGTAGACATTTCTTACTTGAAGTAAATGGAAAAGCTTAGGCATGTGGTCCACATGTAATAATTTGGTTGGGGAGGGGTGGGAGTAAGAAAGAAGGAAGATAGTCACTATTTTGAAACCTTGTACTTTCAAATGGATCACTTCTTCATCTAGTCCTTGTTGTAAGGTCAAGCACATGTTTTAGGCACTCAATGACTCAAGTTATCTCAGCCTTTAATAGCAAATATATGTGCATCCCATCATTAACTAATTATCAGGACTGTTCTAAAGCCCTGGGAAAGACAGGGTGATGGGTATTTCCCAATCTGCTTGGGGTTGGAGTAGCATTGGAAGCATCTACCTAATACTAACATATGTGCCACTGAGTCTTTTGATTTTTAAGGAGATTACAGATGTTTTTGAAGGTGCCCCAAAGTACCCCCAGACATACCGTATGGTGTCACACCTCCCTCCTTTTGCCTATGTTGTTCCTTTTACCTGAGTTACCCCCAACCTGGTCCTCCTGGAAAACTAATTTTCATCTTGCAAAACCTTACATCAGCCTTTTAAACTCTGTATTATATTCCAGACCCCTCCTTTTACACGTGTATTCACACAGCCTGCCTGAATCCACTCCAAATTTTAAAAAATTTCCGTCTCTGTACATCCATGTCTGATGCGCTTTGCACATTGTTTCTGTTCTCACATGTGTTGCACTGTATTATAATGATCTGTTTGCAGATATTCTTACATGCTAGCTCTAAGCTCCTGGAAGGCTGGCACTGTGTTTATTCTTCTTAGATTCCCGTTAGTTTGCACATGGTGAGTACTTTTTAGAATTTAAAAGTGGAATTTCCATTATTTATTTTACGAGGCTCAGTTTTTGTTTTGTTTTTTATTTTGCAAAATATCGATTAACAGCATTATCTCTGGTTATGGGACTGAAATGGGGGTTGTGGTAGTTATGGGAGATTTTGCCTATCAATGTTAGATTAATTTTTTTTTTTTTTTTTTTTTTTGCGGTACGCGGGCCTCTCATTGTTGTGGCCTCTCCCGTTGCGAAGCACAGGCTCCGGACGCGCAGGCTCAGCGGCCATGGCTCACGGGCCCGGCTGCTCCGCGGCATGTGGGATCTTCCCGGACCGGGGCACGAACCCTGCATTGGGAGGCGGACTCTCAACCACTGCGCCACCAGGGAAGCCCCTAGATTAATTTTTTACAACAAGAATATTCTCATTTACTTGTGTAATCAGAGTTAACATTATATTTATATATCTCAAAAAAATGTTTTCTGTATCAAGGAGTACAGATGTTTAATGTTGGAGTGAGATGTTTAATGATGACTGAGAGGTATAGTTCGGCTTTAAATGAAAGGTATTAGATAAGATAGCCCTAGGGACTTGCCTGGTGGCACAGTGGTTAAGAATCTGCCTCCCAATGCAGGGTACGTGGGTTCGAGCCCTGGTCCGGGAAGATCCCACCTGCCGCGGAGCAACTAAGCCCGTGCGCCACAACTGCTGAGCCTGCGCTCTAGAGCCCTCGAGTCACAACTACTGAGCCCACGTGCTGCAGCTACTGAAGCCCGCACGCCTAGAGCCCGTGCTCCGCAACAAGAAAAGCCACCACAATGAGAAGCATGCCCACCGCAATGAAGAGTAGCCCCTGCTCACCGCAACCACAGAAAGCCCATGTGCAGCAATGAAGACCCAACACAGCCAAAAATAAATAAATAAATTTATTTTAAAAAAAAGATAGCCCTAGCTGCTGTAGCAAACCAAATCTCAGTAACTTAGTATAATAAAAGTTTCTCTTGAGCTTGATTAAAAGTCCTATGCAGGTATTCCTCATTAGGCAGGCCTCCTCCAAGTAGTGACTGAGGCACCTTAGCTGTTGTGGCTCTATCCTCTTCAGTATGTGGCATTTAAGGTTGCCATGCTTCAAGCTATGCATGGGAAAAAGTACAGAGGATCATGTCTGGGAGATCTTAGCGATCCATGCCTCGAAATGCCTAGAAATGCCTAGAAACATTACTAGTGCTCACCTTCCATTGTCTGGAACTCCATCACTTGACTGCCACCTGGCCTAACTCAAGGGATGCTGGGAAATGGAGAGTATCTGGAGGCCCCCGAAGATGAGAAATAAGCAGTGGTAAGTTAGCCATCTCTAATAGCGAGCAAAGAAACAACTCTCTATATACCAAACAGAAAATGGAATCTATTAGAAGAACTTTAAAGAGCTCACAGGTAGACTGGAGAACCAGGCAGGAGCCAGCGGAGTGCTGGGTGGGGTCCAGGGAACAAGAAGGACTGATTATCTGGCCTGAGTGCCGTGGATTTTCAGCCTTCTAGTCACCCTGCTTAAGATTCAAATTCCTGATTGAGGTAGGGCAGGGGGGTAAATGAACCCCAACCAGCTTAGACTGAGTAGCTGCCAGTCTCTGAGCTCCTCGAAGATGGCAGGGCTGACAGTCCAGTGGCTTACCGTCTCATTTGGAGTGAAATCCAAACCCTTCCTGTGGCCTATAAGCCCAAGTGAACTGGCTCCTGGCTACTTTTCTGACCTCACCTTTCTCTCTCATTATACTCCAATACACTGCCATCTTTGCTGTTTGTGTTTGCCAAGCAGTCTCACGTCAGCGACTTTAATACTATTGTTTGCTATGCTCTTTCTCCTAATATTTGCATGCTCATTCCCTTCAAATCTCTGCTCAAATATCTCTTTAATTGTGAGCTCTTCCTTGGCTACCTTATGTAATATAGCACCCCAAATCATAACCGTTGCCCTCTATCCCATTTATCCTGTTTCATTTTCTTCATAGCACTTATCACCACCCAACATTTATTCATTCTCTGTCTTCCCCTCTAATAAAATTTAAGCAACATGAGAGCATAGACTTTGTTTTGTTTACATGCTGAAAACCGGACAGTGGGTAAGCGTCAGAGCAAGCAGGAGAAAATCCAGGTTGCCTTCTTCCTGTTAGCTGGTGGCAGAGGAATCAGCCTTAGAGCTAGCATGGCCCTAAGCCAAAGTAACCTGAGGCATTTAAGAATACCAACTTTTGGGCTTCCCTGGTGGTGCAGTGGTTGGGAGTCTGCTTGGTGATGCAGGGGACACGGGTTCGTGCCCCGGTCTGGGAAGGTCCCACATGCCGCGGAGCGGCTGGGCCTGTGAGCGGCTGGGCCTGTGAGCCGTCGCTGCTGAGCCTGCACGTCCGGAGCCTGTGCTCCGCAGCGGGAGAGGCCACAGCAGTGAGGGGCCCGCGTACTGCAAAAAAAAAAAAAAAAAAAGAATACCAACTTTTATCTTTTTTGCATATTCTGACTCAAATTGTCAATCCTTATTCTTGACAGCTCATGGACATTTTTGCCATGGATATACTATTATTTGTCACTGACCATGGGTAGTACACTTTTAAAATTGGTCTATGTTGCTTATAAAGCATCGTTTCAACCATTGTAGTTATGGGGTTCTTAAAGCTTGTGCATATAAAGAGACACATGCCTGTGTGTTTGTGAAGGAGACCCCTATGTCATCAGGGCATTACTGAGTCTGATTGGTGAATTTCTCTTGGTCTGATTGGTCCACATATCAGTTTATGGTGGATAATCACAAGCATGTAGGTTAGCTATCATATCTGTTCTTGCTGTCAAGTGATGTCCTTTGGGCTTTACCAGCTGCTGTACGTGTGTCCATTTATTTATATTGGGCTTTGGCAAGTATAATTACCTCTTTTCCCTGCCTAAGTTCTGAAATAATTGGTAGATAATCAAAGGAATAGCAGATAGAGATCAAAACATCAATTATTACTGATAAACCTAATATCAAAGAATGTGGCTCAGGTATAGGACCACAATGTGCTTTCTCATACCAAATCTCAGAGACAGATTTATAGACCCAGTCATGATCTCTGAAGACCTACAGGCCTCTCCACATGAGAACATACCTGTGTACTTAACAGTAGAAGGAACAGAGTAGAATGGGGAAGAGACAGAGGGAAGCTAGCCAGGAAGGAGTGTTACACTAATAGATGTCCTTCCACATGGAAAGAAGCACCTGGAATGAGAAATTAATGTCCCAGCTAATAATTTTAAATTAATTGCTATCGTGTATTTTAAAATATTTTACAGATTTAAAAAGTCCTTTAAAAAGGCTAAACAGATGTGAATGGAGTTTCTTCATACACCCTTGTATGGATGAAGCAGGAAAATGTTCACACACTGAGTGTTCTCAAGCTAGGCTGGGAGAATGCTGACTGTATCTAGTGATGCTCTTATACGGGTGAGGGCTGAGGCAAGCACCTAATTTGCTTTACTGTTGAGCTGCCTCTAGTGGCAACATTGAAATCACCTTAGATTTCAAAAGAACAAAATAAGGAAAAGTTAATTTACAGTTCTACCATAAATCTATAGCTCAGACCAAATTGGTTAATCTAAAGTGACTGTAAAGACCTTCTAGAAAATTTGCAGCAAATGGCTGTCTTGCTGTAAAAAATCATGTCTAACATAGTACTTAGTACATAATTGGAGCTCAATAAATACTTGTTGGATGAATGAATCTTGACCTTGGGCTTCAATGTGAAATCAGTTGAAAGTCAATGACGGTTGAAGTTTCATAGTTTTGAAATTATCTGAAACAGAAATTTTATGGGTATAAATGCTAATGAATGGAAACTAGAAATGAAAGAGAAAGGAATATAAGCTTTTTAAAATTACTTTCCACTAAACCTAATTGGCTGGTGTAACCAAAGCTCCCCATTTTCTCTGTAAAATAGACTGATGCCTAAGGCAAGTTAACCACTCCTCATAGGAGGCTCCTATCTAATAATACCCATCATTTTGAGTTGCAGTTTTACTAAGGGTCAGTTGTGATTATTCTAAACCTTTTTATCCTGGTTGCACTTGTTATTTCATGATATAATTAAATATTACCAAAGCTGATGAAATGAGTGCGAAACTAAAAGACTTGTTCCTCTGAAAATGAAGGTGAATGTTTTGGAAAGACTTCGCAAGAGGAAAGCCTCTAAAAGAAGCGCTAAAAGATATGAACCCTGCTCACAGGTAGTTTACAGCCTTGTAGAGTAGCTAAGATATATGACAAAATAACTCTAATGTATGGTGGTAAATGCCATAGGAGAAGATTACATGAGGATTCTAGAATTTCAGAGGAAGAAAATTACTTTTGGCTTGAAGAGTCATTGACAGCTACATGGAGAAGTTGATATATGAGCTGGTCTCTGAAGGCTGTAAAGTTAGAATGTGCAGAGATGATTCATTCCTAGTGCAGAGAAGTATGTAAGCAAAGCATGAGGGGTAAGGCCAATGTTTGGCTGGAGCACAGGATTCATGAAAGAGAAGAGCAGAAGGTAAAGCTAGAAAGATAACTGGGTTTCAAATAGTATGGGGCCCTAACTTCCAGGCTTATGAAATGTCTGGTCACTGTGACAATAAGACGCTTATTCTTCTCATCCACAATGAACTTGAGTGGTCTTTATTATACCCACAAAACGAGTATATTAGGGCATGATAATCCGTATAATAATTTTTTCATTCATAGTTTCATGGTTTTTTTCATGGCTTATAAGCTTTTAACCCAAGCTATTTTATATTACTTTTGTTCAGCAATGCATATGATTAATTTTCTGTGAAGGACATGGTTATTCAGTTAATTCTTGGTGAAATATTAATTGTAGAATTAGTGATTATGCTTTTAAGACCTGCTGGTTCTTTTTTTAGGGCCCACAGAAAATATTAACAAATCATATTATAAAATCACAAGCTTGCTTAGCATTTTATGCTTTAAAAACATGTTTTCAAAGTCTGCAACATAAGCAAGATTATATATGACTTCATTGCTGTGTTATAATAGATACTAAACGCACTTTGGCAGATTTAGTAGGAAAAAATTCTACCCATTACCTCCTTTTGTTTGATATACTTCCCGTTAGTGCACTGTGGTTGCTTGAGAGTAGAATAAGATAGCATAAAAAGCTAAGGTATTGTTCATAGTTATATTCCTATAAGGAACTTTAATGTCACTTTAACTGCTAATCAGAGGACAGGACTACCAGTTCCTGAAATCAAAGCTTTAGCCTAAGAAAAATAAAATCTAATAGTTATAAATCTTAGCTTTCAGATAAAAATAGTTTGAGGACCTGTTTCACTTCTTCAGAAGTGTAGTTTTTTTTTCTTTAAGTAAAAAATCAAAGTGCCAATTCGAAACAAATATGATAAAATAAGGGAAATTATTATTTTGGTAGCTCCTCTTTGGTAGCCATTTTGTTCTTTAAAAATTTCAATTTGGATATATATGTATTACCTTTCTTTGGTTCCCTTACTTATAAAATAAGAAATATTATAAAACCACAAGGCTCTTTCCATTCATGATCAATTACTTAATTTTCAACAAGTTAGTAGTTTCAGTTTCAGCTAAAGTGAAAGGGCTTAAACAGGAAACAGGGACTTTTTGACATGGTCATATTCCAGGACTTTATCCTCCATTCTGGAACTTCAGAAGTTAGATTTTCCAGCACATTTAACAAAATTCATCTTTTTAGAAATGATTTATACTAGTACAGCTCAAAATAAATTTAGAAAATATAATGTCAGTTTAACAGTGGGATATAAGGATATCATCGGCAAGCATACCAAAACACCATTAAGGAGTTATCACATTCAGCCTTACTATACAAAGGGGCATGGACATATACACACTACTATGTCACACAATGCAAATATAGGGCTTATTAAGGGGAAGTTTAGAAATGAAGAAATAGCATAGCACACAATTCCTTCAAGTTCTTATCTCACAAAGAGTCATACTTATTAGGGCATAGCTGGACTGTTCTGGAAAGGGAAGGGCTCCTGGAGGGGGACTGTGCTTATGTAATGCTTAAGTTATTTGTAGGGACATGGATATAAAAGGCAAGATTGAGAACTGTCAGAGAACTGGAAACAATTAGTAGAATAGAAATCCTAGAACTGAAAAATACAATAACAAAAAGTAACATATTTGATGATTTTAGTAGCAGTTTAGACACAGTTGAAAAGGGAATTAGTGTACTGGATAATAGATTGGAAGAAACATCCAAATGAAGCATGGATAAGACACTATGAGAAGTTCTAATTTATGAAATATTAGAATCTCAGAACAAGAGAAGAGAAAAATGGGACAGAAGTAATATTTGAACAGAGTATGACTGAGAATTTCTCAAAAATGATGAAAGACATCAATGTGTAGATTGAAGAAGCCATACAAACTCCAAGCAGGATAAGATTCCTAAGCACATGTTAGTAAAATTTTTGAAAACTAAAGACAACAACAAGATCCTAAAAACAGCTTGTGGGTGGTGATGGGGAAACAACCCAGATTACCTTCAGGAAAGCAACAACACACTAACAGCTGATTTAGGTGAAACAATGGAAGTAGAAAACAGTGGAATGACATTTTTTTGAATTTTATTTTATTTTTTTATACAGCAGATTCTTATCAGTCATCAGTTTTATACACATCATTGTATACATTTCAATCCCAATTGCCCAATTCATCACACCACCACCCCAACCACCCTGCCACTTTCCCTGCTTCGTGTCCATATGTTTGTTCTCTACATCTGTGTCTCAATTTCTACCCTGCAAACCGGTTCATCTGTACCATTTTTCTAGGTTCCACATATATCTGTGTTAATATGCGACACTTGTTTTTGTCTTTCTGACTTACTTCACTCTGTATGACAGTCTCTAGATCCATCCACGTCTCAACAAATGACCCAATTTCGTTCCTTTTTATGGCTGAGTAATATTCCACTGTATATATGTACCACATCTTCTTTATCCATTCATCTATCAATGGGCATGAAGTTGCTTCCAAGACCTAGCTATTATAAATAGTGCTGCAATGAACATTGGGGTGCACGTGTCTTTTTGAATTATGGTTCTCTCTGGGTATATGGCCAGTAGTGGAATTGCTGGGTCATTTGGTAATTCTATTTTTAGTTTATTAATGAACCTCCATACTGTTCTCCATAGTGGCTGTATCCATTTTCATTCCCACCAACAGTGCAAGAGGGTTCCCTTTTCTCCACACCCTCTCCAGCGTTTGTTGTTTGTAGATTTTCTGATGATGCCCATTCTAACTGGTGTGAGGTGATACCTCATTGTAGTTTTGATTTGCATTTCTCTAATAATTAGTGATGTTGAGCAGCTTTTCATGTGCTTCTTGGCCATCTGTATGCCTTCTTTGGAGAAATGTCTATTTAGGTCTTCTGCCCATATTTGGATTGGGTTGTTTGTTTTTTTCATATTGAGCTGCATGAGCTGTTTGTATATTTTGGAGATTAATCCTTTGTCCGTTGATTCGTTTGCAAATATTTTCTCCCATTCTGAGGGTTGTCTTTTCGTCTTGTTTATGGTTTCCTTTGCTGTGCAAAAGCTTTTAAACTTCATTAGGTCCCATTTATTTATTTTTGTTTTTATTTCCATTACTCTAGGAGGCGGATCAAAAAAGACCTTGATGTGATTTATGTCAAAGAGTGTTCTTCTTATGTTTTCCTCTAAGAGTTTTATAGTGTCCGGTCTTATATTTAGATCTCTAATCCATTTTGAGTTTATTTTTGTGTATGGTGTTAGGGAGTGTTCTAATTTCATTCTTTTACATATAGCTGTCCAGTTTTCCCAGCACCACTTATTGAAGAGGCTGTCTTTTCTCTATTTTATATCCTTGCCTCCTTTGTCATAGATTAGTTGACCATAGTTGCATGGGTTTATCCCTGGGCTTTCTGTCTTGTTCCATTGATCTATGTTTCTGTTTTTGTGCCAGTACCATATTGTCTTGATTACTGTAGCTTTGTAGTATAGTCTGAAATCAGGGGGTCTGATTCCTCCAGCTCCGTTTTTTTCCCTCAAGACTACTTTGGCTATACGGGGTCTTTTGTGTCTCCATACAAATTTTAAGATGATTGGTTCTAGGTCTTTCAAAAATGCCAATGGTAATTTGATAGGGATTGCATTGAATCTATAGATTGCTTTGGGTAGTATAGTCATTTTCACAATATTGATTCTTTCAATCCAAGAACATGGTATATCTCTCCATCTGTTGGTATCATCTTTAAGTTCTTTCATCAGCGTCTTACAGTTTTCTGCATACAGGTCTTTTGTCTTCCTAGGTAGGTTTATTCCTAGGTATTTTATTCTTTTTGTTGCAATGGTAAATGGGAGTGTTTTCATAATTTCTCTTTCAGATTTTTCATCATTAGTGTATAGGAATGCAAGAGACTTCTGTGCATTAATTTTGTATCCTGCAACTTTTCCAAATTCATTGATTAGCTCTAGTAGTTTTCTTGTGGCATCTTTAGGATTCTCTATGTATAGTATCATGTCATCTGCAAACAGTGACGGTTTTACTTCTTCTTTTTGAATTTGGATTCCTTTTATTTCTTTTTCTTCTCTGGTTGCCATGGCTAGGACTTCCAAAACTATGTTGAATAATAGTGGTGAGAGTGGACATCCTTGTCTCGTTCCTGATCTTAGAGGAAGTGCTTTCATTTTTTCACCATTGAGAATGATGTTTGCTGTGGGTTTGTCGTATATGGCCTTTATTATGTTGAGGTAGGTTCCCTCTATGCCCACGTTCTGGAGAGTTTTTATCATAAATGGGTGTTGAATTTTGTCAAAAGCTTTTTCTGCATCAAGATGATCATATGGTTTTTATTCTTCAATTTGTTAATATGGTGTATCACATTGATTGATTTGTGTATATTGAAGAATCCTTGCATCCCTGGGATAAATCCCACTTGATAGTGGTGTATGATCCTTTTAATGTGTTGTTGGATTCTCTTTGCTGGGATTTTGTTGAGGATTTTTGAATCTATATTCATCAGTGATATTGGTCTGTAATTTTCTTTTTTTGTAGTATCTTTGTCTGGTTTTGGTATCAGGGTGATGGTGGCCTCATAGAATGAGTTTGGGAGTATTCCTCCCTCTGAAGTTTTTTGGAAGAGTCTGAGAAGGATGGGTGTTAGCTCTTCTCTAAATGTTTGATAGAATTCACCTGTGAAGCCATCTGGTCCTGGACTTTTGTTTGTTGGAAGATTTTTAAACACAGTTTCAATTTCATTACTTGTGATTGGTCTGTTCATATTTTCTGTTTCTTCCTGGTGCAGTCTTGGAAGGTTATACCTTTCTAAGAATTTGTCCATTTCTTCCAGGTTGTCCATTTTATTGGCATAGAGTTGCTTGTAGTAGTCTCTTAGGATTCTTTGTATTTCTGCGGTGTCTGTTGTAACTTCTCCTTTTTCATTTCTAATTTTATTGATTTGAGTCCTCTGCCTCTTTCTCTTGATGAGTCTGGCTAATGGTTTATCAATGTTATTTATCTTCTCAAAGAACCAGCTTTTAGTTTTATTGATCTTTGCTATTGTTTTCTTAGTTTCTATATCATTTATTTCTGCTCTGATCTTTATGATATCTTTCCTTCTGCTAACTTTGGGTTTTGTTTGTTCTTCTTTCTCTAGTTCCTTTAGGTGTAAGGTTAGATTGTTTACTTGAGATGTTTCTTGTTTCTTGAGGTAGGCTTGTATAGCTATAAACTTCCCTCTTAGAACTGCTTTTGCTGCATCCCATAGGTTTTGGATCTTCGTGTTTTCATTGTCATTTCTCTCTAGGTATTTTTTGATTTCCTCTTCGATTTCTTCAGTGATCTCTTGGTTATTTAGTAACGTATTGTTTAGCCTCCATGTGTTTGTGGTTTTTATGTTTTTTTCCTTGTAAATCATTTCTAGTCTCATAGCGTTATTGTCAGTAAAGATGGTTGATATGATTTCAATTTTCTTAAATTTACTGAGGCTTGATTTGTGACCCAGGATGTGATCTATCCTGGAGAATGTTCCATGTGCACTTGAGAAGAAAGTGTAATCTGCTGCTTTTGGATGGAATGTCCTATAAATATCAATTAAATCAATCTGGTCTATTGTGTCATTTGAAGCTTCTGTTTCCTTATTAATTTTCTGTTTGGATGATCTGTCCATTGGTGTAAGTGAGGTGTTAAAGTCCCCCACTATTATTGTGTTACTGTCAATTTCCGCTTTTATAGCTGTTAGCAGTTGCCTTATGTATTGAGGTGCTCCAATGTTGCGTGCATATATATTTATAATTGTTATATCTTTTTCTTGGATTGATCCCTTGATCATTATGTAGTGTCCTTGTCTCTTGTAACAATCTTTATTTTAAAGTCTATTTTATCTGATATGAGTATAGCTACTCCAGCTTTCTTTTGATTTCCATTTGAATGAAATATCTTTTTCCATCCCCTCACTTTCAGTCTGCGTGTGTCCCTAGGTCTGAAGTGGGTCTCTTGTAGACAGCATATAGATGGGTCTTTTTTTTTGTATCCACTCAACAAGCCTGTGTCGTTTGGTTGGAGCATTTAATCCATTCATGTTTAAGGTAATTATTGATTTATATGTTCCTATTACCATTTTCTTAATTGTTTTGGGTTTGTTTTTGTAGGTCCTTTTCTTCTTTTGTGTTTCCCACTTAGAGAAGTTTCTTTAGCATTCGTTGTGGTGCTGGTTTGGTGGTGCTGAATTCTCTTAGCTTTTGCTTGTCTGTGAAGCTTTTCATTTCTCCATCGCATTTGAATGAGATCCTTGCTGGGTACAGTAATCGTGGTTGTAGGTTCTTCCCTTTCATCACTTTACGTATATCATGCCACTCCCTTCTGGCTTGTACAGTTTCTGCTGAGAAATCAGCTGTTAACCTTATGGGAGTTCCCTTGTATGTTATTTGTCATTTTTCCCTTGCTGCTTTGAATAATTTTTCTTTGTCTTTAATTTTTGCCAATTTAATTACTATGTGTCTCGGCGTGTTTCTTCTTGGGTTTATCCTGTATGGGACTCACTGCACTTCCTGGACTTGGGTGGCTATTTCCTTTCCCACGTTAGGGAAGTGTTCGACTATAATCTCTTCAGATATTTTCTCTGGTCCTTTTTCTCTCTCTTCTCCTTCTGCAACCCCTATAATGTGAATGTTGTTGCATTTAATGTTGTCCCAGAGGTGTCTTAGGCTGTCTTCATTCTTTTTTCTTTATTCTGTTCCGCAGCAGTGAATTGCACCATTCTGTCTTCCTGGTCACTTATCAGTTCTCCTGCTATTGATTCCTTCTAGTGTATTTTTCAATTCAGTTATTGTGTTGTTCATCTCTTTTTGTTTGTTCTTTAATTCTTGTAGGTCTTTGTTAAACATTTGTTGCATCTTCTCGATCTTTGCTTCCATTCTTTTTCCGAGGTTCTGGATCATCTTCACTATCGTTATTCTGAATTCTTTTTCTGGAAGGTTGCCTATCTCCACTTCACTTAGTTGTTTTTTGGGGGTTTTATCTTGTTCTTTCATCTGGTACATAGCCCTCTGCCTTTTCTTCTTGTCTCTCTCTCTCTGTGAATGTGGTTTTTGTTCCACGGCTGCAGGATTGTAGTTCTTCTTACTTCTGCTGTCTGCCCTCTTGGAATGACATTTTTTTTGTGTGTTTGTGGTATGCGGGCCTCTCACTGCTGTGGCCTCTCCCATTGCGGAGCACAGGCTCCGGACGCGCAGGCTCAGCAGCCACGGCTCATGGGCCCAGCTGTTCTGCGGCATGTGGGATCTTCCCAGACCGGGGCATGAACCCGTGTCCCCTGCATCGGCAGGCGGACTCTCAACCACTGCGCCACCAGGGAAGCCCGGAATGACATTTTTAATGGAACATTACTCGGCCATAGAAAGGAACGAAATTGGGTCATTTGTAGAGTCGTTGATGGACCTAGAGACTGTCATAAAGAGTGAATTAAGTCATAAAGAGAAAAACAAATATTGTATATTAATGCATATATATGGAATTTGAAAAAATTTGTATAGACGGTCTTATTTACAAAGCAGAAACAGAGACACAGACAGAGAGAAGAAGCATATGGATATCTAGGGGGAAAGGGGTGATGGGATGAATTGGGAGATTGCCATTGACATATATACAGTATTGACACTTAATACTATGTATAAAATAAATAACTAATGAGAACCTAGTGTATAGCTCAGAGAACTCTACTCAGTGCTCTGTGGTTACCTAAATGGGAAGGAAATCCAAAAGAAAGGAGATATATGTATACATACAGCTGATTCACTTTGCTGTACAGTAGCAACTAACACAGTATTGTAAAGCAACTCTACTTGAATAAAAATTTAAAAAAATAAAGTATTGAGAGAAAATACTGGTTAAACATGGTGGAATCAAGTCTTCAGAGAAAAATACCTGCCAATATAGAATTTTATACCCTGAAAAAGACTCTTAGAATGGATGTGTAAAAACACTTTTTAAGGAATACGTAGGGTGAATTTACCACCAGAAAATTCACAGTAAATGAAGTACTAAAGCGAATTTTTTAGGGAGGAGGAAAATGATTCCAGATGGAAAATTGGAGGTGGAGGAAGGAATGGAACACAATTTTTGAAAATTCAGTATATAGAGAAATCTAAATGAATATTGGCAGTTTAAAACAATAATAAAATTATGGCTATGCGATTTTAAAATATTTACAGAATTAAAATGTACAATTATAACAGCATGTAAGTTGAAATTATAATTTATGGTCCTTGTGTTGTCTTGGAAGAGATAAAAATACCAATTTATGCTAGACATTAATGATTCAAGGATGTTGAAATCTCTAGGATAATCACTAAAAGAATAGTAAAATATAACTGCCAAGCTAATAAAGTGGGTAAATAGAATAATAATAAATGTTCAATTTAAAACAAGGCAAGAAAGGAGAGAGAAAGGAACATAGACTAGGTAGTATAAATAGAAAGCACATAATAAGATGGAAGATTTAACCCCAAATATATGGTAATTGTATTGGTAATTATATTAAGCTTAAATGGACTAAGTGCTCCATTTAAATTGGCAGAGTTTTAGAAAATCTTTGTGGGAGTTCCCTGGGGGTCCAGTGGTTAGGTCTCAGTACTTTCACTGCTCTGGACCAAGGGAACTAAGATCCCATAATATCATTAAAGGTAAAAAGACTTGATTTGCAAAAAATACTTAATCCCCCAGGCCTGTTTCCTCATCTGGTAAATTAATATATCTACTTATGGAATTGTTGTATGAGAATTATACAACACATAGTAAAGCACATAGTAATATTAAAAAAAATATTTGAATAACACAACTAATAAGTCTGACCTACCTGACGTACATAGAACAATACTGAAAAACCACAAGACACATATTCTTTTCCAGAACACATAAATATTTAAACAAACAAACAACCAAAATTTGACCATATAGCCATAAAGCAAATCTCAATAAATTTCAAAGTATAACTTCTATAAAATAAATTCTTTGGTGACAATGCAGTTAAACTAGAAAGCATTAACAAAAAAAAATAACTAGGAAATCCCCATGTATTTTGAAATTAAGGAATATGTTTTAAGATAATCTCTGACTAGGCAGGGCTTGGCAACCAATTGAACTGAGGGCCAGCCACATCTACCTAGCAGTGCACCCACAGTAGTCAGCCTGCCACAGCAGAAAGACCAATTCAGCCCATATAGAGGGCACCCCTGCAGCATATAGCTCTGGTGACCAAAGGGGAGTGTGCTGCTGGGGCGTATAGTATGTTTCCTACTTAAAGCTACTTCTCTAAGATTGGAAAATTAAATCAACATGCCATATACATAGAAATAAAAACAGAGAGTTAGGCAAAATGAAGTGACAGAGAATATGTTCTGAATGAAGGAACAAGATAAAACCCCAGAAGAAGAACTTAAGTGAAGTGGAGATAAGCAGTCTATCTGACAAAGAGTTCAAGGTAATGATCGTAATGATGTTGAAAGAACTTGGGATAAGAATGTATGAATACAGTGAGCAGTCAGTAGTTTCTAACAAAGAGTTAGAAAATGTAAAGAAAAACTAAACACAGCTGAAGAATATAATAATAATAATTGAAATAAAAAATACACTAGAAGGAATCAACAATAGATTAGATGATACAGAGAGGCAGATCAGCAAACTGGAAGACAGAGTAGTGGAAATCAGTCAAGCTAAACAGGAGAAAAGAATTTTAAAAAATGCGGACAGTTTAAGAGACTTCTAGGGCAATATCAAACATACTAACATTCATATTTTAGGGGCCCCAGAAGGAGAGGAGAGAGAGAGAGAAAGGAGCAGAAAACATAATAGCTGAAAGCTTCCCTAACCAAGGAAGGGAAACAGAAGCAAAGAGGTCCAAGAAGCAGGGAGTGCCAAACAAAATCAACCTAAAGAGGACCACACCAAGACATGTTACAATTAAAATGGCAAAAATTAAAGAAAAAGAGAGAATACTAAAAGCAGCAAGGGAAAATGAACATGTTATGTACAAGAGAACTTTCATAAAGCTATCAGATGACTTTTCAGCAGAAACTCTTCAGGCCAGAAGGAGTAGCATGATATGTTTAAAGTGATAAAAGGAAAAGATGTACAACTAAGAATACTCCACCTGGCAAACTATCATTCAGATTTTAAGGAGAGATCAAGAGATTTACAGTCTAGCAAAAGCTAAAAGAGTTTAGCAACAAAAAACCCAGCTTTGCAAGAAACATAAAAGTGAATTTTCTGAGTGTACAAAACAGGCTATAACTAGAAATGTGAAAATTACAAAAGGAAAAATTTCATTGATAAAGGCATATATACAGGAAAGGTAGTAGATCAACCACTTATAAACCTAGTAGGAAGGTTATAAGACAAAAGTAGTAAAATCATCAATATTCACAATATGTAGTTAAGGAATACAAAAGATGCAAAAAAAGATATAAAATATGATGTAAAAAACATTAAATATGTGTATGGGGGAGGGGAGTAAAAATGCATGATTGTTAAAATGTGATTGACCTTAAGAGATCAGCATCTTAAAATAATCATATATCCTCAACAAAATACTAGCAAACAAATTCAACCATACTTTAAAAGGATCATACACCATGATCAAGTGGGATTTATCCCAGGGGTGCAAGGATGGTTCAATATTCACAAATCAATCAGTATGATACACCACATTAACAAACTGAAGAATAAAAATCGCATGATCATATCAATAGATGCAAAAAAAGCTTTTTACAAAATTCAACATATATTTATGATTAAAAAAAAACTCCCAGTGAAGTGGGTATAGAAAGAACATATCTCAACATAATAAAGGCTACATATGACAAGCCCTCAGCTAACATCATGCTCAATAGTGAAAAGCTGAAAGCATTTCCTCTAAGGTCAGGAAGAAGACAAGGATGCCCACTCTCACCACTTTTATTCAACATAGTATTGGAAGCCCTAACCACAGCAATCAGATTAGAAAAGGAAATAAAAGGAATTCAAACTGGAAAGAAAGAAGTAAAACTGTCACTGTTTGCAGATGGTGTGATATTATACACAGAATATCCTCAAGATGCCACCAAAAACTAGTAGAACTCATCAGTGAATACAGTAAAAGTGCAGGACACAAAATTAATATACAGAAATCTATTGCTTTTCTATACATGAACAATGAACTATCAGAAAGAGAAATTGAGAAAACAATCCCATTTACAATTGCATCAAAAAGAATAAAATACCCAGGAATAAATCTAACTAAGGAGATGAAAGACCTGTACTCAGAAAACTATAATATGCTGTTGAAAGAAATTGAGGACAACATAAACAGATGGAAAGACACACCGTGCCTATGAATTGGAAGAATTAATGTTGTTAAAATGACCATACTACTCAAGGCAACCTACAGATTCAATGTAATCCCTATCAAAATACCAATGGCATATTTCACAGAACTAGAAAAAATATTTCTAAAATTTGCGTGGAACCATGAAAGGCCCTGAATAGCCAAAGCAATCTTGAGAAAGAAAAACAAAGCTGGAGGTATCACGTGCCCTGATTTCAAACTATATGACAAAGCTACAGTAATCAAAACAGTATGGTACTGGCACAAAAACAGACACACAGATCAATGAAACAAAATAGAGAGCCCAGAAATAAACCCACACTTATATGGTCACTTAATCTATGATGCAGGAGACAAGAATATACAGTGAGGAAAAGACAGCCTCTTCAATAAATGGTGTTGGGAAAATGACAGCTACATGGAAAAAAATCTTATTGGACTACTTTCTTACACCATATACAAAAATAAACTCAAAATAGATTAAAGGATTAGATATAAGACCTGAAACCATAAATCTTCTAAAAGAAAACATAGGCAGTATGCTCTTTGACATTGATCTTAGCAATATTTTTTGATATGTTTCCTCAGGCAGAGGAAGCAAAAGCAAAAATAAACAAATGGGACTACATCAAACTAAAAAGCACAGCAAGAGAACTATCAACAAAATGAAAAGACTGCCTACTGAATGGGACAAGATATTTGCTAATGAAATACCTGATAAGAGGTTAATATCCAAAATATATAAAGAAATCACACAACTGAACATCAAAAACAACAACAACAAAAAAAACAACAACAAAAAACCATACAACTTACTTAAAAAATGGGCAGAGGATCTGAATAGGCACTTTTTCCAAAGAAGACATTCAAGTAGCCAACGGGCTCATGAAAAATGCTCAACATCACTCATCATCAGGAAAATGCAAATCAAAACCACAATGAGGTATCATCTCACACCTGTCAGAATGGCTAGTATCAAAAAGACAACAATAATAAGTGTTGGTGAGGATGTGGAGGAAAGGGAACCTTTGTGTACTGTTGGTGGGAATGTAAATTGGTGCCACCACTATGGAAAACATTATGGAGGTTCCTCAAAAAATTAAAAATAGAATTATCATATGATCCAGCAATTCCATTCCATAAATCCAGCAATATTTATCTGAAGAAAATGAAACACGAATACAAAAATATATCTGCACCCCTATGTTCATTACAGCATTATTTACAATAGCCAAGATATGGAAGCAACCTACACACACACACATATGCACAATGGAATTTTACTCAGCCATAAAAAAGAATGAAATCTTGCCATTTGTGACAACATGTGGAGACCTAGAGGTTATTATGCTAAAGTGAAATAAGTCAGAGAAAGAAAAATACTGTATAATTTCACTTATATGTGGAATCTAAAAAACAAAACACATGAACAAACAAGATAAAAACAGAGTTATAGACACAGAGAACAAAGAGGTCATTGCCAGAAGAGAGGGGAATGGAGAGAGGAGAGAAATAAGTGAGGGAGATTAAGAGGCACAAGCTTCTAGTTGCATAATAAATGAGTCAGAGGTATGAAATGTTCAGTGTGGAGAATATAGTCAGTGATGATATAATATCTTTGTATGGTGACAGATGGTAACCAGAGTTACTATAGTGATCATTTTGAAATGTATAGAAATATTGAATCACCACGTTATGTACCAGGAACTAACATAGTGTTATAGGTCAGTTATACTTAAAAAACAAACAAACAAACAGACTTTTAGAAAAAGAGATCAGATTTGTTGTTACCAGAGGCAAGGAGCGAGGGAATTGGATGGAGGTGGTCAAAAGGTACAAACTCCCAGTTATAAAATAAACAAGTACTAGGAATGTAATGTACAACATGATAAATATAATTAGCTTTATGAAAGTTCTTAGGTGAGTAAATCCTAAGCATTCTCATCACAAGGAAAAATGTTTTCTTTTCCTTTTATTTCATATCTATATGAGATGATGGATGTTAATTAAATTTATTGTAATCATTTCATGATGTATATAAGTCAAATTGTTAAGCTGTACACCTTAAACTTATACAGTGTTCTATGTCAATTATATCTGAGTAAACTTGGAAGAAAAAGAAGTAAATAATTTCTGGGTCAGATAAGATATCACAATGGAAATTCAAAAATATTTTGAGATTAATAATAATAATGATGAAAATACTATATACCAACTTTTATGTGATGCATCAAAATCTTTGGTTAAAGAGAAATGCCTAGTCTTAAGTTATAGTAAAGGAGAAATATTAGAAACATTAGAAAGGGAGAAAGATAGAAATTAATGATATAAGAATCTATCTCAAGAAGGTAGAAAAATACTTGCTAACTAAACTCAAAGTTGAAAAAGGAAATAATAGAAAGCAGACATTTATGAAAAAGGAAACATCAATAAAGCCAAACTTCATTGAAAAGATTACCAAATTATAATGTCTGTCAATTTTTATAAAGATGAAGAACATAAAAAGGAGACACAAATGACCAATATCAGAATTGAAAAAATGGATACAATTTTAGATCTTACAGAAACTTAAAAGGTCCTGAAAGAATACTATGAACAAATTTAATCCAATGATTTTTTAAAATTTAGGTTAAATATGTCAATTCTTAGAAAAATACAACATATCAAAAGTGACACAAAAAGAAATTTCAGGTAGTCACATAACTATTAAATAAATTAAACTGCTAATTAAAACCTTACCATAGAGAAGACTACAGGTTCAGATGACTTCACCAGTAAAGTCTACCAAGCACTCAAGGGAGAAATAATACAATCTTCTACAAACTCTTCCAGAGAATAGTGAAGGAGAGAACACTTCCCAATTTGTTCTTTGAGGCAGCACAATGTTTTGTTTTGTTTTGTTTTTCTTTTTTGGTTTATCCTCAGCATTTACAAAACCAGACCTTGGGAAAGAACTAGGTCTGGGGACACATGCATGGTCTTAATATAGCAAATGTTTACCCTGCCCTGATTATTACAAGAGGCAGCACAATCTTGATACAAAAACCTGACAAGCACGTTGTAAGAAAGGATATTATAGGCCAATTATTCATGAACACAGGAGCAAAATTCCTAAACAAAATCCAGCTTTTTAATATAAAAAATATAATACATCACAACCATGTTGAAGTCATTTCAGGAGTTCAGGGTTGGTTTGACATCTGGAAATCAATCGTAATTCACCACATTAACAGAATAAAGAATATGGTCAATTTTGCATAAAAATTGTATAATAAAATTTAGCATTCATTCATTATTAAAAATCTCTCTTAATAAATAGGAATAGAAGGAAATCAGATAAAGTTTATCCTGAAAAGGAAGAAGTCTTTGGCACTCAACTCGGTATCAGTCTGTTCTTTCCTGGATCTAACTCAAATCTACTGAACCTTCTCCTTGACCAATTCTGAAAGGAGGAAGGAAGTGAGCTCCCCAGGTCATCAAGAAGTGTTTCTTCTCACTCTCAGATAAATCTGCTTGGGAAGCTAAGTAATAATCAGAAGGTTGCTTTGTGAGAATCAGAGGAGAATGAATAAGATCATGTTCATAGCCAATATCCATTAATTATGGAAAATTGATGTATACATCTTTACATAGATGAGAACATTTGTGTTCCTGAGTAAGAAACACTTATGAATTCTAGGGAGATCATTGGTCTTCTATTAAGGAAAATGGTTTCTTTACACTGAGTGTAATTTGAATACTTGGGCTATGACTTTACACATGCTAGTATAGTTATTCTCTGATTCCTGTTGGCTGTGTTATTCTTCTATTCCTTTGCTCCCATCCAATAATCAAGACATCCCCAAATACTTTGGGTTTCTCAGTGAGCCAGACTGATTTATTCATGTGTACGTTTTTTTCATATCCTGTGACATTTTCCTGGAATGAGCTTCCCATCCTTACACCACCACCACTCTTCATCCATTTGGCAAACTCCTATTTCCTCTTCAGAATCCAGTGCAAGTGTCTTTCCTCTTGAGGTCTTCCCTTCTTTATGTTCTCACTGTATCTTGCCTATCTTCTCTAAATGAACTTACCACACTGTATTAAAATGTTTAGTTCTGTCTCCCTGTTAGATTTTGAATTTCTTGAGAGAAGATTCTGTGTCTTTATATTTGTATTCCTAGTATTTAAACTCAATAAAATTTTATTAAATGAAGAAATAAATGAGTGAATGAATAAGTAAATGATTGAGTGAACCCACCTCAGTAGGCCTCTATCTTTTTATGATCAACATTTGGGTATTCTGCTAAGCACTCATGAACTCATTCTAATGAGTAATGAAAACTTCTCTGGTTGAGTACATTGAATTTACAATCAGTAATTAACTTTGAATTATAATTGCTTTTGTAATACTACTACAATGATGGGCATTCGAAAGGCTGACTTTTCAGTTGCATGCTATAACCTTAATTTTTAATTTCGTTCTGCCTTTGTTAAGTTAAACAGAAGGGAGAAGGGGTAGAAGGAATTGAAAATTTCAAGGAATAAGTTTAATTAGATATGTAAAGGAGCCTGAAAAACATTAAAAATAAGATTCAGTTCAGAACCAAGATAAGGTATCAATTACTAATTAAGTTCAATACCAAAGCAAATAAGTGAGAGCAGAGTTACCAGGGAAATGGAGAAACCAGTTCTTCTCACTGCTTTCCAGCCATTTTCACTCACTGCATGTGTAGAAAATGAAATTGTTTTCAGCACCCTGGGGTAAATGGATGAGGATGCTTGCTACTGAAGACCAGTGGTCCAGGGGTTCTGGCTGCCCCGGGCTCGACTTGGTCATGGGTGAGATCTAAGGAGATCAGGATCTCAGCAGTCCATAAGCCCTTTGCGGATGACTACTGGGGAAACTCTGAAGTTTCAGAAAGGGGAGTTGAATGTACCTGCAAAGATTTATGGTCCTGGCTTTCAGCCTAACCTAACAAACTGAAAAGCGTTCAGGGTAAGCTAGAAAGGCAGGTACTAGTTAAGTTTCATAGCTAGGATTGTTTAGCCCAGTGATTTGCAACTCTGGATGCATAATGGAGTCACCTGGAAGCTCTTAAAACTTCCTACCCTAGTACGATTAAACTAGCATCTCTGTGGGAAGGGGTATAGTGTGGCATCAGTATTTTTTAAAATCTCTCTACAGATGACTCTAAAAGGTATCCAGAATTAAGGACCGCTAATATAAGCAGTGACTGATGATAAAAAAAAATGATTGGTTAGGGACGTAAATTTTAACTCTGTATGTTTTTTAAAAGTGCCTTAATTGAATACTTATGCTTAGTGGGTTTTTAGCATAGATTTTTGTTTGTTTTTGTTTTTATTGTTGTAGAAAAGTGTATAAGTCAGTCAATAGTTCTGTATTTATCTCAGTCTTGAACTTAAAGGCAAATATGCCTGCTGAATTGGTCAGGGATGGTAACACTGGAGGTTTTAAAACTAAGCCTTGAAGAGTAGATAGAATTTAAATATGCAGGAAAGGTAGATTAAGGTGGGGGATAAGAATTGTAAGTGGAAGAATGGCCTGAGCACAGGGGAGGAGAAAGTGTAGGAAAATTCCAGGGAAGAGTGCTGCAGAGTCTGAGACAAAGGCCCAATGGCAATTGAAAGGGACAGCCAAAGCCAGCCATCTCTTGAGGGCATATGAGAGCAGTCCAAGGTGGCCATCTTTCCAAACCTCTTTAGCCATTGAAAATGAACATGCCCAGGCTCCTTTGATCTCTAGTTCAAGGATTATATGGAGGACCTGATTACAGATCATGTTTTTTGAGTGTTAATTACATGCCAGGCACATTTTCTAAGCATTTCATGTGTATTAGCTAATTTAAACCTCACAGCAATCCCGTGAAGTAGGTTCTATTATGATCCCTGGTTTACAGATGAGTTAAATACAGCACAGTAGGCTGCTGGGTTTTTTTGTGATCTCTCTATATTCACTACTTTCCCTTCATGGCCCTGACTCAGAGTTTCCGTGATATATTTACTGAACACAGAATTATCTAGTTAAAACAGAAATGTACCATGTAGGGATAGGGTAGAAGTGGGTACTTGGAAAGAAGGTCAGGTAGGGATCAGAGAGTTAAGTATTTTGAATTTATTTTTCTATAGATATAAGGAATTTACTGACATTTTTGAGCAGGAAGTGGCATGATGAAAATTTTTAGTAAACTTGGTCTGGAAAGATAGGCAGGATGGATTGAGGGTGGGGGGAGGGCAGGAGGTAAACGTGATACTAGCTGACCAGTTAGGAAGCTAATGAAATAATCAAGGGGTGATGTGATAAAAAGCTAGGTCAATGTAGTGATAGCAGTAACAGGGAAGGCACAGATGCAAGGGCCATTATGAAGGTCCTGGTGAATAGATAGTGAGCCTGAGGGACTGGGTGAGCCACAGGAGGTCTGGGGGCAATCCTGATAGGGGAAAGTAGGGAATTTCACTTTAGCTTTTTTTTGACTTTGCAGGATATTGATTTATTCCACCCTGGGATGTGTTTTGTATTTGGTATCCTGACTTCAATTTTTAAACTTTATTTTGTATACATCCTTATTTTTGATATGGATGGCACTATTCATCTGTATGTTTTAATTTTACATTAATCCTTTACCTAGTAAGAGTAGGACATTGACCTTATTATTAGAATATGTAATTACTGTTATTTTTATTATTAATATATGTAGAATTATTAATAATATCATTATTTACTCTAGGTTATCAGACCAGAATGAAGAGGGCAAGACCAAGCAGAAGTGTATCATATCTGACCCGTCCTTTTCCATGGTAACAGTTCAACGGGAAGATAGTGGAATAACCTGGGAGACCAATTCAAGTAGGTCTTCCACTCCTTGGGCCTTGGAAGAAAGTCAGACCTCTGGTGTGTGTAGTCTGGAAGGGTCGACTCTGAAATCTCCTCCAGGGAATGTTTCCTTTATTGTGGATGAAGTTAAAAAAGTTCGGAAAAGAAAGCCTAAGTCAAAGCATGGCTCGCCATCATTGCGTCGGAAAGGCAACAAAAAAAGAAATTCTTTTGAATCCCAAGATGTTCCAGCAAACAAAACAAGTAATCCTTTAATTTCAGAAAGCCAGGAACTAAAGACCCAGAAAAAGAATTCATCTACTGGCATTTACGATAAGATGAGAAACAAGAAGACCACCTCAAATACACCTCCTATCACTGGAGCGATATACAAAGAACACAAACCGTTAGTGTTAAGGCCAGTCTACATAGGAACAGTACAATATAAAATTAAGATGTTTAATTCTGTTAAAGAAGAATTAATTCCTTTACAATTTTATGGAACATTGCCAAAGGGTTATGTAATTAAAGAAATACATTATAGGAAGGGGAAAGATGCGTCCATTAGTCTAGAGCCAGATTTGGGCAATCATGATTCTAATGTAGTTTCCAAAACAGGCAAATCAGTAGCCCAAAGCATAGACGATGATGAAGTAAAAGAGCTTGCTGCACCCTGGAGAGGTGCAGTTTCCAAAGGATCAAAGTCCCTGACCTCATTCAGTCATGAAGATCTAAAGAAAATTTACGCTGATTCTCCCTTAAGGGCTGCATCTACTACCAAGCACACACCTTCCTCTTATACAAGTAATGACACAGCAGAACAAGAAACACAGCTCAGCGCTCCACAGTCAGTGCCACAGCTGCCAGCTGATGAAGCAAAACCCTGTGAGATAGAGCCTTCCTCTCTTACACCCAATACATCTGCACCTGCGTTCCTGGAAACAGCAAAGGAAGAATCTGAGGCTGATTCACAAGAAATGGTAACTGCAGAGCATGACTCTTCAGTCTCACTGCCGTTAGTGGATGAGGTAAAGAGGGAAGACGTATCTTCTGCTGACCATTCCATTTCACTGGAGTCAGAGAAGGGTTCTCTGGAAACACTTTCACCAGGTCTGACAGCCTCTATCCAGGAAGATTTTGGCCCAGAGAGAGAAGAACTGGATCTGACTTCACCAGAAAGGGCAAAACCAGTCTCTGAACGACTGAACCCTCCTCATCTCGCTGTCAAAGGAGAGAAGGATGAAAACATGCCCGAGCCATCCATTTCTCTTTCTGAACCTCTAGTGTTAGAGGAACCAGAGAAAGAAGAAATAGAAATGCCTCTACCAATATCTGCTACCCCTGAACCTGAAGATTCTAATTTAGTGGAAGAAGAGATCATAGAACTTGATTACCCAGAAAGTCCATCAATTTCTGAGGAGCCCTTCCCACCACGCTTGGCCCCTGAAGTGGAGCAGAAAGAAGACGAGACCATTCTGCCATTACTGATGACATCAACACCTGAACATGTCACCTTATCTGAGGAAGAAAGAGAGGAAAATGAGTCTGTTTCTACTGATTCTGCTTTCATATCGGAGTATTCAGTCACACAGGATTTGAACTATGAACGAGAGAAGCAAGAAGTTGAGCCAGTTTCTTCACCTAATGTAAAACCTGTATCTGAACATGCAGTTTTGTCAGAAGAGGAGAATGATGAATTTGAGCCTTATTCCCCAGCTTCAGCCTCTATATCTGTCTCACCATCCACAACTGAGAAGACTCCTGAATGCCAGTCCCCACTGTTTTCAACAGCTACAGCAGAGCACGTGGTCCTGTCCAGAGAAGAGGCTTCAGAAAATGGGCATTACACACCACATTCCACATCTGCTTCTGAATATTCAATTCCCTCACAGGCAACAAAAGAGTCACCAAAGAAAACAACTGACCATAAGTTCCCATTAACATCAAAAGGTGTGTCTGAGCCCCTGATTCCATCAGAAGAAGAGAAGGAAGACACTAGGCTGTATTCCCCAGAGGTGGCCTCTGTATCTGAACATTCTCTCTCGCCATACACAACTGAGGGGACTTCTGAATGCCAGTCACCACTGCTTTCAACTGCTACATCTGAACACATGGTCCTATCAGAAGAAGAGAACCTAGGAAATGAGCATTTCACACCAGATTTAACACTGACCTCCCAATATGCAGTCCCGCCAAATGTAACACAGGAATCCCCAAAGAAAATAATTGGTGATGTCTCCCTGTTGAAATCAAAAGGTATTTCTGAGCACAAGACTCTGTTAGAAGAAGAGAAGGAGGACACCAGATTCTATCCCCCAGAGGTGGCCTCTGTATCTGAATGCCCTCCTCCACCATACACAACTGAGGGGACTCCTGAATGCCAGGCCCCACCACTTTCAGCCACCCCATCTGAACATGTGGTCCTCTCAGAAGAAGAGACAGTAGAGATGGAGTGGTACACACCCTCTTCCACCTCTGCGTCTGAATTTTCAGTACCACCATATGCAACACTGGAGTCACAGGAGGAAGCAATTGTCCACAGATCCCCTTTAAATCTAAAAGATGCCTCCTCACCCATGAATTTCTCAGAAGAAGAGCAAGAAGACATTGGACCTTTTTCTCCAGACTCTGCATTTGTGTCAGAATTCTCATTTCCACCCTATGGGACTCAGGAGACAGAGAAAAGAGAATTTGAGTGTGATTCTCCAATATGTTTAACATCACCATCTGAACACACGATATTGTCAGATGAAGACACTGAAGAAGCTGAACTTTTTTCTCCAGATTCAGCATCACAAGCTTCCATCCCACCATATAGGATCCCAGAAACAAATAAGGAGGAAACTGAGCCTGATTCACTGTTAACTGCAATGGCTGTGTCAGGATATTCCTGCTTCTCAGAAGCAGATGAGGAAGAAATTGCACCAACTGCTACACCTGTACCTGAGCATCTAAGTTCATCACAGAAGCAAAGAACTGAAACTTCTCCTTTGGTGTCTGCACCTGAAGACTTGAGTTGGCTCCCTTCAACAAATGAGGGAGAGATTAAGCCAGATGCTCAAACAACATCAACAAGTGTATCTGAATATCTCATTATGGCACAGAAGCAGAGAACTGGAGCATATTTAGAACCTGAGTCTGAAGCCTTGATTCCGCCATGTTTAACCAGTGATTCAGAGAAGGGAGAAATTAAGACTAGTTCATCACTAGCTGCAACACCTGCACAATTGTCCATGGTAAAGGAAGAAACCAAACCTGTTTTGCCTGTATCTCAGTGTTCAGTTTCACCTGATTCAGTCCATGCAATTAAGAAAGAACAAGAACCCAAAACATCACTCACTCCAAAATCTGCAGATGAACAGATGGCTTTGTTAAAAGTTAAAAGTAAGGAAGAAATTGTGCCTGATTCTCAAGAAGCTATAGCACATGTATTACGGGATCAAGAAATGGAGCCTCAGCCTCCAAATGTTCCAGAGTCTGGGATGAAAGATTCAGTTCTGCCTGACTTGGTAGATGAGCCAAAGAAGGATGTCAAACCCAATTTAACTCCAACTGTGACGTCTGAACTAGAACAGAGAAGGTTGTCAGAGAATGAGCCTGAAGTAATAAAGCCATATTCACCTCTAAAGGAAACATCTTTATCTGGACCTGAGATTTGTGTTGCAGAAGTGCAACATGATTCTAAAATAACTGGTACACCTAGAGTGCTGCATTCAGCGTCACCAGGAGTGGAAAAGGAAGTTGAGCATGCACCACTCATATCAGAATTTTCAGCTTTGTCAGAAGACATAAAGAAAGAAATTGAACCCAGTTCTTCAATAACCGCGACATCTGTAACAAAGCATGATTCAAGCTTAACCAAATTAGCAAAAGAAGAAATCCCAACGGATTTATCTCTTCCCACCCCTACAGAATATCCAGTCTTAACAAAAGTAGGAAAGAGTGAATTAGGAATTGGTTTGCCGCTTCAGATGGTAACATCTGTAGATAAGCATTCACTTCTTAAAGAAGAAAATGTAGCAATTAAAGCTAGTTCTTCTCCCGCTGAAACTGCTGCATCCCAACATCCAGCTTGGTCAGAAGTAGGGAAAGAAATTAAATTTGATTTACCTGCAAGCATATCCTCTATACCAGAGCATTCTGTTTTGTCAAAGGTAGAAACTGAAGACATTAAACCTGGGTTGGCAGTAACCAAAACATTGTCTTCTCAGCATTCAGATGTATCAAAGGAAGCAAGGGTGGAAAACAAACAAGATCTTCCATTTTCTACAGTCTTCGACTCTGAATATTTGGATGTGTCACAGAAAAAAAATTCTATTTCTGCCTCAGAGATGTCAGGACCTGACCATGTGCTTTCGCTCAACCTAGGTGGCAAGATAAAGAAAACAGAAACTGAACTTCCTTCCTCACAGAACGTGTCACCTGCACTCAAATATATAGTTACAAAAGGCAAAAATGAGCAAACAGCAAGTTCTTTTCTTGAGTTAGAATATTTAGCATCAGAAGATTTAGCTTCAACATTACCAACCCTCTGTGGTGATAAGAGCAAACAGGCAATGGAGACACCTTCTGTAGTTCAAGGAGATTTCCTGTCAGAAAATCAAGATCTTGCTCTGGCACAGCTCTCTTTGGAACCTGAGAAGGAAGACAAGCCACACCAAGTATCAGAATTACCAAATTCTGGCTCTGAATTCACTGGTGGTTTAGGTAGGCAAAGTGAATCCATAGATACAAAACAAATAAAATCTCCCATACCTGAAACAGGGGATTCTGCCTTAGAAAAGGGCCTAGCTGAACTTGGAAGCAAAGGAGAAGGAAAAGAAGAAAACAGGGGACTTCATGTGTCAACTACAGTGCCTGAAATTTCAGAGGTTTCATCATGCCTTAGGGAGGAAGCTCAGATTCAAGAAATTAAATCTTTCTCTCCTAAGGTAGTTAGCTTAGGATCAAGGGAAGCATTTACCTCTCTAGTTGAAGGAGACAACCCAGAAGAACTTCAGCCATACACTTTTTCTTTAAAAGGATTATCAGGAGAGTTGAACCATTCAGTTGACTTTAAAAAAGAAGGAAAACAAGAAATAAGCCTGTTACTGCCAACAGGAAATTTGAAGGCACAAGTGACAGATAATACTGTAACTAAATTAAATGAAGAAACTGACCAACCAAATTCATTTCATGTACCCCAGAGTATAACAGAGCCATCAAAGATTGCTTCTTCTAACCTCCCTGTGGAAGAAGAGAAGCCTGAAAAAGAACTTCATTCAGACCAAGCTGTTAAATTACCTGACATAAACAGATCTTTTGCAGATAAACAAGATATGGGTATTAAACAATTTTTGTCTATGAAAGAAAATTTGCCTTTGGAAGAATCAAAATCATTTGTGACAACTGAGCCTACAGATGTCAAAGAAACACACATGAAAGAGGCCCTTATTTCTCCAAAGGATGAAAATTGGATGCTGAAAAAGCCAGAGAGAGACTTGGCAAGTCACCATGAAGAAAGAGTCCCTGGATCTGTGCAGCTGGGTTGCTCTGGTACCAGTGATCTGATGACAGGGCAGCTCAAGCCTGCTCTGTCAGAGAAAGACCACGCAACTGAAATCAGAAGGCAAATTCTGCCACATTCTGCAGAAGAATCTCACTTATCATTACAAGAACCAGTGTCTACTCTCGATACCTCTAGTGGTAATGTAGAGACCTTAGCAACTAAAACTTATTCTTCTGAAGAAATAAAGCTGGCCCCCAAACCAAAATCTTTAGTTCCAGCTGGAAATGTGGAGAGAAATGAAGCAGAAGGGAAGCAGACCCTTTCTTTAGTGGGGAGTGAAAGTTTGGTATCGGAGAAAGCAAACACAGAATTTTCCAGGCCTTGCAAAGAAGACAGCTGGGAAGAAATCAAAACACCATCTGAAAGAATCTTCCAGAAACCAGTGTCTGGCCCATCAACAGAAGAGGTCAAATCAGAAACTCTTCCCTCTCTTGCCAAAGCAGCCCATTTCCTGGCAGAAGAGGCAGAACTTGCACTGGGCAATGAAAAAGAAGCACACAGGCGTATATCTCCCTTACCTGGAGAAGAATCAAAAGTGGTTCAGTCAGAGGTTGTAGATGATGCTGAGAGAGGGAAACCAGCATCTGAAGTGAAAACACCCACACAAATAAAACCCCTCTCCTCAACCCAAGAAAATGAAGAACCTCAACCCCCAGAGTCACCTGAGGTCATACAAAAGCCGCCCAAGCAGCAGAAGGCAGTGGAGCCAGGCCTCTCTGAGGAAAAGGGAAAGAAAGGAATTTCATCTTTCACATCGTGGTTGTCCAGTTTATTTTTACAGTCAAGCACTCCAGATAACACAGTTGCTGAAAAAGAAGATTTAGAAGCTCAGCCAAGCCCATCTGTAGAAAAAGCAGTGACTGTGATAGAGCCTAGAGGTCCTGCTCCAGCTGACGTTCATGCAAATGAGAAGCCAGCGGATCATCTATTGCTAGAGGCCAAACCTGAAACTGCTGCAGAATCCACAGGTTCTTTAGTTAAATCTGGTGAAGGTCAAGACTTTAAAGAAAAACCCACATTGTTATCAAATGTAGAAGTTTTGCCACAGCCAAAATCCAACTTTGAGGCATCTAGTGAAGATTATGGGAAGAAAGAAGTCCTAGACTATTCAGAGGAAATGGACCTAAACTCAGTAGTTACTTCTGCTGATGGTGAGGGACATCTTAGAATTCAATCTTATTCTCCCATGGGTGAGAAATCCATTATGGAAGAAGCCAAAAATTCTGTTCGTCTTCATATCACTGATGGTGAAAGACCCCAGAAGCCAGAAATCTCCCCTCCATCTAAATGGAATATTTCTGTCCTTAAAGAAGAGCCAGGAAGTGATCAAAAAGAAAAATCACTCTTTTTATTTGATGCAATAGATAAGGTGCCACAACCACCAAAATCAGCTTCATCTAGCTTTGCAAGTAAAAATATCACAGAGGAATCAGAGAAGCTGCAGTCAATAATTTTGCCAGTACAAGAATCTAAAGACAGTTTAATTGATCTTGGTGAAGACAGACTAGAGAAAGAGATGCCAAAACCTACTTCCTTGAAAATTTCTGAAGAGGAAATAAAACTCAGATCTGTTAGCCCAACTGAGGAGAAAGGTAACTTGGGAATGAGATCATATTCCTTGGAAGAAAAGAAGGTGGTGGCAGAAAAACAAGAAACGGTGGCCCCATTAGAGCTTAGAGGTAATAATGAAATAGGGAAGGCACAAATTACACACGGATCTAGCCCTATTAAATTGGAAGAACCAAAAGCTGCTACTGTGCTGCAGCAAGTCTATCAAAATGATGACCACAAAGAAAGATACAAAATTATTGAGGAGGGTAAAGGAGAAGAAAAAGAAGAGCTGTCACATGCATTTTTAGAAGGAAAAGAGCAGCAGGAAATTCAGCCTTATTCCATGAATATAGCCAGGCATATGCCTGAAGAGTCAGATATCTCTTTCAGTCATTCTTTGGGTGAAACTCAACCATTTTCATTAGTTAAAACTACAGAAATTACTGAAAAATCAGAAACCATGATCTCAGAGGCTCACCCAGAAATCAGGGAAACAAAGGCAGTAGGAACCCAATCACATCCATTAGAAGAACGTAAAGTTTTGGTGGAGAAAACCAGGACTTTCCTTCCAGTAGATCTTCCTTATCGTGATGAAATAAATGATCACTCTTTACCGAAGGAAGGAAATCTGGTATTGGACAAGTCAAGCAGGGATGTGGTAAGTCACAATGAAGAAAAGGGACAGGTCACAGCATCAGAGCTGCCAAAAGGTGGCTCAGTAGATACCACAAAAGAAAGTAAACAAAGATCTCCATCTAAAGAATCTGAAAGGATTTTAGATCCATGGTCAGAATTGACTCCAGAGAGGCATATGGTCCATACTATTCAAACATCTCAAGATCAAGCATCTGAAATGTCTGAACAATCTGTTCTTGTTTCAAAGCACCACTTGGAAGCTGTGGAAGATGCCCACGTAAATGAACCGCGCTCTTCAGTGAGCAGCAACTATGCTCAATTTATAACTAATGCAACAACAATCAGTATTGATGAGATGATTTCCAAGGAACCTGAAGACACATATGTAAGAGATGAAGAATTTACAGTGACTAGTAAGCCAGCTGGACTTTCAGAAGAGCAAAAGAGTGCCTTCAGTATCATTTCTGAAGGTTGTGAGATATTGAACATTCATGCTCCTGCATTTATTTCTTCAGTTGATGAGGAAGAAAGTGAACAAATCCAAGATAAGTTAGAATATTTGGAAGAGAAGGCCTCATTTAAGCCTATACCCTTCCATGATGAGAGTGAGGCAGTTGCTTGCTATAAAACATTACAGAGTAAGTTAGAAGATTCTGATAAAAAAGTTACACCATCGAAAGAAGACCAAAAAAAGGAAACTCATACAACCAAAGAGGAGATATCCACAGATTCAGAAACTGGTGATTTAGCCTTTAATCAGCCTGAAATTCCCAGTGAAGAAGATTATTTTGAAAAATATACATTGATTGATTATAACATCTCCCCAGACCCAGAAAAACAGAGAACTCCATGGAAATTAAATGTTGAAGGAGAGCTGTCAAAGGAAGTTCCAGGAGAAACTGTCTCTCTCCCAGAACGTTCAGAGGAAAGTGCCCTAGAATATGAATATGAACTGGTGAAATTAGATGAAAGTTTTTATGGACTAGAAAAGGACTACAGCAAATTATCTGACCCAGAGACCCAAAAGTCTTCGGTTATCCAAAAATCAGCCGACAGAGATGCTCCAAAGAGCATAAATAGAGATGTAGACTCAAAGTCACCTGGGATGCCTTTATTTGATGAAGAGGAAGGAGTTTTGTCACGAACCCAGATATTTCCTACCACTGCTAAAGCCATTAATCCTGAACTTCTGGAGGAGCCACCCGCACTGGCATTTTTATATAAAGATCTGTATGAAGAAGCAGTTGGAGAGAAAAAGGAAGAAGGGGAGACAGCTTCTGAAGGTGACAGTGTGAATTCTGAAGCATCATTTCCAAGCAGAAATTCTGACACTGATGATGGAACAGGAATATATTTTGAGAAGTACATACTCAAAGATGACATTCTCCATGACACATCTGTAACTGAAAAGGACCAAGGCCAAGGTCTAGAAGAAAAGCCAGTTGGTAAGGATGATTCATACCGATCAATAATTGAAGAAGGGGAAATTTGGGGGAGGTTTGAAACTATTTGCGGGGAGGAGAGTCTGGAAGAGAAACAGAAAGCAGCTTACAGGGAAGGAGAATCAGTAGGCCACGTGGAGGCTCTTGACAGTGTAGCTATGCAGAGGAAAGCTTCCATCACCGAGGAAGTCAGAGTGGTTACCCAGAGGGTAAGCTATGCGGTTCCATTTGAAGACACTCATCATGTCCTGGAGAGAGTAGATGAAATGAGCAGCCAGACTAATGAAGCAGCAAATGCAAATCCAGAGGTCAGTCTGAATGTCCCAGTACAAGTGTCCTTCCCAGAGGAAGAATTTGCATCTGGTACAACTTGTGTTCAAGAAACACTGCAAGAAGAACCTCAAATATTGGTTCCCCCTGAGCTGAGTGAAGACCGGCTCTGCAGTAGCCCTGTTCAGGATGAGTATGAATTTGCTGAATCCCTGAATTACGAAGTGGTTACTCAAGACACTTTATCAGAAGAACTATATTCAGAATCCACCCCTGAAGATGTGTTATCTCATGGAAAGGAATCCTCTGAACATGTCAGTGAAAATGAATTTGTGAGTGAGGTGGAACAAAGTAAGTCTGCTGAACAGGAAGAGTTGGACAGAGAGATGACAGAACAAGACCAGTTATCATCAGAGTTGGTAACCGAGAAGGAACAAAAGGAATTGAAAAAGTCCCAGATTGACACGTATTGCCACACATGTAAAAGCCCAATTCCTGCTGTTGACAAGCTGTTTGGTACCCACAAAGACCATGAGGTTTCAACGCTTGATACAGCTATAAGTGCTATAAAGGTAAATAGATTTTAAAGCATACAAGTGTGTAATCATACATAGATGTTTAATTGACTTTCTCATTTTCTCAATTTTAAAAAATGACCAATATTTGATACACTCATCTTTAGGCATAATAGTCTGAAAAAAACTAAGCATATTTCCCTAGTTATTTAGTTAAGATCACTTTGACAAACATTTACTGGGTACATAGTATGTGCCAGGTATTTTTCTAGATTCTGGAGATACCAGGATAAATAACATGGGGCATTGCCTTTGAGAGATCTTGTGACAGTAGCCCTTAACATTATCTTAAAAAAGCAAATAATTTTAAATTTAAAAATATGCACTTGAGCATAAAGCACAATTTATTTTCTGTTATCTACAATATTATCCTTTAAAAATACACATTTACATTATATTAAGCAATTTTATTGCAAGTTTTATAAAATACTCAAGACAGTAAGACATTTTAAATTTTGGTTTTCTCCACATTTCTTCTTTATTTATAAAATTGATGTTAGAAATGGAAAACTTTTGCATTCCTTCTGGCTATGTCTATAGACTCCCAATGTTAGAAAGTTAGTCGCAACATATATCCTTATGTATGTGATTATAAGTATTCTACTCCCTCAGAGATACTATTGGAAATCAAACATTTAGTCTTTAAGATTCTCATCTACCTTTCAGTAGCCTTCTAACTGGAATCTCCACTCTTATCTCATCAATGTATTCTCCATACAGTAGCCAGAATCATCTAAAATTGCAAGTAATAGCAAGAATTGAGCACTTACTGTGGGCCAGGCAATGTGTTAAGGTCTTTATATACAAGATATCTTTTAATCCATATGACAACCCTGTCATTGTCATCGATTTGCAGATAATGACATGGGCTCAGATAGTTTAAGTCCAAGGTCATAGAAGACAGCACTAGGACTGGTACCCAGGTCTGTCTGATGCTAGAGCTCATGCCCTTGACTGTGTATCCATGTTGCTCTGCTTAGTGCCTTCCTAATGGTAGCAATTTTCAATATGATTATTCAGTTAGGTCACTGATAAATGATTGTCAGGCTCATTTTGATTCAGTAGGAAAACATATTAGAATCTTGGCTTTTTTTTTTTTTTCCTGGAAAAGTAATCCTTCTCAACTGCTATGATATTGGTTTTATATCTCCAGGGTGAAATTTTGTTGAAACTTTACCTGGTCAAGTTTCGGGTAGGGCATGGGTCAATTTCTTTTTGGAATCTCAGGCATTGGGATGCATCAACACCAGTGAAATATGCCCCATTCTTTGATGACGCTTGGTTTTGTTAACTAACAACTACTGGGTACTGTCAGTAGAAAGAAGACTAGATTTTCTTTAGCTTTCTTAATTATGTTTGTTTATCTCCATGAGTTTTAGAAATTAAAAAAATAATTCTAAGTACTGTTAATTTAAAACAAATTTCAAAAGCAGGGAGACATGATGTCTCCTGCTTTAAAACCATTTTAAAGTTTTTTTTCTGGACCTTCTCCATATAGTATGAAGAGAAAGTGGAAAACAAATTGACTAAGCCAGAGACTTGCTTCGTTCATTAAATCAACTGTGAAGATTGAGTTGGTTGGCACATTTTAAAAATTAAATTTGAAAAATTGTCACTTGAGAATTCTCTAGCATCTTGTGAGTAGGCCATTTGTGATTATTCAGGAACTGATGGCTGCATTTGTAGATTATCCAGGTCCTGGCTTCTCCCCACCACTCCATCCCCTTTGGAGTGCCTTATCTTTTATCTGTCATTTGTTTTCTTCCTTCACTCTCTCCCTTCCTTCTTTCTCAATATTTATTGACCTTCCATTCCATGTCAAGAACTGTGCTAATCATAGAGAATGAAAACAAAACAAAAATAAAGGAAGATAGACTTGTAGCTCCCCCAGATCATACAGCATTATGGGAGCACAGTGTTCTGAGACAGGAACCCTCTGGGAGTAAATGAAATGGTGGAGGGAGACTGGGAAGGATAGGAAAGGTGTCACAAAAGGGTGAAGCTTGGGTGAGCCTTAAGTAAGATAGAGTTCTTCTAGTAAACAAGGGCAGGGAGGACATTCTAGAGAAAGGGAATGCCATATAAAAAGGCACATAGGTGGGAAAGAGTCCAAGGAAAGGTGGGGCTTGTGTGATTGGAGCCTGGGGGCTTGTGGAGAAGAGGCAGGGGCTAGAGAGGGAAGCAGAGACCAGATCCTGAAGGGACTTTTCTCAGTGTAATTTCTCCATCATTCTGTGGATAGTGAATCAGGCAGACGGAAGCTCTTTTATTGTGTTGTTACTTGTTAAGTTTCACAGGATAGATTGCAGCTAGTTTTATAACTAATAGGTACCATCTTCCCCCATCACCCATACATTATCTAGTTGGCTGTCACTCCTTGAGAGTATTTTAACCCTTTGAGGGTCATTAGAAACTTAAGGTCTCTGTAGTAGATAGTTTTCATCATTTGGTATACTAGACATTTGGCCTGGTGACACTCTGTTCACCTTCTCAGGATCAGGTGGGGCAGGAACACCTGAAACCATTGGTGCGAATGTGAGAAGTCTACTCAGATATGTTGGACCGTTCAGAAAAAGTCTGCCATCTTAGAGGAATGACAATATATAAAAATCAGGGCCTGGGCTTCCCTGGTGGCGCAGTGGTTGGGAGTCCGCCTGCCGATGCGGGGGGCATGGGTTTGTGCCCCGGTCCGGGGGGGTCCCGCGTGCCGCGGAGCGGCTGGGCCCGTGGGCCGTGGCCGCTGGGCCTGCGCGTCCGGAGCCTGTGCTCCGCGGCGGGAGGGGCCACGGCGGTGGGAGGCCCGCGTACCGCAAAAAAAAAAAAAAAAAAAAATCAAGGCCTAATTAAGGAGGAAGAATTCATTTCATAGTTTACTAAAACAAGTATGCTTTGAACTCACCAGCTTACCAAGAAGTCCTTCCTCTTGCATAAGAAAATAAACTATTGCTGTCACTCACAAACCTCCTAATTGTTTATCATACATTACCTATAGTCAATTTAGATGAAGCAGCAAAGAAAAGTTAAAGATTGATTTGTTAGTGAACATGATATAGTGGCTCTCTACCAAACATACTAAATTTATAAGAAAATTGGAATTCACTGCTTGAAGTTCTTTTCTCAAATCTCATATACTAAGGACATCTTAATTCTTTTCTTCAGGTTCAATTAGCAGACTTTCTAGAAGATTTACAAGAAAAATCCTTGAGGATTGAAGCCTTTGTTAGGGAGATAGAATCCTTTTTTAATACCATTGAGGTAGGTTACCTTATCCTTTTTACTTTAACTTGGTCTGCTCATGGCATCACAAATAAATGATTCTAAGCTAAAAGGACCTGAATTGGGGGTTGTGTGTGCATATGTGGTTTGCCATTGCTGGTTTTCTTCCATTAAAAGTAAAGTCCTTAAGTCTTCCCTCTGTTTCATCAGTGAGATTACTTTCTAAGGATAAATGACTTGCCCTTAAAAACACATGCACGTTTATTAGGCACTTACTATGATAGGGCAACTGCTTTACGTGCTTTATCCAATTTCATCCTTACAGTAACCATATGAAATAGGAGCTATTATTATTATTATTGCCCCCATTTTATAGATAAGAAACTGAGACTTAGAGTGAAATATATTAACCAAGGTCATAGTAAGTTTATAGTAAGTTGAGAGCCAAGATTTGAATTCAGGTCTGAGTTCTGACTTGCCCTACCATCCTGCTTTTCACTGGGTTAGCTCTGCAGAGGTGCTCTAAAGCACTGCCCAGTATTTCATGCCCAGGATAGATGAGTGCCTCTCATGGTACCACTGTCTTCGATGAGTTCATGCTGACCCTGCTCCCTCTGCAGTGAAAGAAGGGGGTAGCAGTGCTCCATCTATATACAATCACAGCCCAGGCATCCTTACTTGTCAGTCAGGACTGGTAGAGGGCCCCTGTGGAAGGCTGGTGCACAGTTTCCCCATCACTCGGGTGACTCCTCATCCCAGTTTGCTTGTGAGAGGTCTGCTTAATTCCTGTTGTAGATCAGTTAACACCTGTTGATTATTTTTAGTGTTATTGCCCCCTACCCCTCACTGCCACCAAAGTGTTCCTTTTAGACAGTAAGTAATATGATCACCTTATCACTAGCCCTCTAAGCATCTGAGTTTGTCCAGACGGGCAATAAAGTTTCTCCTGCTCTGGCGGAAGCTACCCCTTCCCTGGAGAGCATTTATGAATGTAGCACCCTGTCCAATACCATGGCTGTGCCCGCCCTCACACTATGATTTTAGTGGAGTGGTGAAAATGGCACTAAACCTTCTCTGCTACCTGATCTTCATTCACCGTGATGCCACTTTCAAATTTTATCATGTGGGAATGCGGGTAGGCAATACTTCCCTACAAACATTTTTATGTGTGTTTCATTAACTAAATCCTTCTTGACAGTTCTCTTACAGTGAATTCTGTTGCAAAGCTAACTATGGCAAAGGGGGTTGGTGGGCTGGAAATTTAGACTCTGCATGTAACCTGTGATTCTCTTACCAGGATGCCAGAGGTTAATTATTTTAAAGGCTAGTATTTCTCTTAAAACACACACACAAACACACACACACGCACTTCTTGTTTCATTCAGAAGGGTTTTTTTGTTTGTTTTTAAAGGAAAACTGTAGTAAAAATGAGAAAAGCCTAGAAGAACAGAATGAGGAAATGATGAAAAAGGTTTTAGCGCAGTATGATGAGAAAGCCCAGAGCTTTGAGGAAGTGAAGAAAAAGAAGATGGAGTTCCTACATGACCAGATGGTCCACTTTCTGCAGAGCATGGACACTGCCAAGGACACCCTGGAGACCGTCGTGAGAGAAGTCGAGGAGCTTGATGAGACCGTTTTCTTGACTGTAAGCACCAATTCAAACAGGTCCAGACAGCTTGAACCCACTCTGACCCAAGTTTACTTTAAAAAAACTCATCTTTTACTATTCCCTAAGATGATTTATATCTCTATGTGGGGTTTATATAATTCTCATTTAAAAGTTATTAGGGCATGCCTCATGCCTATTGAAAAGGCCCAGCCAATCCTTAAAGCCGTAACACCCAGATCCAGTTGAAGGACACATGGAAGTCAGGCCGCAGCATCATCTTTCTGCTCTGTCACAATGGATTGGTCACCTTCTAAGAGGGAGGGAAAGCAGCCTAAAAACTTTATTCATGCCATGCTCCCTGGGTGCTGGCCTCATCTTCCAGTGCCTCTTCCTCCTCCACTCCCACTCCCTAATCTGAAATGACCTCTCATAGGGACCATTGCCTCTGAACCTTACCAAGTGGAGAGTTACATTTTGGTACACTTTCAGCATGCAAAAGGATGACATGATACCTCTCTCAGGTACCATGTTGATCTTTTTACAAGGGTCTTCCTGGTGATCAGATTCCTTAATTCAAGCAAGTACCTTGTGGACAGAGTCCCTTGGGTGCTCCTCAAACTACTCACAGAGACAGCTCTTTGCTCTCCTAATTCCCTAGAACCTTCAGTAGAATACTGGTTCTACGTGGAGCCAGGATTAACCAGGAGTGATGGAGATGTTTTCCCTGAAGGCAATCCTAAACCTAATGGTCAAACGAGAAAAGCACCATTTTATGAGTGGGAACCTCCCTTTCAAAGCTCCGCAATCCTCCCAGCCTTCTACTAAAGACTGGAGATAGAACAAGGCCAAATGGGGCAATGTTAGGCTTTTGATTTGCCTTTGGGGATGCCTCCATCCAGTGCAAATTTGGGTGAGGTGGACATGGCATCCTCAAAGGAGGATGAAAATCATTCAGTTGCTTTATGCTTAATTAAGGCAAAGCTTTAGCATTTTAAATTTAAGCACCTCCTTGGAAGTCCAGCACTAATAAAGTGCTTTGTGTTTCCTAAGAACCTCACCTTGGTTTGATAAGAATATTTTCTCCTCTCCAGAAGAACAAGCTGTAGAAAAGGAAGCATGTTATTCCTCCTCATAAAAGTAATATATATCCATTTCAGAAAATTTGGAAAGTACAGAAAAGCACAGAGAAGGTATCACCCAGAGATAACTACTGATTACATTTTGCTTTATCTCCACATTGAACGAATTTAAGTCACTTTCCTTGCTTCAGAGAATTCTATTCTGGAAGCTAAGCCATTTATTAATGAATAGAGAGAAGCAGAGCAGAAGCAACTGTTGCTGGCCTTGCTGATGGTAGAGAGTAAAACTAAAGCCCCCTCCATCCCAGACCCTCTCCGCCACCCCTTCTGAGCACTAATTTCTTTGCTGCCTGGAATGAAGCCCCCCAGAGGAAACAGCCTCAAAGGTAGCTGAGGAGTAATGACTTTTAGAACATACGTGATCTTAATGCTTGAGGTTGGTTTTCCTTTTGGTTGTTAATTAGTTTCTCTCTCTCTCTCTCTCCCCTCCCCCCTCCCTTCTTCCCTCCCTCCTTCCCTCCCTTCTCCTCTCTCAATCTCTCTCATTCCCCCATAAGTCGTTTGAGGAAATCAATGAAAGGTATAGAAAATGTGGCACAATGTAGTGGCGACTGAGACTAGCATGACTGTATGCTTTATTTTAATATTTTGATGCTTTATAGAAAATGAGCTGCCAGTTAAAAAATGCATACATTTAGTGAGCTCCTGGATTTGCACTTTTATTATAGATACAGTGCTTTTGAAAGCTAAATGATAGCTTTTGAAAGGAAATTGCATGTGCTTTAGTTAAATAACAATTATCATAATGTAGATTTTTAACTGCTTCGTTGAGATGTATTCTGTACTTCCAGCCTAATCTAGACTAGGATATCTTTCCTGTCACTGCATACAGAACATTTTGTAGATACTTAGACTTTCTGGTTAAATATGAGTATTTGAAAGAATCATTCATATCTGCCTTGAGCAATTTGATGATTTATGTAACCTTACAGGAATGTTCTCTCACTTTCTCTTCAGAAGACAGGCGTGAATTTATCTTCTTTTTCTGCTCAGCTCACCTAAATGAATGTTCCTCTTTTGATTTTGTTTCGTTTTTGTTGTTGTTTTTTAACACTCAATCTAAGAGAAGTTCTTCATTCACTTAAAAGGCAAAACACTCAACAAGAAATCAGGAAATGTTGTCTATAAAAACACGTAGCAGATCTATGTTTATCGTCTGGAGCATCTGATAGTGAAGTGCTCATACTGATAGGACACGTTTTCCCTTCTGCCTCATAGCCAGGCCTGAGGTCTTTCCTCCTGTTAGAGCCTAATTTTTTTTTTTAGATCATTTTTACCCCTTTCATGTAGATTTCTAAAATTGTAAATATTATCTTCAGTTCATTTCATTCAACGCCAAATTGTGAAATAGCATAAAGTAAAATCAGAAATTTGTATTTGTGATATATTAAAATATAGAAAGATGGGTTTGGATTAGAAACCTGATTTTTTAGATAATGAAAACTGTACAGATGAATCTTATTTATCTTGAAAAAAATATGTTCAACAGAATATTGTCAAGATGCTTTAATAGTTTGTATATTAATATTGGCATTAATGAATAAGGGTTTTATTATAGTGGCTCTGTTATAAATAGAATTACTCAGGGAGCTTTAAAAAATGCTGATGCCTCTATCTTATCTCATGAGATTCTGGCTTAACTGATGTGGGGTGTGGCCAGGGTATTTTTAAAGCTTGCTAGGTGATTTCAGTGCACAGGCAGGGTTGAGAACCTCTGGTTTATAACAACCTGTCCTCTGGCCTGGTGGTGCCCCAGACTGGCTTCTGAGTTACGTTTGCAGTTTGTTAAACCAAAGCTTCTGGAGCTCCACCCCAGATCCACTACAGGAGAATCCAGGTGGGACCAGGCACCTGCACATGTACCAGTTCTCACGCAGGAGTCAGAGGCCCACCGGGCAGGTCTGGAAACTGATACCCAGGCCTTGCTCCCAGTTTTCTTTATTTTTTAAAAATTACACATTTCTTCTAAGTATTATTGATATTTATTTTTACCCCCAAAGTATATGGATTTAGAGTGCCATTCCGTATGCACTGGACAATGTAGGGGCATATTTGCTTATTTATTATATTTCATTCACTCGTGGAAGATACTGATCAGCAAGAAAACTTGATGAATGAAAATTTGCAAATGTGTTTACCTTTAAAAATGCTATAGTTTCACGTTTTTACTTTTCTAAACATTACAGTATTAACTTGCTAATACGAATTGACATGCATTTAATTCTAAATACCATTTTTTTTGGTTTTGTGCTTGAACTTGTTCATCTGTGTGTCCTTTTAATTAATTTTGATCTCATTGTCCAATTGACAATGAATTAATCTTTGCGGAAGCTGCATGTTGCCTAAAGGAGCATACACTTGGGATAATCATTATTTTTCTGTAAAGAAAAAAGATAACAAAATTCAGGATTTGGTGAAGCAATATAAGCAATTAAAGAAAATCCTGTTAAATGTGCACACATACGATGAAGCTTGATTTTTTTCACTAAAATGAAGCCTTTCATGTTCTCAAGACAACTTCTGCCTCAAAGTCTCAATGTCATTGGTGTTCCTTTCTATGAGAAATGCTAATTATCTAGCTTTTTCTCCTAGATTTTTCCCCTTGCTGCTTTTTTTTCCCCTGCCATCATATTATATATCTAAAGGCAGTGCTCATATATTAAATGATTTTTCTCGACACTGAAAATGCTTAAATTAAAGAATGCTGTCAAGGATATTTAGACTCAAAATTTGCATATTTTAAAAAACACATTTGCTTAGAAAATGCTGTTCTGTTAAGAGGATAATTTTTTTTCCTCTGTTTTGCTTTTTTGTGTTCTAATAATGAAAGAGAGTCACAACCATTGTAGGACCTGCTCATAAAAAGATGCCCTTACACACACTGATGTTAAAATTGAACAGATCAGTGCATAAGGGAAAATTCAAACACTTTATGTGTTCTATCTAGAGCTACAGCTTCTGTGCTACAAAAAAGTCCTCCATTTCGTCAGTGACATGTACTGAGAGGGCTTAGTATGTGCACTAGTCACCCCTGTTTATTCATTTTGAGCCTATCATTTCCACCCTCTACGTCTCCAAAGCCTTAATTAAGGCTCATGTTGTCTTCCCTCATCAAGAGCATCGTGGGGTCCCCCCAACTGGCCTCACTACCTCTCTAGTCTACTTGCTCTGATCCTCCCTCAGACTCATGCCAGGGTACTCTTCTAAACTTCCCTTGTGTAAACACTTCTATGGCTCTCCCTGCCTTAAAAACAAAATGGAAACTCTTGGTGGATATGAAAGTCATCACTAACTGTCTCCCTTTCCCAGTTCTCAAGGTAGCCCATGGTCCCCTCTGGGCCTTGAGTGCCTCTTTCACAACCCCGTGCCTTTATTCATGCTGTTCTTCTCTCTGCAACACCCGTACTATCTTTTCTGCCTAGGAAACTCCTACTTATTCTTTAAGACTCAGCCAACTGTCACCTCCTCTTCAAAGCCCCTACTGGAACATCTCCCCCAAATCAGATGATCGTGAATTTTATTATTCCTAACACAAGTAAGCCTAGTGGGCACTCTAAATATTTCAGTTATATTTTATAATCTTTTCCCCTCATATTGATAAATTTTCCAGACCTGAGATCCTGATATTCTCATCCAAATGAAACCTTGTCCTCTTATTCATTCAAAATATATCTATTAAAAGCCTACTATGTGCCAAGTAACACATTACAGTACAGTAGTAAACCCAGCAAAGTCCTTTTTTTGCATGTAGATTATAGTCAGGTGAAGTAGACAGACAAAAACACCTAGGTTGTAATGAGTTTGAGGAGAAAACACGACAGAGTAAGGAACAGAAGAAGGGAGAGGGCTGCCCTCTCTGAAGAGCTGACATTTGAACAGAGATCTAAATTTAGTGAGGAAGGAGACACACAAGTATTTAGGAGAAGAAAGTTCCAACAGCAGGTGAAAGGCTTAGAGATGGGTCTGTGCTGCCCAAACCCCAACGTCCATGATTATGAAGCTGATGGAGTTCCTAGTGGTTGACTTAATTTCGGAAGGTAATTCCAGTCCTCTGTGAGTGAGGTGCACAGAGGAGAGAGCCTAACCAAAATTTAGGCCCCTCATGCTAAAGATAAATGTTTTTGCAATTCTCCCTTCCCCTTTTCCCTCTTCAGAATCTACCTTTTTTTTTTTTTTTTAAATTTTAAGTCCAGATTTCACCTGGATACCAATGCTGAGTATTTGTTGGCATCCCTCCTAAGACGGTCTTGAGTATAAAGAAAGCTATTAATTTATATACTGTGGCTTATTTAGTCTTTTAAGAATAGATAGACTTTCCTCCTTCATTGCTGTATCCCGGAACCCAGAACAGTGCCTGGCACATAGTAGGTGAACATATTTTCTTGAAAGACTAAATGGTGAGATGTATAATAGTGACGGTTGAAAACAGCAAAGATATCACACAGTATGTGAATTTCCAGATGGGCTCCAAACATTTTTATCTTTAGAGAGTATAAACAACCATTATAATGTAATCATTTTTAGGACTAACTTTATAGAGGCAAAATTAAGACTGTATAATTCAATGGAATCTATTCAGATTTAAGGGTATAGGAATGGAGTTTCTAATATTACCAGTTGCACTGAAGAATCCTGTGAATAGATTTTATACATATATTTCCAGATTTTGAAACAGTTTAAATTCTTTTTGGATACAACGCCTCACAGAAACCACCACCATCACCACCACCACCAACAACAACTTCATTTTGAATAACTGTTCTTAGCTTTCATTTTGTATGCTAATAATTTCTTGACTTATATAGAAATATTTCCTCCTGATAGGTTGCTTTCTGCAATGGAGAGCACTGCTTCTTTAGAGAAAATGCCTGCTGCGTTTTCACTTTTTGAACATTATGACGACAGCTCGGCAAGAAGCGACCAGATGTTAAAACAAGTGGCTGGTAGGAACTTCAATATATTATTTACCTTGATGAAATTTGACAGTTTTTTCTTATTTGTTTTGTAAAGTTTTTGAATGTAAGGAAATATCACTGGAAAAAGAAAAATCTTAGCTGTAAAAATTTAAAGCTAGATTCTGAAATAAAGCGTGAGACTAGCAAACCATTTCAGTTATAAACTGCATTTCCATTTGAAGCTTTATGACTGTGCTGGGATATTGTGGAGGTGGAAGGAAGTAGCAATGGAATCGAAGGATCTTCTCTCTTTTTTTTTTTTTTTTCCTTTTAAAAGAGGATTTCTCTCTCTCTTCTAGAGATTATTTGCTTCATGCCAGCAGCCAGGTATAGAAGGAAAAATAAATCAAATATTTTCATATGTGTTGAACAGATTTTTCTTTCTGAGTGGTTTTCCCCTCTTCAATTGAGTTCTTTTTCCTTTTTTCAAACTAAACAGATTAACTTAGAGAACTAACAGCTCAGCATCATGCTCTGTAGCCAGGAGCCTCCTACTCAGCTGTGAAAAGCATCCTGCCGGCTCTTCAGAATATTTTTTAATGTGCTATTTTAACAAACAAGACAATGACATTTCTTTAGATTTTTCAAAGCTGCTGTGTTTCAGTGAAGTAACCAAGTTCCACTTACTGTAAAATGTACTTAGATGCCCTCCTTAAAAGATGCTATAATCTTCCAAAGCAAACCTTAAAGACAACTTCTGTTTTCAAATTGACAATTAACTTTCACTCCTGTGGGAAGAGTTTTAATTTAGTAACTAGTAAAAGGTTACTGTGTCTTTAAAAAAAACTGAAAAACAAAAAAGCACCCCGCCCCCGCAAAACCCATCAACCCTATATAAAATGAAAAATTCAGTCATTTGTCCTAACGGGTTTTCTCTAGAAATATCTCAGAACAAAAGGGTATTTTCTTGTAATGTCTTTAAGAAGCATTTGAATGGAGCAGCGATTGCAAACCAAGAAATTCTGGTCAAGAAAGTAGCTCTTTTGCTTTTAAGGGATTCGTTATATGCTGTTGTTCATTTAGAAGGATATTCTTTTGAATATCTGATGGGCAATAAGAGGGCATTTTGTATATTTTAGAGGTCACAGAGTTAAATTTGTCACAAAGTGTTAATGATTCATTCAGAAACAGTGCATGTGGCAGTCCCAGTAGTTCCAAACTGTTATGGGGAGACTGGTCTCTGAGATGTAAATGGCACTCGTTGTACATCTGCTTCCCAGAATTGGAGCCCAGGGTGTTGACTTGCTGCTAGATAGCTTTTGCTCATTTTGTGACCAACAACATCTCTCAGCTATAAAGTCCTCACCGGGTGCCTGAAAAGCTAATCTGATCACTGTAATAAACAGATACAATAAGGAAAGGACGTGAACTTTATGATGAGAAACAGAGCAGCCCCTAACATTTCTTCCGTGCTTACATGATGCCTGGCAGTGTGGAGACTGTTATCTAGTTAGACCGTCATCTAATCTCACAGCAACTCTAGGAGGTAGGTTTTATTGTTATTCCCATTTGACAGGTGAGGAAATAAAGGGAACAGAGAAACGCCTCTCATATTGCCCTAGATACACAGCTATTTGGGGTGTGTGTGGCGAGTGGAGTTTGGCTTCAGAGTCTTTGCACTTGAACCACTGCTCTACACCAAAGAGGCTGAGTGCACTGCTGTGAAAGGAGGGGTAACTATAGATTAGTGACATCCAAGGCTTCCTGGACTCTGCTCCTAAGAACTTTTTTTTTAATTTACCGTTTTAACCATGTTGAAGCCACCATCGTACAACCATCACCACTAATCCATCTCCCGAATTCTTTTCATCTTGCAAGACTGAAACTGTATCTTTTTTTTTTTTTTTTTTTTTTTTTGCGGTACGCGGGCCTCTCACTGTTGTGGCCTCTCCCGCTGCGGAGCACAGGCTCCGGACGCGCAGGCTCAGCGGCCATGGCTCACGGGCCCAGCCGCTCCGCGGCATGTGGGATCCTCCCGGACCGGGGCATGAAGCCGTGTCCCCTGCATCGGCAGGCGGACCCTCAACCACTGCGCCACCGGGGAAGCCCTGAAACTGTATCTATTAAATAACAACTCCTCATTCCTCCTGCCCCTACCCCCTCCCCCCAGCCTCTGGCAACCACCATTCTACCTCCTGTCTCTATGAATTTAAAGTACTCTAGGTACCTCATACAAGTGGAATTATGCAGTATCTGTCTTTTTGTGACTGTTTATTTCACTTAGCATAATGCCCTCAAAGTTCATCCGTGTTGTACCATGTGTCAGAATGCCCTTCCTTATTAAAGCTGAATAAATTCCATTGGATGTCTATACTGCATTTTGCTTATCCATTATCGATTCACTCATCGATGTACTTTTGGGTTCCTTTCACATTTTGGCTACTGCAAATAATGCTGTTCTCTTTTCTGAAAGCTAGGTTTAGTGGGAATCTGCATCCACCACAGGTACTGAAGTGCAGGTTGATCTAGTGCTTAGCTCGCCGAGCATGACAGCTCTTTATGGGCACACTGTCAGGCAGAGGGAATCCATGGGGTGATGCTGTGCCTAGCTCCTTAGCCTCTGGCAAAGAAGCCTTAAAATCATTTTGCATTTTTTGGCATTACTCCCACTCAAGTTTATTACTACAGAAGCGTAAATAGCATTGCTAACGTATAAAATCTGAGCTTCTGATGTCCTTCTGCCACACAGGAATTGTAAATCCAGCCAAATGTTATTAGATTACATCTATGGAATATTCATACTCCCTTCTTAGTTTTAGAATACTTTGAAGAATAAAAGTGGTTCTTGTTTTGAAAAAAGATGTTTTAATTTTAATGTTTTTAAAGGAGTAGATTAAGTACAAAATTATTTCTAGCCTACATTCTTTACTTAATTCCCTACAACTGCTTATTCCTTAAAATTTGTTGATTTGGGGGTCAATTATCAATTTTAAGTTCGTTAAGTTACCTGAGAGATTTTTGAAAAGATGTTGCCAGTTTTAAAAAGCAGCTATAGCTCAATTTATAATTCATAGAGAAAAAAGCAGCATTTTCGTTGTTCATGCCTCAAGAAGTTCTCCAGCACTGCTTCAAAGATGATTGATAATAGTCAATCTGCTTGGCTCTTCCATAAACCTGGGCAACATGAAAATTTACTGAACTGCAGTTATCCGGATGGACTCCTTTACAATGTGACACTGATTTCCTGCTGGGAAGACAGAAAAGTCAAAGATAGTATAAGAGTCTCTGGACCACTATCAGTCCTTGCGGAGGTGCTCTGACAGTCAGGCTTCCTGCCTTATCATTCAGGCTCCCAGCACGTCTTACCTCTGTGGTCCCTCTGTGATTTACCAGATGATGGGTCTCTATTTCAACTCCCATCTTCAGGGGCTTCCTGCCTTCTCCCCTCCATTTTCTGTGCTCCTGCAAAAGGCCACGCTGCTTTCTGAATGTTAACACCGGTTATGTGTCAGATACATTGCTAAGCATTTAATATACATTATCTTGCTTTTTAAAACAGCCCTGGGAGGAAATGGTATTATTGTCGTTTTCCTATTTTTAAACATGGAGGAACTGAAGCTGAGATAACACAGCTCCTAAGTGGGGGATCTGGCATTTAACCTTAGGCCAGCCTCTCTGCTCCAAAGCCCATGAACTTGCCCACTCTCTTATCCTGCTTCTCATTTTTCATAACTGTGTATTTCCTCAGGTCTTTATCTCTTTATTGAATCTTTTCAATGTGTCTCTTTTTGTTCCATTTACTAAATTTAGACCCATTTATTTCTTCTACTTTCCACTTTCCTGTTGAACTAACCTTTGTTTTCTTTCCCTTCAGTGCTGACTTTTAATAAAGTAATCTCATAAAATTTGGCCTGTATTATTCAGCAAGCTCATCTCTCAGGAAACTGTTGACAGGAAAATAACAACACAAATAAATTTAACAACAGGACATCTTTTCAACTATGGGAATAACCTTTTCCTTTAATTTGTAAACTATGTTCAATGATTTTATATCTCAAAAATTTTGGAGGAGAATTGTATAGGAGCTTGATTTATGGTGTCGTATATGCTGTTAATGTTCAATATGCATAATTGTAAACCTTTGAAATCTCTGGTAAAACACTTGAGAATATTGTTGTCTTTAAAATTCAGAACAATGGATTTGTACTAGATATCTAAACCTTATATTTGAATCCGTTAATAGGGTACTTTTTCCCCCATGTAATTTTTACATTTTGTTTTAAAAAGTTGTAGGTATAGTCATGTTGGAGATGGAAAAACGGGATAGTAGTTTCAGAAAGTATATTTTGATATTTTATTCATGCAAGTCTTTTTCAGCCTTGATAGTATAGCAACTATAGCTAAAAAGGGTTTCATTTGTCTCTATTTGAATATAGTTTCTATACTGATGTAGAAGGATACAACATTGGTTATCTAGCAATGCTTTCTCAAAGTTTTGTTTTGAAGGAAAACCAAATCATTTGATGAATCCTCTAACTTGTATAAGTTTATTGCTCTAAATATAGTATTACAGAATATTATCAAGTGATCCCATTGGGAGATCCATTTTTTGTTTACTTCTATGTATATTATATGTATATATGTACACATGCAGACAAGACATTTTGGAGGGAGACACACTCAACTGTAACAGTGGTTGCCTCCAAGGAATATCCTTAGGCTTGGGGGCTGTTGGGAACAAGGTAGCCCTCCCAGCTTCACTCCATGTACTTCTGTATTGTTTCCATTTTTATCAGTAAGTACAAGTGACTTTTGCAAAAAGAAAAAGAAATCAATCAATAAAAGCAGCATTAGTGATAATAAATCTTGCTTATATTCCAGTTCCACAGCCTCCTAGATTAGAACCTCAGGAACCAAATTCTGCCACTAGCACAACGATTGCAGTTTACTGGAGCGTGAACAAGGAAGATGTCGTTGACTCATTCCAGGTTTACTGCATGGAGGAGCCACAAGATGACCAGGAAGTAAATGGTAGGATTGCTAACACAAATTCAGATGCATATGTACATTTCTATATGTTAATGTGTAGTATTTAAACATATACATATTATGACTCTTTCCACAAGCACTTGTAGCCACTTACAAAAACAACAATGAACCAACAATCGTATAATGAAATAACATGTAAGCAAAATTTGGAAATCAGGATCAAGGAAAACAAAAATGCATAAATATCATCCTAATGATCAACATGAATACTGTAACTGAAATTCAAATTTGGCTTTGAGTATTCAGGTTAACAGGAGAAATTAAGTGATTCTCATTTTCAGGCAGGAGGTAATGTACCAAAGTGTTGAAAACAAAATTTCAATCAGAACTGAAGTCTAAAAGACAAGTATAATGTGTACGACTTTGTAGAGGAGAAATGAGCTGTATATAGGACACTGTCCTCCACAGTAATTTTAGTGCAAATGCAGCATTGGATGTCATGGTTGGCATTTCTCAGATCCACCTTTGATAAAAGCTGAAAACAAACTATAAAGGTAAATTCAGAGTTCACACTTCTCAAGGCATGAGAAGACTGTATGGTGTAGTCTTCTGGTGTCCCAAATTAATGTGAAGATAGAGGTGAAAGTGCTTAGGAGGGTGAATGGGTGGCACGTCATATAGTTGAGCCTCTGTGAATATCTCTAGGACCTCTAATAGGACCTAGAAGCCAGGCAGTTTGAGGTTGTACTTCCTGATGAATCAGAGCTGGGACTGCTGGCATTCTGTGTTGCTTGTTAAGGATAGACCCATGTATTTTGGAAATCAGATGGGCATGTGACAGGATTGACATGGCATAGGAACCCAATTTGTAATAAGGAATGAATTATAACGTATTTCACTGTTAACCAGTATTTAAGTCTTTTCAGATGTCATATGATACTTATTTAAATTAGGAAAAAAGTAAGAAAGCAACCATAGGCATATTGTAAAGTTGGCTAAGTTTGTCTATAAGAACTCCTATCTTATTGGGGACCTATTACCATATACCTGTCACAGCACAACAAGGAAAGTGCCCTTATCCACATTTGCAAATGAGAAAACTGATGTGAGATTAAATAATTTGCCCAAGACCACGCAAGTTACTCGGGACCAGGGCAGGGTTTAAATACAGATCTTTCAGACTCCAAAGCTTATGTTTTTATTTGCTTGACTCTGTGTTTGTTCTGTTATACCACACTTCACTGTGTATATCCAGTTATATCATGGAACTTCATGGCTCTCCAAGACTCCTCTTAACAACTGTTTATTTCCTGGAGTGCTTTTTAAAAGTGCTTCACTGCCACTGCCCCCCAACCCCCCGCACCATGCCCCACTTACCTGTCCTGTGTCTCATTCATTCAATGCCTTGAACTCTGCTGATGCCAATTCATTAATCTGATGGTCTAGACTGTGATACCATGCTGTGAGTAATAGTATGCTCCAGTAACATATGTTATGTGCTCTGTTAAAAGGAGTACCAGGCTAACAGGACTTAGCCTAAAAGGATAATTCCATTGAAAACTGCAGTCACAAGTTCTAGGTTATGGGGAAATGTTTTTCAGTGTATATGTCTTTATGACATTATTTAAGCCAAACTTTCTGCGCAGAAAGTATAGCTCATTGGGAAAGAGAGATGCAGTTGAAGAAACCTTCTGAGTTGAAGATCTCTTAAATTTACTTTAAAAGGGAACAATCTGGGTTTCTTAACTGGAGGGGTTTTGAAGCTGTAACATCATAGAGTAATAAGAGAGGATAACTGGAATTACCATAGGCTAATTTAGAAAAGAAAATTGTTCTTTTAAAAGGAGAGAAAATTTCAGTAAGAATAATCAGTTTGGCCCAAGGGGCAGGTGTTCAGAATGTTATTGAGTAATATTTACTACTAACATCTTGAAAATAATGTAAGTAATTTTAGGAAATGTCTTGACTAAACAAAGTTATTTCTTAGAATAGTTTATGCTCTATCAAAGGTGTTTAAGTATTTCTATAAATTGTGGAAATCTCTAGGTGAAAGGATTCTGGAATTCATGAGAAGGAAGCAGGATTTGAAACTTTGAAAACCATACTGAATACAAATGATTTACTAATCTGTAAAGACGCTTTTTAACATCATAAATTTAGAAAACATGGAATTGTCCTTATTTTATTACATACTCTCCTGAAATATTGGCATTGCTTCTTAAGAATTTTCTTGAGAATGTATTACTGAGATTTAAGTTAACATAAACTCTGCAATTGTAGTATGTGCTATTGAAATAAGTTACTTTAATTGCAGAATATGAAGCTCAGGATCTTACTAATATGCTATTAGTATATTATTATACTATACTATATTACTATACTATATTACTATATTATATTATATTATATATATATAATATTATATACTATATTACTATATTATACTATACTATATTACTATACTATACTATATTACTATACTATAATAATACACTATACTATTATTTTCTGGTAAGTGTTCACAAGTAATACTGTGTCATTCTAAATATCTTTCAGAATGCTGTTGCTTTAAGCGTTCTAAAGTGCTATCTATCACACAGTAGTATCTGTAAGTTTATCAGTTTGTGTTTCCCACTGAAAAATGTGTCATTTTTCCAATAAATGTAACTTTCAACTAACTTAGGAAGATACTCTAGAGTTTATGATTGTGTTTTATGCTAGATTTGGTAGAAGAATACAGAGTGACGGTGAAAGAAAGCTACTGCGTTTTTGAAGATTTAGAACCTGACCGATGCTATCAAGTATGGGTAATGGCTGTGAATTTCACCGGATGTAGCCTGCCCAGCGAAAGGGCAATTTTTAGAACAGGTAAAGAGATGTTAAGGGGGTGTTAGGAGGCAATACTCAATTCTTCACAGACTATTAAGATCAACCAATAAGCATTTGTTAAGCACCTATTGTGCGCTGGGTATTGCGCAGTGCTGGGTTTACAACAAGAAATAAGACTGGGCTCTTCTCACAAAGCTCATTCTCAAGTGTGGGAGACACAAAACAAAAGATTATAAAAAATGTGTGGTAAGGGCCGTGATCCACAACACTCCAGAGGAGTATCTGAGACAGGCCAGGGCAGGGACAGGGTCAGGAATGGCTTCCTAGAACTGATGTCTGAATGGAATCCTTAAAGGATCAGTAGGAATAATGTGTTAAAGGAGTGTATTCCATTTGAAGAAGACAAATGAGCACAGGTGCCCAGGTAAGAAAGAGTATGGAGTGTGCAGGATACAACAAGAATTTTGGTATTATTTCTTTGACTTAAAAACAAGGAGAGGGGAGACATGAGATGAGAAAGGCTAGTGTATAGAGTCCACATTTGCTAAGGTAAGAAGCTCAGGCTTCCTCATATAGGTGCTGGGAGACCCCAAAATGTTTCTCAGCAATGGTATTCAGCTGGGAATGCATTCGCATGATGGAACCTTTTCACAGGGGGCTGAAGCAGGTGTAGGATAAGCTGAGTTTGCATTGCCTTTAAGATAATTCTTTTTTTTTTTTTTTTTTTTTTGAGGTATGCGGGCCTCTCACTGTTGTGGCCTCTCCCGTTGCGGAGCACAGGCTCCGGACGTGCAGCCCCAGCGGCCATGGCTCACGGGCCCAGCCACTCCGCGGCATGTGGGATCTTCCCGGACTGGGTTACAAACCCGTGTCCCCTGCATTGGCAGGCGGACTCTCAACCACTGCGCCACCAGGGAAGCCCACCTTTAAGATAATTCTAACTGTCCCTGCCCTGGCCTGTCTTGGATACCCCTCTGAGGCAGTTAACTTACTTCCACTGGTTTATCCTTTCTTCTTGCCTTTTAAAACAAGTATTTATTGAGCACCTATTGATGGCAAAATCATGGCTAACTTTTGTGTAAAGGAAGGGGACAAGAATACTTTGATTTACTTGTATATGTATGAAGAAGCTCTGGTAGGATTTATAGGAAGCTGCTTTTAGAGACTGTTTGGGGATGGGTAAAAACTGGGCAATTTGGAAGGCAGGGGTGAGAGGGACACTTTTCACTGTATACATTTTTATACCTTTTGGATTTGCAACCCAGAATGTATTTTTTAGTCAAAACTTAAAACAAAATCATGCCCAAGCATTCTTCCCAGAGTACCAGGGAAGCAGAACTGCCATAGACTGCTCCACAATTGACTTGGTTCTCTCTCTGCAGCGCCCTCCACCCCTGTGATCTGTGCCGAGGACTGTACTGTGTGTTGGAACACGGCCACCATCCGATGGCGGCCTGCCAACCCAGAGGCCACTGAGACCTACACTTTGGAGTACTGCAGACAGCACTCTCCCGAGGGCGAGGGCCTCAGGTAAAGATCCCTCTCCATGGGGAGAGCCTGGGGTGCCAGGAACCCAGTGCAGGCCTCCAAGCTAACCTCTAAGCTTATGCTCACAGAGGGAGAAAAGCTTCCTAAAATCCTCCTGAGCTAATTAAGCCGTTGACTTGATTTGCAATTCCATCACTATTCGGCGATGAACTCTAAGTTTGTAATAAACACATGCTGCAATGCAGAATAATCACTCCCTTGTAAGAAAAATATATGTGAATTTTAATAAGATAGAACATTCTTTGAGGTATATTTAACTTGAGTCATTAGACAGGATATATGCATACATTATCTGCTTTTTAGTAGTTAGATCGGAATAGGTACCACCTAACTCAGGAAACTAATAGCGAGCTTGTATATAATGTAAATTTGAATGTCTCCGTGATATATTGGTAATATAAAGGACCTAATGACATATATATTACCACAGAGATATATATATATCTGTGGTAATATATATTACCTTCATGCTCTTGAAGAGGCAGGTGCCTCTTCAAGAGCATGAAGAATCTAGAGACTTTTTCTGGAAAAAAGAAATGTAAAGCTCTCTCACTAAAATTATGAAGCTAAAATTTATCAATAAAGGGCTGTATATCCAGAGGACCTTTGGTAAATGTTACTTCATTTACTGTTACTTCATTTACTTCTTAACCTCCAATCCACGGCAATAGGGCAACTTTGTGTTCCATGATGAAGATTCAAATCATTATTATTAATATTCATATTTTGATAGGGATTTTTTTAAACCAAATTTACTGAGATAAACTATTTTGGCAGGATATGGAACTTGGAAATAATGGTATGAAATTAGCTTTTTAATAAAGTATATTATTTAAGTTCTTGATTATTTTCATTATCAATCAACAGCTATTTATTTAGTTATGATTTGAGGTTTCATGCGACTGAGCAATAATTATAGTTTCTTTCAAGTATGTGAAGGCAGGCTTCACAAAATAACGATCAAAGGACAAATTAATGTTGAGTGGAGTGTGTATAGGTGGGATGTAGACATTTCAGCAGAAGTGAGAACGTAGTAAATGTACAAGAAACAACATCTCTGTTAATGTGCCAATTGCTAGAAGGCAGGCTTCAATGATCAGCAAATAGCCGAGAGGTTAACTCAGAGAGAGAGAGACAGACAGACAGACCAACAGAGACAGAAACAGAGAGACGGAAGAGAGAGAAAAGAGGGAGAGAGAGGGAGACAAAGACAGAGACAAAGAGAAAGAGATTATAACTGGCTTCTGTTGAGCATTTACTATGTGCCAAGTCACTATTCTAAGTGCCTTATGTATGTTGCCTTATTTAATCCTCAAACGAACTCTGAGAGAAAACATATGCTTTGAGACGCTAGCAGCTAGTGAGTGGCAATCAGGATTCAAACCTTGTTTTGTTAGATTTCACAGTCCAAGCTGCTAACCACTGTTGAATGTCACCCAGGAGAGTCCTGGACATTCTCTGCAAAAGACTCTTGGTGCTAGGAGAGCATTTGGTCTGGAATGCCTGAGTCCCAGGGCAATCTCTCCCATCATTCTTCACCATCAGTGAGGAAAGCCCAGTTCTTTCTGAGGCAAGATGAGACTGTGAAGGAATGCTCTGAAGTGACTCATCCTTGTTATAGCATCGGTCCCCAGCTGACATTTGCATAAATAATACCAGCACAGTTGGATTCTTAAATCAGCAGAAATCTGAGAGAAACCCTGAGACCTAGTAGCCATCCCACTGAGGGAACTGTGCTGTCATCTCATAAATGCGGCTACAGGGAGAAGGGAATGGGGGGATTGAAGGGGGAATGGCATCACCGAGGGCCTTCAACATGCCAGGAGCTGTGCTAAATCTCATCTAACCCTCTCGACAATTCTAGGAGGGAGGTCATGACTTCCATTGAATGAAACTCAGGGAGGTTAAATAATTTGGCCAAGGTATTAAATGACGGAGTGAGAGTTTGGAGTCAGGATGCACACTCAGGTTTGTCTTATTCTTTCCACTAGTTCTAAATCTTGTGTCATTACACAGACTGAGTTAACAGACCTTAACAGCCTGACAACTGGAAGTTATCGTGTATCCTGGGTTTCCTTTGTCACACGAAAAACAGATGTAAAGAGAGAACACAGTACCGTTCAAAACCCCTTTAATTAAAGTTTTTCCTTTCTCTGATCATCCTGGGGCCCTCAAAAAAAAAAGTCCATTTGATATCAACAGGGAATAATGCATTCCAAACAAATCCTTCATCAAAGCCAGAGAAATCGTTGATGGTTCCATTTCTAGGGAAAAAATGGCCATCCACCAATTTCATTAAGACAAAAGTTGAGCTTATTAAAACATGACTTGTCATTAGTTTATCCCTTTGAGACTTTGCCAGGGGGTTCATTTTTATTTTTCTTGCCAAAGGAGAGCACTTGAGAGGCTGGATAAGCAGAAGTTTGTAGAAGTTACGGAACACTACAAGAATCCTTTGTTATTGGATGGATGTGGTCCAGCAAGCTAGAAGTGAAGGCAAATTCCACATGCAGAAGGCCTGTTGACAGTTCGGGGCTGTGTTGGAGATGGAGCTCTTTTCCAATTACGTGCTAAAAGACCCCTCAGTGCCAGGAGGTAGAATGGTATGTTCAATCCGCAGCCCAGGGATGACTCTCCAGCCTCTCTGGATCCCTGCTGAATCTTACAATAGGTAATTTTTTGAGGCAAGCACAATTGTGTTGGCCACAAATCACTACCCTGTGATCCCCTCACGAATACAAGAAACCTCAATGCCTTATACCTCTGGTTGGCATTAACAGACTGTGAAATAATTCATCCTTAATTTCAGAGGCCCAGTGCTGCAAAACGCATCTGTATCCCTTTTGTTATCCAATTTAAGAGTTCAGGAGGGAAGGACAATTCTACTCTTCTGGAGTAGCCATGTGTCTTAGGTCTTTGACCGTCTGGTTCTTACAGCCACCTTTAAAACATTCCCTACAATGTCTGATGGTTCAAAACCCTACAAAACATTAACTATTTACTATCATCTATATGGCCCAATCTCTAGGATGTCAGTTGTAGACAGCTAGTCAGACAGTAGAATTGATAAACAAAGAACCTCAACACTTGATCACCCCTAGCCAACAAAGGCAAACAATCCCTACTGTTCCATTCTATTAGAACCACATTCTTCACTTTGTTTTTCTGCATAGCAGTGCATAATTAAAGTCATTTTGTGTCTTGGAAAGAACAGCAAGCCAAGGGTTGTCTGATCCCGCTCACTTGTTGGCTCCATGAAGGGATTATTATTTAAAGTGGCAGCGTCAGTGCCTGAGACAGCATCTGGCATATTGTAGCTACTCAATACATATGTGTTACCTGGATGGGTAAATATCATCAACATTGAACACATAATATTGACACCAACCAAAAAAGTTAGGTCAGCTTTGAGGATAATCTCCTATTCACAATGGGAAAAAAAAATAAACTGTGCCAACAAAGTAAAGAAGAATGGTGAATGAGTTAATTTTAGTGCTTGGATACTTAAGTAGGAGATAAGACTAGTCTAACCTGTGGACTGGAAGCCTTTTCATGGATCACTTATAGGGAAGGACACTGATAATCTTGTTGATCCATTGGTTACATAACCCTTACGTACATTTTAGGTTCTATGCAAAACCCCTATTCTAAATCAGATGCAAAAAGAAAAGAAAACAAACCACAAAAGAAACCCCACAAAAAAATGGGTAAGGACAGGAACCTTATCTACGCAGCTGTTTATTAAAGGTCTATTTAATGAGTGAATGAGTAGATGAATGATGGCATTAGCCGGTCTCCTTCTGCCCTTGCCAACTCCAAGTCCTCTAACTGGCTGGAATCTCTAGCAAAGGAGAGATGGAGAACCCAACAGGACTAAGAACTAAATGAATTTACATCTCTTTCTCACCCTCAATCCCTGAAAAGACAGACAGACTTAAAAGCTCCGGTCTGGAGTGGGAAGAGAAGTTGAAAGGAAATGAGAAGGGAGAAAAGGATGAGTAATATGAAATTGCACATACACACATGGAGGGCATTGATTACCCTTTAGATTAGGGAGTCTAATTTTGGTTGCCAGAACAGAAACACATCCAGCTTCGGACCTGCATTCACTCTCCCGTATGACGGCCTCTAGACATTCCAATCTAAGACCAAAGTTGCTGGTTAACCTCTCAGAGTAGGGGTTTGAATGCAATGTGCCTACTGGGCTCCCGAGTTCCATGATGTGGTGTCTGAAATAGCCGAGCAGTTGCCTCCATTCCATCATCCTTCCAGAAGACACATTTGCATATTTTGGTGTGTGGGCACTGCGGCTCTGTCCCAGCAGTCGGCCCCTACTGGGCTTGGGGGTGGGCGGGAGTGACAATCCCCGGCTTGTGTGCGGGGGCTGAGGGAGCTCCTACTCACCCTTTCCTGTTTTTCTTTGAATGCTCTCCTCAGGTTGGGTGGGCTCAAAACACTTGCAAAAATTTTCCACCGCTCTGCTGTTTCCTCAGCTGTTCTGTCTCTCCTGTGTGGAAAGAAGTCAGCAGAACTGTGGGTGGAGGAGGGAAAACTGCGAGAAATATAGTACAGGGCTTAGCTGTGTAGGCTGTGCAGAAAGAAGCTGTGTACTGAATGACAAATCTGTGAGACTCAATACGCCACAGAAGTGGTTGGTAGTGAACTTCCTGCTCCCCAGCCCCGGCCAAGGCTGTGGGCAGGGAGACCCTCCCGGGCCACCCTCCCTGGGAGCCTCCCCAGCTTGGGTGAGGCTCTGGGTGCTGGACTCGTGAGCTCCTGCTTCTAGCTTTGGGGTTTACACGTGATGGGACAGGAACAGGATTGTCTGTCACAGCTGGGTATTCTAGCTGCGGATGACTGCCACTTTGTCCATATAATAAGGACAAATAAGGGTGAATTTCCTAATGAACTTAGTGCCTGAGCAGGAGATGAAGAATCCCGGAATTTTTTTCTTTTTAAAAAGTCTTTACAAAGCTTTCAGCTGGAGAGGTGATGACTGACCATAGGGCCAAGGGCAAATGATTTGACCTTCTGCACAACCTATGGGTAAAAGAGGCAGTCATTCCTGCCCTGTGCTTGCTTCACAGGGTGACAGGAAGGACAACTGACATGACTGGGAGAAAATGCATTGAGTAATTAAGAGACAATATTAATAGACAATCTTCATATGGTATTGTTTTCCTGACCCAAGTTGTAATATTCCTCTTCAGGGAGCCCTTGGGAGAGAGAGTTACCGGAAGCTAATCCACCCCCCTCCACCCCGCTCCCACTGAAATTCTTGGCATTCAGCTTTTTCTAAATGAATTTTCTTCCCAAATGAATCTGACTTAACTTTGATCATTGAAAATCCTAAACACCTCCTGGTTGTGTAGTAAAACCTCAGTCAGTGGAAAACCAGCCTATTCCTTCACTTCTAACGTATGATCTGTCAATTTCCCAAAGTATTCTAGTTCACAATAAAAGACCCAGGCACGCTAGAGCCACTAAAAACAACCCTGTAAGAGCAAGAGCCAGGTCATGCAGAAGGAGGTTGTATCAGAAAGCATAGGCTAAGAACAGTACCTCAACGGAACATACAATTTGAATATGAACTTCCTGGCAGCTAAAGTGAAAACAGGAGAGTGGGGAGAGAGAGCAAGAGGGAGAAAGAAAGAGATTACATAACGCATCTTTTTTTTAAATAAAAGGAAACACAGCACTTCACTAAGAGAGACAATTATATTTCTTGACATTCAGTTCCAAGATGAATTTTTCACGTAGATCTTTATATAAGGGCTATTGAACAAGATAGTAGTGATTGTCTTTAAGAACAGTTTTACAAAAGATGCAAAAACATTCCCTGTGTAACCATCTTTTAAAGGGGCTCTTGAAAGCACAACGTTAACTCGCCATTCTGTGCAGGCAGTTCTATGGGACCTCAAGTAATTGTCCGCCTATGTGACCTCTGAGTGGTAAAGGAGAGCTTAGAGAATCCAGAGGAATGAATGAATGTTACTAGGCTCCTGGGATTCTCTGCCTGAAATATAAATGGTATCATTCAAACTTGGGAGGGTAACTAGCTACAGAGAAAACAAAGCTGCAGGATCCTTCTGCTGGAATCCTTTGGCTCTCTTTGATTTTGTGCGAGATGCTAATTACAGGAAAGCCTAAGTTCCTTGGGTCAGGATTCAGCCCTCGTGTTATGTTTCTATACTATTATGAACTAATAGCGATGTTTAGTTACCACTGAGTCTCATAATATCCTCATTTATCAAATGAAGAATAGTCCTGTTCAAAAATTTTTATCTACCAAGTTTAAAAAACACCCAAAAGTCAGTATATAAAGAATGTTCTTCTTAATCTTGATTTAACCAGAATTTTTCATCTTAAACAAAAAATTCCATGTTTATGGTTAGTTAAGGTTTTATAAATGGCTTCCAATAGCTAAAACTATTTAGTTAGCTGTTCTCGTATTTCATGTTGTTTATGTTCTCATGGATTTTTCTTCTTTTTTCCTGTTTCTCCTGCCCACCCCTTCTCACCCCACACTATCTTATGATTATGTTTTTCAAACCTAACTGATCATAGAAAAACAACTGGGATGCTTGTTGGAGTTTATATTCACGGGCTCCTCTTAAGAGATTCCGATTCAGAAGGTCTACTGTGCCCAGGCAGGTATGGGGAACACTACTTTACTAGCTGGTCCCCATAGGGCCCAGCAGTGTGCTCTGTTCACAGTTCACATTAAATGGTGTTGATTGACTAGCTGAATGTTGGTGCTGCCAACAGTAAGAGCCCACTGTGTTTTTAAAAAACAATTCATACTTAGCCATCTGTTGTGCACTGCAGTGACAGCACCATCTGTAGGCTGCTTCCAGGAGTCACGGCACTGGGTTCCTCCATATTGTTTGTACACATGCTGCCCCCTTTTCCTGGGAGAAAACATGTGTAGATCCAGGTATTAGACATGGCAGTGCAGAGGACAGCCACTCCTTGTGGTGACCAGCCCCTCAGCTTACCTTGAGCACATGTACACCCCTTCCTTCCATCCAACACAAATTGTTGAATTATAAAATTCCTAGAGAAGTTACTTTACAGAGTTCCAACTAATGTTTGCATTTTGCAAACACATTCAACCAACTCCTGAACTTGTAATATAGCTCTAAAAGTTAATTGTTTAATTAATTTTGGATAGATAATGCATACATATGGTACAAATTCAAAAGATACAAAAAGGAATACAGTGAAAATTGTCTCCTTTCTATCTATACTTCATTTTAGTTCTCCTCCCCAGAGACAATTACTGTTATCTGATTCATATTTATCTTTTAAGATAATCTGTGCATACACAGCATCTATATTTTGTCAACAAATGGTAGCATACTATATATATATTTCTACCACTTTACTTTTCTTGTTTAAAAATATTTCCTGGTATCTCATATCAGTACAAATGGAACTGCATCAGTTTTTTAAAAAACAATTCTGTTGTAGTCTAAGACTGTAATTAATTTATTTGACCAGTTGAGAGGCACTTAAGTTGTTTCCATTCTCACAAAGAGTGCTGCAGAAAAATCCTTGTGCATATATCGTTTCATACATGTGCAGGTATATCTGTAGGATAAATTCCTAGAAGTACCGTGATTGGTTAGAAGGTATGAACATTTTGAATTTTGACAGATATTACCAAATTGTCTCCATAGACGCTGTAGCTGTTTACACTCTGGCTAGCAACATGTAAGTGTGCTTGGTTCTTCATACCTTTGCCTACACAGGGTGTGATAAAACTTGACAGTTTGATAAGTAGAAAAGGGAATCTGATTATAGTTTAATTGTGCATTTCTGTTATTAGGTTGAACATCTTTTTGTCTGTTTCAGACCCATGTACTTCCTTTTCTATGAACTGTTCATTTCCTTTACCCATTTTTTCCTGTTAGAGTGTAGTATTTTTTTCTTACTGATTTGTAGAAGCTCTTTGATTTATAAAGAACATTAGCCTTCATCTATGATTTGAGTTGCAATTTTAAAATTTTTTGCCATACATATTTTTTTTTTGGCTAAAACAATAGATATTTATTTTCAATTCTGGAAGCTCAACATCCAAGATCAAAGTGTCTGCAGAGTTGATTTCTTCTGAGGCCTCTCTCTTTGGTTTGTAGGTGACTGTTTTTTCTCTGTGTCTTCGTATGGTACCTCTGTGTCTGTCTGTGTCCTAATCTCTTCTTCTTCTTTTTTTTTATACATCTTTGTTAGAGTATAACTGCTTTACAATGTTGTGTTAGTTTCTATTGTACAACAAAGTGAATCACCTATATGTATACATATATCCCCCATCTCCTCCCTCTGGAGCCTCCCTCCCACCCCTCTAGGTCATCACAAAACACCGAACTTATCTCCCTGTGCTATGCGGATGCTTCCCACTAGCTATCTATTTTACATTTGGTAGTGTCTATATGTCCATGCCACTCTCTCACTTTGTCCCAGTTTACCCTTCCCCCTCCCCGTATCCTCAACTCCATTCTCTAGTAGGTCTGTGTCTTTATTCCTATCTTGCCCCTACGTTCTTCATGACCCTTTTTTTTAGATTCCATATATATGTGTTAGCATATGGTATTTGTTTTTCTCTTTCTGACTTTCTTCACTTTGTATGACAGACTCTAGGTCCATCCACGTCACTACAAATAACTCAATTTCATTTCTTTTTATGACTGAGTAATATTCCATTGTATATATGTGCCACATCTTCTTTATCCCTTCATCTGTCGATGGACACTTAGGTTGCTTCCATGTCCTGGCTATTGTAAATAGAGCTGCAATGAACATTTTGGTACATGACTCTTTTTGAATTATGGTTTTCTCAGGGTATATGCCCAGTAGTGGGATTGCTGAGTCGTATGGTAGTTCTGTTTTTAGTTTTTTAAGGAACCTTCATACTGTTCTCCATAGTGGCTGTATCAATTTACATTCCCACCAACAAGGCAAGAGGGTTCCCTTTTCTCCACACCCTCTCCAGCATTTCTTGTTTGTAGATTTTTTGATGATGGCCATTCTGACTGGTGTGAGATGATATCTCATTGTAGTTTTGATTTGCATTTCTCTAATGATTAGTGATGTTGAGCATTCTTTCATGTGTTTGTTGGCACTCTGTATATCTTCTTTGGAGAAATGTCTATTTAGGTCTTCTGCCCATTTTTGGATTGGGTTGTTTGTTTTCTGGATATTTAGCTGCATGAGCTGCTTATATATTTTGGAGATTAATCCTTTGTCAGTTGCTTCATTTGCAAATATTTTCTCCCATTCTGAGGGCTGTCTTTTTGTCTTGTTTATGGTTTCCTTTGCTGTGCAAAAGCTTTTAAGTTTCATTAGCTCCCATTTGTTTATTTTTGTTTTTATTTCCATTTCTCTTGGAGGTGGGTCAAAAAGGATCTTGCTGTGATTGATGTCATAGAGTGTTCTGCCTGTGTTGTCCTCTAGGAGTTTCATCATGTCTGACCTTACATTTAGGTCTTTAATCCATTTTTAGTTTATTTTTGTGTATGGTGTTAGGGAGTGTTCTAATCTCATTATTTTACATGTAGCTTTCCAGTTTTCCCAGCACCACTTATTGAAGAGGCTGTCTTTTTTCCACTGTATATTCTTGCCTCCTTTATCAAAGATAAGGTGACCACATGTGCATGGGTTTATCTCTGGGCTTTCTGTCCTGTTCCATCGATCTATATTTCTGTTTTTGTGCCAGTACCATACTGTCTTGATTACCGTAGCTTTGGAGTATAGTCTGAAGTCAGGGAACCTGATTCCTGCAGCTCCTTTTCTCTTTCTCAAGGTTGCTTTGGCTATACAGGGTCTTTTGTGTTTCCATACAAATTGTGACATTTTTTGTTCTAGTTTGCGAAAAATGCCATTGGTAGTTTGGTAAGGATTCCATTGAAACTGTAGATTGCTTTGGGTAGTATAGTCATGTTCACAATGTTGATTCTTCCAATCGAAGAACATGGTATATCTCTCCATCTGTTTTTTTCATCTTTAATATCTTTCTTCAGTGTCTTATAGTTTTCTGCATACAGTTCTTTTCTCTCCTTAGGTAGGTTTATTCCTAGATGTTTTATTCTTTTCGTTGCAATGGTAAATGGGAGTGTTTTCTTAATTTTACTTTCAGATTTTTCATCATTAGTGTATAGGAATGCCAGAGATTTCTGTGCATTAATTTTGTATCCTGCTACTTTACCAAATTCATTGATTAGCTCTAGTAGTTTTCTGGTAGCATCTTTAGGGTTCTCTGTGTATAGTATCATGTCATCTGCGAACAGTGACAGCTTTACTTCTTCTTTTCCAGTTTGGATTCCTTTTATTTCTTTTTCTTCTCTGATTGCTGTGGCTAAAACTTCCAAAACTATGTTGAATAACAGTGGTGAGAGTGGGCAACATTGTCTTTTTCCTGATCTTAGAGGAAATGGTTTCAGTTTTTCACCATTGAGGATGATGTTGGCTGTGGGTTTGTCATATATGGCCTTTATTATGTTGAGGAAAGTTCCCTCTGTGCCTACTTTCTGGAGAATTTTGATCATAAATGCGTGTTGAATTTTGTCGAAAGCTTTCTCTGCATCTATTGAGATGATCATATGGTTTTTCTCCTTCAGTTTGTTAATATGCTGTATCACATTCATAGATTTGTGTATATTGAAGAATCCTTGCATTCCTGGGATAAACCCCACTTGATCATGGTGTATGATCCTTTTAATGTGTTGTTGGATTCTGTTTGATACTATTTTGTTGAGGATTTTTGCATCTATGTTCATCAGTGATATTGGCCTGTAGTTTTCTTTCTTTGTGACATCTTTGTCTGGTTTTGGTATCAGGGTGATGGTGGCCTCATAGAATGAGTTTGGGAGTGGTCCTCCCTCTGCTATATTTTGGAAGAGTTTGAGAAGGATAGGTGTTAGCTCTTCTCTAAATGTTTGATAGAATTCCCCTGTGAAGCCATCTGGTCCTGGGCTTTTGTTTGTTGGAAGATTTTTAATCACAGTTTCAATTTCAGTGTTTGTGATTGGTCTGTTCATATTTCCTATTTCTTCCTGGTTCAGTCTCCGAAGGTTGTGCATTTCTAAGAATTTGTCCATTTCTTCCAGGTTGTCCATTTTATTGGCATAGAGTTACTTGTAGTAATCTCTCATGATCCTTTGTATTTCTGCAGTGTCAGTTGTTACTTCTCCTCTTTCATTTCTGATTCTATTGATTTGAGTCTTCTCCCTTCTTTTCTTGATGAGTCTGGCTAATGGTTTATCAATTTTGTTTATCTTCTCAAAGAACCAGCTTTTAGTTTATTGATCTTTGCTGTCATTTCCTTCATTTCTTTTTCATTTATTTCTGATCTGATCTTTATGATTTCTTTCCTTCTGCTAACTTTGAGGTATTTTGTTCTTCTTTCTCTAATTGCTTTAGGTGCAAGGTTAGGTTGTTTATTTGAGATGTTTCTTTTTTCTTAAGGTATGATTGTATTGCTGTAAACTTCCCTCTTAGAACTGCTTTTGCTGCATCTCATAGGTTTTGGGTCATCGTGTTTTCATTGTCATTTGTTTCTCAGTATTTTTTGATTTCCTCTTTGATTTCTTCAGTGATCTCTTGGTTATTAAGTAGTCTATTGTTTAGCCTCCATGTGTTTGTATTTTTTACAGATGTTTCCCTGTAATTGATATCTAGTCTCATAGCACTGTGGTCCGAAAAGATACTTGATACGATTTCAGTTTTCTTAAATTTACCAAGGCTTGATTTGTGACCCAAGATATGATGTATCCTGGAGAATGTTCCATGAGCACTTGAGAAGAATGTGTATTCTGTTGTTTTGGGATGGAATGTCCTATAAATATCAATTAAGTCCATCTTGTTTAATGTATCATTTAAAGCTTGTGTTTCCTTATTTATTTTCATTCGTGATGTTCTGTCCATTGGTGAAAGTGGGGTGTTAAAGTCCCCTCCTATGATTGTGTTACTGTCGAATTCCCCTTTTATGACTGTTAGTATTTGCCTTATGTATTGAGGTGCTCCTGTGTTGGGTGCATAAATATTTATAATTGTTATATCTTCGTCTTGGATCGATCCCTTGATCATTATGTAGTGTCTTTGTCTCTTATAATAATAGTCTTTGTTTTAAAGTCTATTTTGTCTGATATGAGAATTGCTACTCCAGTTTTCTTTTGATTTGCATTTGCATGGAATATCTTTTTCCATCCCCTCACTTTCAGTCTGTATGTGTTCCTAGGTTTTACGTGGGTCTCTTGTAGACAGCATGTATATGGGTCTTGTTTTTGTATCCATTCAGCCAGTCTATGTCTTTTGGTTGGAGCATTTAATCGATTTACATTTAAGGCAGTTATCGATATGTATGTTCCTATTACCATTTTCTTAATTGTTTTGGGTTTGTTATTGTAGGTCTTTTCCTTCTCTTGTGTTTCCTGCCTAGAGAAGTTCCTTTAGCATTTTTTGTAAAGCTAGTTTGGTGGTGCTGAATTGTTAGCTTCTGCTTGTCTGTAAAGGTTTTAATTTCTCCATCAAATCTGAATGAGATCCTTGCTGGGTAGAGTAATCTTGGTTGTAGGTTTTTCTCCTTCATCACTTTAAGTATATCCTGCCACTCGCTTCTGGCTTGCAGAGTTTCTGCTGAAAGATCAGCTGTTAACCTTATGGGGATTCCCTTGTGTGTTATTTGTTGTTTTTCCCTTGCTGCTTTTAATATTTTTTCATTGTATTTAATTTTTGATAGTTTGATTAATATGTGTCTTGGCGTGTTTCTCCTTTGATTTATCCTTTATGGGACTCTCTGTGCTTCCTGGACTTGATTAACTATTTCCTTTCCCATATTAGGGAAGTTTTCAACTATAATCTCTTCAAATATTTTCTTAGTCCCTTTCTTTTTCTCTTCTTCTTCTGGGACCCCTATAATTCGAATGTTAATGCATTTAATTTTGTCCCAGAGGTCTGTGAGACTGTCCTCAATTCTTTTCATTCTTTTTTCTTTATTCTGCTCTGCAGTAGTTATTTCCACTATTTTATCTTCCAGGTCACTGATCCGTTCTTCTGCCTCAGTTATTCTGCTATTGATCCCTTCTAGAGAATTTTTAATTTCATTTATTGTGTTGTTCATCACGTTTGTTTGCTCTTTAGTTCTTCTAGGTCCTTGTTACACGTTTCTTGTATTTTCTCCATTCTATATCTAAGATCTTAGATCATCTCTACTATCATTATTCTGAATTCTTTTTCAGGTAGACTGTCTATTTCCTCTTCATTTGTTAGGTCTTCTGGGTTTTTGCCTTGCTCCTTCATCTGCTGTGAGTTTCTCTGTCTTCTCATTTTGCTTAACTTACTGTTTGGGGTCTCATTTTTGCAGGCTGCAGGTTCTTAGTGTCTGTTGTTTTTGGTGTGTGTTCCCAGTGGCTAAAGTTGGTTAATTGGGTTGTGTAGGCTTCCTGGTGGAGGGGACTAGTGCCTGTGTTCTGGTGGATGAGGCTGGATCTTGTCTTTCTGCTGGGCAGGTTCACGTCTGGTGGTGTGTTTTGGGGTGTCTGTGGCCTTATTATGATTTTAGGCAGCCTCTCTGCTAATGGATGGGGTTGTGTTCCTGTCTTGCTAGTTATTTGGCTTAGTGTGTCCAGCACTGTAGCTTGCTGGTCATTGAGTGGAGCTGGGTCTTGGTGTTGAGATGGAGATCTCTGGGAGATTTTTGCCCTTTGATATTACATGGAGCTGGGAGGTCTCTTGTGGACTGGTGTCCTGAACTTGGCTCTCCCACCTCAGAGGCACAGCCCTGACTCCTGTCTGGAGCACCAAGAGCCTGTCATGCGCACAGCTCAGAATAAAAGGGAGAAAAGAAAGAAAGAAAGAAAGAAGAAGATAAAATAAAATACAGTTATTAAAGTAAAAAATAGTTATTTTTAAGTAACATAAAAAGAAAAAAGAAAGAGAGAAAGAAGAGAGCAACCAAACCAAAAAACAAATCCACCAATGATAAGAAGTGCTAAAAACTATACTAAAATAAAACAACAAAAAAAACAGACAGACAGAATCCTAGGACAAATGGTAAAAGCAAAGCTATACAGACAAAATCACACACAGAAGCATACACATACACACTCACAAAAAGAGAAAAAGGGGGCTTCCCTGGTGGCACAGTGGTTGGGGGTCCGCCTGCCAATGCAGGGAACGTGGGTTCGTGCCCATGTCCGGGGGGATCCCACGTGCCACAGGGAGGCTGGGCCCGTGAGCCATGGCCGCTGAGCCTGCACGTCTGGAGCCTGTGCTCCGCAACGGGAGGGGCCACAGCGGTGAAAGGCCCGCGTACCGGAAAAAAGAAAAAAAAGAGAAAAAGGGAAAAAAAAATACATATCGTTGCTCCCAAAGTCCACCTCCTCCATTTAGGATGATTCGTTGTCTATTCAGGTATTCCGTAGAAGCAGGGTACATCAAATTGATTGTGGAGATATAATCCGTAGCTCCTGCGGCTGCTGGGAGAGATTTCCCTTTCTTTTCTTTGTTCTCACAGCTCCCAGGGGCTCAGCTTTGGATTTGGATCCGCCTCTGTGTGTAGGTCCTTGAGGGAGTCTGTTCTTCGCTCAGACAAGACAGGGTTAAAGTAACAGTTGATTAGGGGGCTCTGGCTCACTCAGGCCGGGGGCAGGGAGGGGTACTGAGTGCGGGGCGAGCCTGCGGCGGCAGAGGCCAGAGGGACGTTGCACCAGCCTGAGGCGCGCCGTGCATTCTCCCGGGGAAGTTGTCCCTGGATCGTGGGACCCTGGCAGTGGCGGGCTGCACAGGCTCCCGGGAGGTGAGGTGTGGATAGTGACCTGTGCTCGCACACAGGCTTCTTGGTGGCAGCAGCAGCAGCCTTAGCATCTCATGCCCGTCTCTGGGGTCCGGGCTGTTAGCCGCGGCTCGTGCCTGTCTCTGGAGCTCTTTTAAGTGGCGCTCTTAATCCCCTCACCTCGCGTACCAGGAAACAAAGAGGGAAGAAAAAGTCTCTTGCCTTTTCGGCAGGTCCAGACTTTTCCCCGGACTCCCTACCGGCTAGCTGTGGTGCACTAACCCCCTTCAGGCTGTGTTCACGACGCCAACCCCAGTCCTCTCCCTGCCATCCAACCTCCGAAGCCCGAGCCTCAGCTCCCAGCCCCCGCCGAGCAGACAAGCCTCTCGGGCTGGTTGGCACGGATCCTCTGTGCGGGAATCTCTCCGCTTTGCCCTCCACACCCCTGTGGCTGCGCTCTCCTCCACGGCTCCGAAGCTTCCCCCCTCCGCCACCCGCAGTCCCCACCCGCGAAGGGGCTTCCTAGTGTGTGGAAACCTTTCCTCCTTCACAGCTCCCTCCCACTGGTGCAGGTCCCGTCCCTATTCTTTTGTCTCTGTTTTTTCTTTTTTCTTTTGCCCTACCCAGGTACGTGGGGGGTTTCTTGCCTTTTGGGAGGTCTGAGGTCTTCTGCCAGCATTCAGTAGGTGTTCTGTAGGAGTTGCTCCACATGTAGATGTATTTCTGATGTATGTGTGGGGAGGAAGGTGATCTCAGTGTCTTACTCTTCTGCCATCTTAAAGCTCCTCTCCATATGTATTTGTTAATGTTAATGTTAGTTTAGATCTACTTTCAGGAGGAAGTACGCAGTAGGGAATCCAACTTTATTTTTTCTACTATGGCTATCCCTCTGTGCCAGCAAGAAAATCCCCCTTCTGATTTGAAATACCTCCACTATTATATACTAAAGAACCTATGTATTTGGGTCTATTCCTCACCTTTATAATCTATTCCATTGACCCATCTATTTATGCCCTAGTACCATGCTGTTTTTATTATTATAGCTTTATAATTTTAGAATTCATGTAGGTTAGGTTGCCCCTTCATGACTTTTTTTTTTTTTTTTTTTTTTGCTATTTGCTAGTTTATTTTTCATATGATCTTTAGAATCAGACTGTGTAGTCACCTCTACTCCCCTGCCCCTGACAATTTGGTATTTTTAGAGATCATGTTAAATTAATAGATTAATTTAGGGAGTATTGAAATTTTTGTGATGTTGCATTTTTGTACCCAAGAACTGATATGCCTTTCCTTTTAGTCAAGTCTTTTGTGTGCTTTCCTTCAGTACCATTTTCAAAAATATTTTTCATATAAATCTTATATACTTTTGTTATGTTTGCCACTATTCTAAATAAGATCTTTCTTTTGCTTTATCTTCTATCTAGTTGTTATTTGTATATGAACGGTTTTGATTTCTTATATTAGTTTCACATCTAGCTCTTCCACTAAATTCTGAGTTTTTTGTCTGATTTTCTTAGGTTTTCTAGATAGCAGTCATATCATCTGCAAATGGTAATAATTTTACCTCCTACCTCCCAATTTTTTTTAACCTCATGTCTGTCTCTCTGACTTAATGGGAATGCTTTTAGTATTTTCCTGTTAAGCATTAAGTCCCTAATGTTTTTTTTCTTCATAAAGATCCTTTTCAATTCCCATGTGAAATATCAATAATTCTTGCCCCATTGTCTGTGGTTAGTTGTGGCAAACTTTTCCATCATTCCTTGCAAAAATTAAAGAAGGAAAAGGCTCAGGCTAGAGAGGTCTTTGTTATATTGGACAAACGTCAGCCTCCTGGGGGCTTCCACTCGTTTCCTTCTGAAACAGCAGAAGAGGAGACCACTCTCATTTACATGGCAGCCCTTCAGACTTCTGAGGAGACAAGGGGTCTCCTTTGAATCATTTCTCTCTGCCTTACAGCATTGGAGTTTAACAAATGTCCTTTGTCCTACCAATGAGCAAGCCGAAAGTCCTTTGAAGACCTGCTGGGTGCAGAGCTCTGTGATCAAACCCCACAGCATGCTTATGCCCTACCAGCAATCAGCTAATTTGCTCTGTCAGGGTTCCTAGATGCTTCCTTGTCCTCACATTCCCGGAACTTCCACATATAAAGCCTTCCCTTTCCATTGCACTATGATACTTGTAGGGAGGATCCCACACTTAGGACCCAAAGTGAGACCCTTTGAGTCAAATTTCTTATTGCCTTTTGAATTTTATTACTGGCTCTAGACTTCTAACATCGTCAGGTTAGTCACATTATTGATAAGGCTGAAATCTCTTCTTACCTAAGCATCAACAATTTGCTATGGTTCCATTTGCTGTCTAATCACTTACTTCAGTTTGGATATTCTGTGAATTTGAATTCTACTCCAAACTATGCAAAACTTATTATAACTCATGTGGTTTCAGTTGTAATTATGACAAGATTTTGGTTTTGAAATAAAAAATATAATCTATGGAAGAGTGCCACTCTTCAGATTTCAAATTCCAAAATTTTTGAAGCTTTCATTTGGCTAAACAGCAGGGACAGCTGACATGAAGGCTTTTATGACATTCAAGTGAGGTCAGACAATAAACAGACATGGAAATGAACCATTCGTAGCTGAGCTTTTTTGCTTTGTTCTTGATGCTTGAGCATAAGACAGCAACTTATAAACAATAAAGCCCTACCATATTTCATATTACTTTCATTTTCATGCCTGGTGCTTTTATAGAGTCAGCGAGGGCATTAGGCATATTTGTCACATCTGCATGACATGTTCGCGCACTGAAAGCAGATCTTATCCCATATATTGGCTTCTGTACCATGTAAACTTTTATTCTTTAAATGACTAATAAGAGTTAGCATACAATTGACTATATATATGGAATTTCCTCCTTGACAGACTGCATAAACTTTAAGAGCAAAACTTACCCAAAAAACAGCATCCTTGGCATTTAACAACTGCATTATCACAAAATGAAACCCATATGTTCTATCCAGTTTCTAGAGATGAAATTTCCTCACCTGTCCTTGTCACTTACACCTCAAGCAGGGACAGGGCCTGGGCACATGATACGTGATCAATAAGTATTTATTTGATGAGTGGATGAAGTCTGAAATTCAGTTCAGATCTGAGTGTGCTTATTGAGACAATAAGCTTGTTATAATTAATGTACATTGAAAACATCTCTTCAGTCATCAATGCAAATAAGATCAGAAATACATCTACCCCAGAATAACAATCTAGGTATTAGTTGGGAATTGCATTCTCAGTCATAGGACCTGGTTTTTTTGTTAATAAATTGAAGCATTATTAGTTGTCAGTGGACGTGTGGCTCAATCCATGCATTCTCCATGCATCTAAAGATAGTACTCTGTGAGGACCTGCTCAGGTGGTAGGTTCTGAAATAACAACCAATAAGGTTTGGGGAGTTTGTACTGACCTTTACCAGATGCAGGCACTAAATAGCAAATATACAAATAGACCCAGGCTTCTCCCCTCCCTGCCCCCTCCTGCTGAGGAACACAGTGTGAGTTTTCTGTGCTTTTAGACATGGGGCTTTGATGGGGGAGGGATTGTTACTCTGTACAGATTTTCTGCTTCTAAAAAGTCTAAGTTCATCTGTTTTTTGGGTCAATGATACTTTTTCCTTCTCCTGGTTCTCCATGGTATTCTTTAAGGTAGGTACTGAGAATGAAGTAAGTCAACAGAAGTAGAAATAACCTGAAAACAAAAATCAGTCTGAGAATGAACAGTGGCCACTCTTTGATTCTAATGATTTCGTGGTACCTTCATTAATAATAAAACAAACACAAAGAAAATAAAAAACAAACAAAGGGAACAAACAGATAAAAATACCCCGCATCTCCCTCTGAGAATGAACTTGAAGGCTATTGTACTATTGTTTTCAATGACTAGTATCCAATGCACATCTAACAGGAACAGTATCCTGATTCTTTAGCACTCAGATTAGGACTTCTTTTATTAGCAAGGAACCTAACTTGTAACTCTCTCCAAAGCCTCTCCAAATGGAGGCTAAAAGAAAGAGCACTTGTATACTTTATTTGTATAAATGCTCTAGGACGCGATATCAAGCAGATAAAAGAGAATGGAAAAGAGGCACAAAAATTATTCCAGCTCATTGGCAAGTTCAGAGCTCCATCTTCAAATCCAACAGGTCCATTTGTGCTTAAATGGTTGGGCTGTTACAGTGTTCTTGCCAAGCCTGCTGCCATTTAGATACCACGACCAGCACTTTTCTTTTAATGTAAATGGGAGGTTTAGGAACAGCAGCTTTGGGGATTGTATTTGGCAGTTAGAATTCTCTTTTCTCTCCAGGATTAAGTTTGCTCTAAAGGGTATTGTCTTCTTTAGAGATCTTCAGTTTCTATAAGTTGGCTGGCTTTGGCATGATGACCGTGTACAAAATCAACACTCACCTTAAGTTTTCCACTATTCAGGATCTGTTAATGAGATGGTGTCTTTTGCATTACAGGTTGGTTTAATATCATCTTAATCCACAAGTGCCCTCTCAGCCAAAATTTGATAGAGAAAACAATATATCCTTGGGGACTCATTAACCACAAAATTAGTCTATTTTCTGAATTAAAAAAAAAAAGTTTGGTTGGCTCTATTCCAAAGAGCATTCTGGAAGTCACAATATTGGACAAAAGTTGACCAAGGTAGAAATGATTTGATAAGGTAAATTTAGTGGACAATGGCCATTTTATAAAATCTGGCTTGCTAACTCGGTGGTCATAAAAAGGGAAAAATAAGTGATTTGTTGTTAATAAAAGATGTTCATTCACTACAGGATTGAAATATGATGAGTTGTTTAGCATATAGGGTTATATTTAAAATTATTATTTTCCCTTCATATTTAGATCTTTCTCTGGAATTAAAGGACTCCAACTGAAAGTTAACCTCCAACCCAATGACAATTACTTTTTCTACGTGAAAGCCATCAGTGCATTTGGGACAAGTGAACAAAGTGAAGCTGCCCTCATTTCCACCAGAGGTACCTTTTCCTTTGCACACAGAGAACTATTTCCAAGCCTTCCCATTCCTTCCCTTCCACCACCCAGAGAAGACATCCTAGAGGGCCACTTCTTCACGCCCCCAACCTGCTGGCAGGGCTAGGTTTTTGGCATGAGGACCCAAGATTGGCCAAAGGTCAAGGTGTTTCTTTTGTTTTTCTGGTTTAAGACATTCTCAACCTTGGCCACCCACTAGCAATCAGTCCAGGTGCTTAAGAAAATACTGATGTGGGGAGCCCACTCCTGGAGATCCTGGTCTAATTTACCTGGATATGGGCTCTGACAAGTGTTTTAAATCTCCTCAGATGATTCTTGTTTGGTTCACAATGTGCTATAGTTTGTGGGTATGTTTTGAGTGTGTGTGTGTTGGGGGAAGAGTGGGATGAGGATATTCTTATTTTATTACACTGTAAACTCTATGAACAAGCTTCTAGTCTTATTCTTCTGTTTATTTTCCATGCCTAGCACATGGTTTGTGCCCATTAATGTTTGTTGAATGAATGAATAAGTGAGCAACTCAAAAAAGTGATGAAACTGTTCAAGGGCATTTTGGGGAAAATACCCTTGATGGTGCCAACAAAAAAATGCTTGGCTGTTCTCGATTACTGTGAAAAGAAATGAGGAGTGGAAGAGTGATCATTTTATTATCTTATGCTAGACCCAAAGATGGCAAGATTGAGGGTGGCACATTACGTGATTTGCTTAACCAGCAAAAACTGGTGCACGCACCTTGGGTGTGATGTGGTTAGGGCCAGCCTGATGTTTATAAAGAGAGGGCATGAGGGCTGTCTGTCCAGAAGTGTGTTCCCTGCAGTCCCAAATGGTGCCTGTACTGTCCACTGTTAGAACCACTCCTGGAGGTTAGATAGACCATTGCATCTTCCAACTTTAATGTGCGCGTGAATCTCCCAAGGAGCTTGTTAAAATACAGATTGTGGTTCAGGAGGTCTGGGGCAGGCCCAAGATTCTGCATTTCTAACTAGTTTCCAGGTGAGGTAGGTAGGTGCTGCTGGTGCAGGGAGCATACTTTGCATAATAGAGTGAGCGCTAGTACAGGAGAAGCACACCGGGTGAGGTGACCAGCCACTGATGTTCACTAGTCCTTATCACGGATGAAATTTTGCTGTGGATCTGAAAACACTGAGCAGAGGATTTTGATGTTAGAAGCAAGGGAGACTACGATCTGAAATGTGGGGCTTGGCCCAGGGATAGCGCTCGACATTGCAGTAATGTTATAATCCTATTTTCTAACTACAATAGGAACGAGATTTCTCCTGCTGAGGGAAACGGCTCATCCCGCTCTGCAGATTTCCTCAGATGGAACAGAGATCAGCTTCACTGAGAGGAGACGGCTGACAGAGTAAGTAGAAGAAGAAAGCACGAGATGCCTCCGCAGGAGAGTCTTCTGAGGGTGTCACCTCAGTGTGGCCTCACCTGAGCACATTGTTGGTTTAGTGCACATGCCTGGTATGTGTGACATTGAGCATAAATTGGTACGCGCACATACAGTTCAGTTATGGTTCGTTACTAGGGGGAAAGTGACAGAGATCATTCAAACTTGGAGCAAGTGTCAGTATTTTTATTGGAAATATAAGCACAGATGGTTTTGTTTAACACATAGGCTGTTCGAAGGCATTATCTCTGGTTCAATGAAAAAAGAGCCTGGGTTAATTCTTCTATTATTTCAACAGCAAACCAGATTTTGAATCTATCCACTTGAAAAGGTATAGAGGAGAATGACATTTTGTTGAGTTTCTGGTTCTGGCCACATGCAGGACTTTCAGGATCTTGCCCTCCCCCACCCCCCACCACCACATCCCCCAGAAGCTCCCACAAAAGGAAGCAGCAAAGTAAAGAAATCCAAAAGCTGAGGGCACGGTGGGGAGATTGCTCTGCAATTTGCCTGCACTCTCTCGTGGTTATTTTGAGGGTCAAAATGGTCAGATGGGAGAAAGTACGTGAAAAGCATGTGAAACACACTGCTGTTGGCACTGATGCGCCCAGGGTGCTCTCACATTATAGCCCTGAGCCCACCAACGGCGACTTGTGCTGTTTTCCTCTCAGTCTGCTATTCATCTGTGGCTCAGCTCAGGTGTTACCTGCTCCTGGAAATGACCAAGCCTTTTCTGGGCCCTGGCACCCTTGATCTTATCCACAAAAAGGTCTGAGCACTTGTGGAGTCGTTGGTCAGATGCTCTATTTTGACTAGTCCTCAAGCAACAGCCTCGTCTCCCGCATCTTTAATCTCCAGAATCTAGCCTGGGGCCCAGAACACTGGAGATGCTAAGCATGTACAAATGAGTGAATTCAGGGGAAAAAAAGATTTAAGAAATAGATTGGGCTTTTCTGTCTCTTTTGGATTTCTCAAAAAAATCAAAGAGAAAAGAAATAGATTGGAGGTTGGTAAGAGTTCATAGATAATAACTAATGTATTTGATAGAATTTTACTTATTTATTATTAACCTGAAAATTAACTCATAAATATCAGGCAGCTGGGCTTTGCTGCAGAGAGCAAGGGCCCATCAGTAGCCCCCTCTCTGAAATGAGGTTGTTGGGTAAAGACACGAGAAAATGAAGTACATTCCTTTGTATTAATCACTTTCTCATCTGTTAAAGGGGAGAGGGAGAGGGTGCTGACTGAATATTAATGCTGCTTAAATTAAAAATGCTTCCTTGCTGTCTCAGCCATTTCAAAGCAAAATTGAGCAATTCATGCAAACAAGGTCACCCATCCGCAGTGGAAAGTGCTTTGGTTCACTTCACCGTGTCTGTTACAAAAATAGCTGAGGTGAGACAAAAAGAGACCTTTCGACAACCTCTCAGGTGTACCTGCTACCATCTAAAGAGGCCAGAGTCCCAAGACTGTTGACCACAAGCCTCTGAGGAGCACAAGCATTACACCTGGTTCATCCAGGTGGGACTCGGCTCTGCTCTGGCCTCCCCAGACAGCTTGCTCTTCAGGAGCAGCACCGTTTTCGGTCTCTGTGCCCAGGAAAGTCAGCAGACACTGGAACCCATTGTGAGAGAAGGTTTTAGAGACTCCTTTTTGTGTATGTGCAAGTTTTGGAAGAAAACTTTGCAAGTCATGCTCTCTTGGAATTCTCCACCTGCCTCCCTTATATTTCCTCACTCTCTTTGAAAGCAGAGATTGTGCCATTTCTTTTTATCCTGCCATTATTCTAATTTCCAGTTTCCCAGTCCCTCCAAGAGACGCTATGTGTAATACACGTGTATTGAGTGTGGCAGTTGAAATGTGTTAAATACATGTTGAGGGTTTGGGGAATTCTGTGGCCATCAGGTCACGGTCGGGGGCACAATGAACAATGAATGTCTTTAGTCAAACTCCAGCAGTTTCCGAGGATAGAATCCTGCTTAAACTGTGTACACATTTATGAATGTTGGTGTTTATGAGATAAAGGCTGGCAATTCCTGATCAACTTTGCCTGCAGAATCCCATCAGTGCTGGGTGAGGAGCTGCCTGCCTGTGGCCAGCACTACTGGGAAACCACCGTCACAGACTGCCCAGCGTACCGACTGGGCATCTGCTCCAGCTCGGCGGTGCAGGCTGGTGCCCTGGGACAAGGAGAGACCGCGTGGTACATGCACTGCTCTGAGCCGCAGAGGTAAGCCGGAGCCTGCCCCTCCCCACTTAATCAAAGTGTCATGCGTTGATGTCTAGGCAGAGGGCTCTGAGGGACCTAATAAATAACCTCTCACTTCCCTGCCCAAGTTCTGAGTCAGCTGAGAAAGAAAACAGAAGACTCAAGTATATGGAGATTCAACTACTAGTCTGATTACTGAGGAAGCCGGTTTTAGAGAATGTGGTTCATATGTGAAAGCAAGAATGTTTCTTATATCGAACCCTATTAATAGACAGACTTGTACCCACGCAGAGCCTTGGCCAGGGCAGCTTCCCATCCTGTGGGGCAGAGTAGGTTCCTGGAGAAGCATGTGCATCTCCTCAGGAAACTCGTCAGGAAGCGTTAGGGAAACACATGCATGGCCAGTTTTTCCTTCAAAGCTCACCCCAGGGTGGGGAGAGACCACAAGGGTAAGGCCGAAAGGGCTCCCTCCACAGAGGAGTCAACAGGACTGAGGAAGAAGTAGGTCCCCAGTACCACCCCCCTACCCCACCGCCGTTGGTCTATATTAAGGGTTGGCAAACTATAGCCCAACAGGCCAAATATGACCCGCTGCTTTTTTTGTAAATGCAGTTTTGTTGGAACACAGTCAAGCTCATTTGTTTACGTATTGCCTATGGCTGCCTTTGTGCTACAATGGCAGAGATGACTAGTTGTAAGAGATTGAATGGCCCCAAAGCCTAAGATATTTACTATCTGGCCCTTTACAGACAAAGCTGACTAACCTCTGGTCTATATTATTAGTGTTACCGACCTGGGTTCTTGGACCCTTTAATCAATAGAAAGTGATAAGAGGCCAGACGAGGAATGCAAGCAAGGCTTTATTGGGACTCCTGCCGCAGCAGGAGAGAGCGAGAACAAGTAATAGGTACCCACGCCCGCTCCGTGAGGGGGAGTGAGCTGGTCCGTCATATGGGCTGAGGGTAGGGGAGGATTGCTGGGTCAGGCGGGAGGCGTGGCTTAGGTGGTCCGCCCGCCCCCTTGGCGGTGCTGCGGGCACGGATCACACGCAGTACCCTGCTTTTGCTCCCAGCACCTCAGAAGTGGCAGTTGGGTTTTGGCCTTTTTGTATCTTGTTGTTCATAATTTGCCCCAAATGGACATGCATGCAGTTATTTTTAGTCCTTTATAGTTTCTTTGCATTTTGTTGCTCAAGAAGACATTTGTCCAGGTGCAAGTGCTGCAGTAAAGGGTCCCAGGTCCCAGCCTGTCTCATTAGTATTGTTTAATCGCTTGATGTGAAAAAGCTGTTAACCTGCGTTAGCTGAGGCGAGCATGTTATGAACTGAATATGTGCACAAGATAGTCTAATAAAAGAGCATGAGACTGGAGCCAGGAACCTGATTTTAGTCCTGGCTCCCTTCTCGACTAGCCTCATATTGACTACTCACCAGAAGTTGGCTAATCTAATGAGCATATCTGATGTGCCTCATCTGTCTTGTCAGGGGACAGTGATGCCTGGTCTGCTACATTTTGGGGTTGTGAGGATCACATGAAGTCAGGTACAAGGAAGAGCTTTGAAATCATAAAGAATCAAATGTGAGGAATTATTCAAATGTAATGCTTAAAAAGGAAGCAGTGCTCGCAAGTTCCCAGAAAAAGGCCCACAGATTGGGATTTTGCATATTTCTGGCTGCACATCTCTCCCTGCATCCTACTTGACAGAGTTTGATTCTCTGACATGGTTCATAAGGACACCATCTCCAAGAGCTATTTAAAGTCACATTCCATCAAGGCAGAGCCATGATGATTAATTGATATTCAGCCTCCTCCTAGAGCTGAAAGATCATTCAAACCCAGAGTTTATAATCGGTAGACTTAGAGCTGGAACTAGGTATTGATTTCATGAAAATTTCCTTAGACACTTGAACCCTTAAGAACCCAAACCAAAGACGAGAGTCCAATACAGAGTTCTAGACTCTAGAAAACAGAACTGTTCATTTCATTCAGCAGGTTCAACAACTTTGGTCTTTGGCTCTTGTGGGCCCAGGGTAGGTTCTGTAGATTTTGGGAGGAGGAGTGTGCTGTGTGTGGTCACAGCACAGAGAGGTCAGGTCTTAAATGCCTCATTTCATGTTCCAAATTAGAGCACCCTGGCCTTCAGGTTACTGAGAGTACTGCTATAGCAGACCCTCCTGTGTTTTTCCATTTTTCTCGCTTCATGATTTAAACCAAGCGGTATTACTTTTTTTTTTTTTTTTTTTTTTTTTTTTTTTTGCGGTACGCGGGCCTCTCACTGTTGTGGCCTCTCCCGTTGCGGAGCACAGGCTCCGGACGCGCAGGCTCAGCGGCCATGGCTCACGGGCCCAGCCGCTCCGCGGCATGTGGGATCTTCCTGGACCGGGGCACGAACCCGTGTCCCCTGCATCGGCAGGCAGACTCCCAACCACTGCGCCACCAGGGAAGCCCCAAGCGGTATTACTCTTGATTCTACTTGCATCAGGCTTTAAGATGTCACAACTGGATAGGAGAAATGAAGAGATTCTAAGGAGAAAGAATCAACAGTATTTCATCCTGTCTGTTCCTAACTTACTTCTCTAGTTCAAGGCTTTGTTTCTTTACTAGTTTCATCCACAGCCAACATGCCTGTGTTCTTCCAGTCTCCACCCACTCCAAGCCATTCTATGTGTCACAGCTGACAAATATTTCTCAAACATCATTTGCATCACGTCCCTTCCTTTTCTGCTCAAAAATCTACAAACATCTACAGTGGTGTTGACACTCAGGTGGGACCACAGTAAAGGGGGAAGCCAGGAAGAATGTGACCAGGCTGGAGTATGAGGAGGCCTGAGGGTAGTGGCCACCAGGGTGGAGAGGAGTCTGGCTGGGCTCATTCTGGGCCATCAGTGAGATTCACAAGGGTGGTCCACCCAGGTGGGAAACCTCGCCAAGGTAGTTCCAGGGTCATGCAGGTGTCAAGAATCAGGCTTCTGGATGACCTTTGTTTGAACAGGGACCAGCAGTCCAAAGGATAGGGAGGGAGTCAGGCCGCAGCAGATAGACTTGGTTTCAGGCCGGAGTGCAGGTTGGAGAAGGAAGTGATGTGCTCAGTAGGAAATGGAGGCAGAAACAAGACAGGGCGAATTCCAGGCCCTGTAGAACTGGTGGGTCCAAGGCTTCAAGGAATGTCTTTCCCTCCTTGACCTCCATGGTAGCGATTAGCTCAGGGACTGACCAGGGCTGGGCCTCTGGGCACCGGGGACCTTCTAAGCAGGGTAGGGAAATGGCTTATATGGGCATTCAGAACCCTCTAGGCCAGTGCTGTGCAATCACACATTCTGCAAAAATAGAAAAATGGTGTCATATGTGGCTCTTGAGAACTTGAAATGTGGTTAATAGGACTGACGAACTGAATTTTGAATTTTACTTAATTTTACTTAATTTTAATTTAAGTGGCCACATGTGCCTGGTGGCCACTGTGTTGGACAGGGCAGGTCTAGAGCCTGGCCTCTGACTTACCTATCTGGGTAATATCCTTAAAGTCATTCACATGTCCCCTCCTAACCCATCAATCAGATGGTGATGTTCTCCATGACATACAGGTTTATTCTGCCACCTCATCACTGCTTCTGCTGCCCCGATGGCTTGGATCGCCTTCTCCCTTTTTTCCCCATCCGGTTCTGACCATTCTGCTTTGGCTGAATGTGAGCCCATCTGCTCCCCAAGCCCCTTCTGTAAGAGCCCCAGCCTGTTCTCCATCTGTTCTCCAAGGGTGAAGTTGGGCAGCCCAACAACAGCCCACTGCTGTTCTCCGTCATTGCCACCTGCAGCCTCTGTGTGCTTTACAGGTTCTAAAACTTCATAATGTTCTGCCGTATTTCACATTAGCAAGGCACTGAAGAGGTCCTTTATCACTGTGGAAGTCTCACTTACCTTCCGTCCCTGTGAACCTCTGCCCTTTCACATGAGCTTCATTCGGCGAGGAAATTGCTAACTTGCCATTTCCTAAATATTCCTGCACTCAAGCTTCTGGGCCTTTAAGAGAGATGTCACAGGTCTTCAAGGTCCTTGTCCTTCTCAGCCACACCAGAGTCACCCAGTTTCTCCGGCCCCAGTCTTCCCAGTGTCACTCCCACCCTCAGACCTATCATATCCACAGATCTGTCCCTCATCTCTTTTCTTCTCTTCCATCTCTCATTTCTTCTATTCTTCTGTTTTCAGGGCTCCACCCTCTGTTTCTAAGATTGCCAGGAGAAAACTCCCACCTTGTGTTACTTTTTTGCATAGAGCAATTTAACTTCTTCTGTTCAGCAATTTCTCCTTGCCAGCCTGGCCTTTAACCTTTCCTTTCACAACTAAACCAGGTCCATTAAATGTGTAAGGAAACGCTTTACCAATCTGTGCTCTAAACTGGAGTCTCACTCAGCCCCAGCCCATGTTTAAGTCATCAACAGTTTTCATTCCTGCTTAGTAGAGTATGGGGTCCCTGGGGGCAAGGACAGTAGGCTATGGTCTGCATATTCCCCAGAGGTGCAGAGGTCTAGCAAAGTACAGGACACACAGATATGCCCAATGACTACATGTTGAACTGAATTTGTTTGAATTGAAGAAAGAAATCAAAGGCACCCCCCCTTGGCTGTAAGGGTGAGAAGATGAAAAGGAAAGTTGATTTGGGGCAGTGGGAGTGTACAAAAGATGAAGTTGGGCAAAAATAATGAAATATTTCTTAAACTTCATAAAGGTCCTTATGTAAGTTACTTACAAAATTTTTAAATGGTAAAATTAATACACTTTATGGAAGGCAAGCCCGCGGTACTTTTTAAAGTACATGGCAGCCTCAAAGGAGTTTTATTCAAAAGAATGACACACCATGAATGCAGTAGTTAAAACACGTGGGCAGCTGGGAAAGAATTAAAATGTTGAGAAAAATCACAAGGGAGGCATATGTTGGTTATTCTGGGACTGCCTCCTAATGTAGAAGGAGCAAAATTATTAAAAATACTCGTCTGTTGGGAAGAGCTATGCATTTTGGCATCTAGGAGGGATCTGGTTAAAGTATTTGGGACAATGTTATTGCAACTCATTGTGAATTGAGGTGAACAACTGCACAATCGGTTATCTCCAAGTGATTTTCTTTATCATGGTCCTTCAAGATTTCCAAAGTTTTCAATTCCCATTCCATTCCATTTCAGATACACATTTTTCTACAGTGGCATTGTGAGCGATGTCCACGTGACAGAGCGTCCCGCCAGAGTGGGCATCCTACTGGACTACACCACCCAAAGGCTCCTGTTTATAAACTCTGAGACTGGACAGTTGCTCTTCATCATCAGGCACAGGTTTAATGAGGGCGTCCACCCTGCCTTTGCTCTGGAGAAACCCGGAAAATGCACTTTGCACCTGGGAATAGAGCCCCCAGATTCTGCAAGGCACAAGTGATCGTTGGCTTTTAGAGTTTGCAAGAACAAAATTCCAATTTGGGGGGTCTGTTGTTCTTTCCTGTGGATGCTAGACATTATTCAAAACGTCTCCTGCACATGAGCACTAGTAATAGCTCCGTGAACAGGGATCAGCACGTGAGCAAAACCACCAAGAAAACTGTGACTTTCCAGAGCGTCACGTGAGTAAAAAGGATGGAAAAGCAATCTCCGCCTTTTGGTTTATATACGTTTGAGTTCTTCCCTAAGTGAAAAGGATTGATATCTGACTTGGGAATCAAAATAGTGAAATGGACTCCCACCTGTTTCACTAGTAAAAGAAATCCTCAGATAGACAGGTGTGAGTGAAGGGAAGGTTGTGCTGGTGACACATCTCCTCCAACAAGAAACACTGGCCTTTTCCACAAGAAAAATGTCATCTCACTTCACTAAAGGATGTGGAGTCCTAATCAGCAGAGAAAGTGTTTTAACCATTCAAAGCTGATAACGAACTCTTTTGTAATCATTATATACTGTAGAACACGAGTCTCTTTTCCCTGTAATTTTAAATGTAGAAAAGTGCTAGATATTAGAAATTTCCATTTTGTTAAATAAATGGTTAGAGTCTGTAAAACAACACGTGTGATGTGAACTTACTGCATGTGACGTGAGTCTGGCATCTCTGGACGGGACAAACTGTGAATAAAAAGCCATCACACTGCAGTGGGTTGTGCTACCGCTCATTTTCATGTGAGAATTTTACACATATATGTTTTAAAATCGAAACATTTTCAGCCTATAGTTACAGACAACTACCAGAAACTGAGAATCTCTTTTTGCTAAAAATAAAATGGTGGGTCATTTTTAGATATTGTATTGAAATCTCTCAAAATCTTACTAAAATATGTGTGCAGAGTTGATAAATCTAGAATACATGTTGAGATGATTGCTCTTGTTCTCCATAATACTTTGATCATACTTACAGATTTTTTTTTTAACATTACCAATTCAGTTGTTTTCTTATGTCGAGAGACAATGTCCTACTTTTGGCATATATCCTGAAGTCCATTGTTGAATAGCTAGCATACCCAAACTGGATCTGTAACTGCATTAACAGAGCGCCTTCAAAGCCTTCATCATCCTGCTTTGAAATTGGAGCAGCTGCTGGGAAGAAGGGTACTTCGTGAAACAGGAGGAATAACTTGTTGCTTTATGGGAAACACTATCTTCAGTGTTTTCAAGCCTTAAAAGTGTTAATGAGGTTCTGACTGATCAGCACCCCACGGTCATTGTTACTTTTTTTGGTGGGAATGTAGTGTAATTCAAAACAATAACAACAGTAGCAGCAACCACATGGAATTTAGAATTTGACTCAGTTGGGGTTCCTCCAAAAGTAGATCTCGAGGTAAAGATTTAGCCTGGGTTCTTTACATAGGAGGTGTCCGAGGAAGCACGTGTGAGGAAGTGGGGAAAGTGAGACAGGAAGGGGCAAGAGCGGATGAAGGACATGTTTTATGGGTGGGTTATTACACTGTGAACATCTGGGGCTCTCATGCTGGGGGCATCCCCAGAAACCACTCAGAACATGCCAGAGGCTGAAATGTAAGTGCTTCTCTCCAACCCCAGTTGGTTGAGCATTGCCCCAGGGGACCCTAGGGGACATTAAATTCCCTTTCCCTACCTTTCCAGGTTGTGTTCCTTGCAAGCTCCTGTGGTTACAAGAAAACCCTCAAAGAGCACAAGAAACATAGGTGCCTGACACAGTTGACAGAGGGCTGACAACCCTCTAATACAGCTGCTGGTGCACTCAGGTGAGCTGGGGCGAATGGGACAGGACACCAGCAACGCCCATCAAGTTGGAAGCAGCTCTGGTATCGAGGAGGAAGCTGTGTAGTAATGGGAAGAACTAGGTTCAAATCGTGATTCAGTCCTTACAGGTCAGCACGTTACGCAACTCAGATGCTTTAGTGATGCCTTTTTCTCAGGATAATTGTAAACATGAGATTAAAGAAGCATGTGAAATGGCACAGCATTTTTAGCTTATAAAACATCCTGACAGGGGATGCTGGAGACCCTCTGTGGCCAACCCTCCACTGCATCCCCGGTAAGTGGCCTCCTGTCTCTGACTCCGTAGCAAGTGGATGGTGGCGGGGAGGACAGTGGGGTCAGGAGATCATGTTTTAGCCGCCTTTGTTGACTGATAGGCGAGTTCCTGGTTGGTTCCTAGGGGATTATTCCAGTGCAGACAAGTATAGTGAAGTTAATGCTATTTCCTCATGTCCTCCTCCTTGGTCCTTCTTCTCTGAGTTCCATTCCCTTCTTGTCCTTCCTCTTCTCACTACAGATCCTCAGAGAAAAGAAAGGAAGTTAGCAAATTTTGGTCAAAATTTCTCTTCTGGAAATCTGTTGATGGTTGATAACATGTAGAGCCCATGCGTTATCTCTTTTAATCCCCATCAGAACCTTGCACAATAAAAATTGCCATTTTATAGATGAGGAAACCAGTCTCAGAGCAGTTAACTGACTTGTACATAGTCACAGCCGGCAGGTGGCAGAGCCTGGATTTAGATATAGCTCAAATCCTGAGCTGAGAGAATAAAATGGTTATATTTTGTTTCATTTTTAATCACAGATCATTTTTTCTACATATACGTGGTGTGTGAAAATTACGTGTGTGTATACATACTCTCTCACACACATACCACACATACACATCTGAATATACATGTGGGCACACATACATTCATTCATATATACACATTCTCTTCCCTCCTGAATTGACTTCCTTCCCAAGCCTCTGTTTTGTTGTCAATGCTGTCATAGTCCTGGCAGACATGGGATACCTTGATTCTTTCTTCAATACCAATGACGTTATTTAGGATTCAGAAGCATGTATAATATTCTATTTGTGGAAAAAAGACATGAAACCACAGTGTTGCCCCTAACAGGTACAGGGCCAAAATAAAAGAGCATGTGGGAAAAAGAAAAAAAATGAGGACGAACACTGTGGTCCTTCTCTATCTGTTTGCACACATACCTGGCAACTCTGGCTGGATGCATTCTTTGTCAAAGTTAGAAATAGTTTTCTGTTGGAGCAAACCAGACCACGTGCCTGTTGTTTTTCTGGACGTGCTTCCCTAACATCCAACAGAACTAAGTATTGTACTTCATCACACCCACTTACAAAACTGTGTGCTTTCAGCACCAAACACTAACACTCTCCCATCAGAAGCACCCTTCAGGCCGCAGAATGGCTTGTGTCTGAAGTCCCTTCTCACCCTTGCTGTGTTAATTACCCATTAATCATCTCTGAAGGAACTCACAGGACTGAAGCAGTTTATACTCATGGAAGAGCTTTATCACAGGCAAAGGATATGGTCCAGGCACGCAGAGGCAGGATCGGCACTGAAAGGACCCTCCTATGTCAAGTGCAGTTTTCCTTGTCTGCCACTGCTGGTATGCGCAACATGCATGTGTCTCCAAGCCTCAAGCCACCAATAGGGTGTGTGTGAAGCACCTTGATAGCAGGAAGCCGAAGTTTTGTTTCACGGAGGTTGGTGGGGCGCCCTCATACTGAGCTGGCCGCATACTTTCCAGCTGTGCAACTAACCCTACGTGTTGCAGCTCACCTCCCTGACCCCTACAGCCTCCACCAAAGCCAGTGCCCAAGATAAATCCAATAATAACCACTGAACAATGCTGACATTCTGATACATCCTGCTCCGAAACAACTGATGGATCCATGGTTACAGAATGTCACTTGTTTTTAGTTAATAGAGTCCATGGCATTAGGCAAGGATCAATAACTGTGTGGATACACATGTGGTCAATTAAGACTAGTGGGGATGAACCCATGCTAGGCACTTACTGTCCTGAATTCCGGAGCCCAGCTGCTGGGGGATGTTTTCAAAATAATAATAGTAAGAGCTGAGTGCCTCCACTGTCGATAGCCATCCCCTCGTATCTCTGATTTGGTGACTATTAGGGAGTGATCCAGGGCACAGCCCTGAGCTGAATGAAGTTCGACCTGATTTCCAGCCCACTTCACAGTGCCGGGGGGGGGGGGGCAGGGTTGGGTAGGGGGGAGGACATATTTCTGTACAGTTTTCAGAGTAGCAGATCAACATCTCTCATTTTCCTTTACTACCCTCAATAGTGTGTGTGGTTGTACCTCTCTTTTATGTGCCCCTGTTTTGGTCTTAACTCTATCTATGCTGTTTGTTTTCTCTAATCAATATCAGTAATTTCAGGTGCCCAAATAGCGTATGAACTGTAAGAATAGTTTGCGAATAGTTGGAGGGTTGAGAATGTTTAACTTGGAACAAAGACAAGTTAAGGAAGGAAATTAGAGGTCTTCAAAGGCTTGAAGGCTGTTATATGGAAAGAATAGGCTTATTTTGATTTTTACTCCAGGACCAGTGGGTAGAAGTCCCAGGGTTGAGGAATTTGGTTCAAGAGAAGGGAGAACACCCCATCAGTGACAGCTGGCTCAGAGACATGCTGCTTAGCAGGTAATGATCCCTCAGAGTCAGGCTGAAAATCAAACATCTGGAATATTAAAGAGTATATTCTTGCTTTGAGTTCCAGATCCATGGTTTTTAAACTATGTTCCTGGGGTACTGGGATTCCCCAGAGGGGCCTGAGGGCCAACGTGGGATCCAATGGGAAAGCCAACTGGGCATAAATTCAAACCTCTATCCCTTTCCATCACAGTGGCTCAGTTTTATTGTTTAACCTGCTGGGTTCTATATAATAGTTTAGTTGATGAACAGGTTTCTATGGTTAAATAAAGTTTTAAAAGTAGATAACCACTGAGATTCAAGTCTGAATTCTGTGATGCAGAATTCACTTTAGGGACCACAAAGTCCCTAAATTTCTCATTCTTTCCGAGTCCCTTTTCTTTTACTATCCAAATATGGATATTATATTGATTGCAAGAAATTCTGATTCCTATGTCAAATTTCCAAGAATTTCTCTAAGTGATTACATTCTCCTTGTTGACATCTCTGTCCTCCAAATTCTCCTCCACCTCCTCTAGCCACCTCACCACTACTTCTTCATGCTTCCCTGGTCCCATTTGACCTTCACCATCCAAAACATTGACATAGTCTCCATTGATTCCTTAAGGCAGTGCTAACACAAGGCTGATGTTGGCAGCGGTTAACATAGCTTCTGTTGAAGACCTGGGGTTAATAAGGGAAATTTCTTCATAGATTATGAGACAAAATAAAACTGAATGTGAAGCACCTCATGTTGCCAGGAGCCCCCTCTGTTACCTTCTTCAGCCCAGTGTTCCAGACATATTGAACAGACAAACCTCTCCATTGTACTTTATTCTTTAAGTTTCTAGCTCTGTTTAAACTTTGTTTTTTTCAGATCAGCCAGTGCAACTAGAAAACATAAAAACACTTCTCTTACCAATATAGACACCTTTGTAATAGACTGAGAGCAAAATTGTGCCCTTCAATCTCAGCCTCTTCATTCCTGCCCAGACTTTAGGCCTTTCTTTGCAGAACTAAAAGGTCCATTAAAAGCAATTCCCTGAACCAAAGAGCACTTCTTTTCCAAAGATGAATTTGGCCATTACTCCTTAGAATGGTTTTAGAATCCCGTAGTATCTTCCCTTCCGTGGATTTCTGTACAACTAGCTAATGATTAGAAATCCTTTCTCAACCTAACCCGAACTTCCAGACTTCGTGTTGGGCTGCCGGACACCACGGAGGACCTTACTACATGTTAGGCACTTCAGGGAGAATGATACACTTCCAGAGTCAACGTGTTATTTGAGGACTTTGTAATTTTGGAGGCCTCAGGAAAAATAAATAGGAAAAAGGAAAATGGGGAAGGAGAAGCACATTTCATTCATTCAACACAGATTTATTGAGTACTTACTATGGGTCGGGTGCTATTCTAGACCGTGGCAAAATGGCAGTCATCAAATCAGACAAAATCCCTGCTTGCCAGGAGCTTATATTTTAGTGGAGGAAGACAGACAATAAACACATACATAGTATGTCAGTGGGGAATAAGAATTAGGAAGAAAAATAAATCAGGGTGAGAGAATGAAGAGTAAAAGGAGGCAGGTACTGCTATATATTGGAGGTATGATGGGACAGCGTCTCTAGTAAGGTGATATTTGAATAAAGACCTAAATGAAGTGAGGGAACAGGTCATGTGGATATCTGCAAAGGAATAGTATTCCCTACAGAAAGAACAGCAAGTGTAGAGGTCCTGAGGCAGCAGCATGAGGGTGTGTTAAAAGACCAGTGAGGAGGCCAGGGGACTGGAGTGGAATAATCAAGGAGGAGAGAATGCTGTGGATGCAGACAGTAGCTGGGGACCAGCTCATAATGCCCTTAAAGGCCAAGTAAGGACTTTAGGTTATATTCTGGGTGAGTTAACAAGAAGTAACAGGTATGAGGAGTAACGCAGTGGCAGTCTCAAAGAACTGGCTTTTCACTTGTTTGGGTATTACGTTTTTCAGCATTAAACAGGATGTTTCATAAAGGTCCCCTGGGCTGGCCTTTGCCAGCTCTCAGCTCCTGCAAAGAAAGGGCCTGGTATGGGTGGGAGAGAAGAAAAGGTGTTCTCTGTCCCCTTCTCAGCTCTGTCCAGGAACCCTGTGGCCCTGCTCACTCCCTGCTTCTAGGGGAGCAGCCCTGCTGACTAGTTGCCTTTATTTATTTATTTAACATCTTTATTGGGGTATAATTGCTTTACAATGGTGTGTTAGTTTCTGCTTTATAACAAAGTGAATCAGTTATACATATGTTCCCATATCTCTTCCCTCTTGCGTCTCCCTCCCTTCCACCCTCCCTATCCCACCCCTCTATGTGGTCACAAAGCACCGAGCTGATCTCCCTGTGCTATGCGGATGCTTCCCACTAGGTATCTATTTTACGTTTGGTAGTGTATATGTGTCCATGCCACTCTCTCACTTCGTTCCAGCTTACCCTTCCCCCTCCCCATATGCTCAAGTCCATTCTCTAGTAGGTCTGTGTCGTTATTCCCATCTTACCCCTAGGTTCTTCATGACCTTTTTTTTTTTCTTAGATTCTATATATATGTGTTAGCATACGGTATTTGTTTTTCTCTTTCTGACTTACTTCACTCTGTATGACAGACTCTAGGTCCATCCACCTCACTACAAATAACTCAATTTTGTTCTTTTTATGGCTGAGTAATATTCCATTGTATATATGTGCCACACCTTCTTTATCCATTCATCCGATGATGGGCACTTAGGTTGCTTCCATGTCCTGGCTATTGTAAATAGAGCTGCAGTGAACATTTTAGTACATGACTCTTTTTGAATTATGGTTTTCTCAGGGTATATGCCCAGTAGTGGGATTGCTGGGTCATATGGTAATTCTATTTTTAGTTTTTTAAGGAACCTCCATACTGTTCTCCATAGTGGCTGTATCAATTTACATTCCCAGCAACAGTGTAGGAGGGTTCCCTTTTCTCCACACCCTCTCCAGCATTTATTGTTCGTAGATATTTTGATGATGGCCATTTTGACCAGTGTGAGATGATATCTCATTGTAGTTTTGATTTGCATTTCTCTAATGATTAGTGATGTTGAGCATTCTTTCATGTGTTTGTTGGCAATCTGTATGTCTTCTTTGGAGAAATGTCTGTTTAGGTCTTCTGCCCATTTTTGGATTGGGTTGTTTGTTTTTTTGTTATTGAGCTGTATGAGCTGCTTGTATATTTTGGAGATTAATCCTTTGTCAGTTGCTTCATTTGCAAATATTTTCTCCCATTCTGAGGGTTGTCTTTTGGTCTTGTTTATGGTTTCCTTTGCTGTGCAAAAGCTTTTAAGTTTCATTAGGTCCCATTTGTTTATTTTTGTTTTTATTTCCATTTGTCTAGGAGGTGGGTCAAAAAGGATCTTGCTGTGATTTATGTCATAGAGTGTTCTGCCTGTGTTTCCTCTAAGAGTTTGATAGTGTCTGGCCTTACATTTAGGTCTTTAATCCATTTTGAGATTATTTTTGTGTATAGTGTTAGGGAGTGTTCTAATCTCATACTTTTACATGTACCACTAGTTGCCTTTAGAACCAGCCTAGTGCAGAACTGTGGGGAAAAACTGCTGTTGTACCTGGGCAGACTTTGTGTTGAATTGAGTCTGTTTACCCTCAATGAAAAGTTGGCAACCACCAAAGATGGAGAAATACAAGGAAATTTGAAGGAAATGTTTTATATCTTTCAACTGCATGAATTTTCAGTTACAGGGAAAATGAGATAATGATGTCATCCAAGGAGTTGCCTGGCCAAACAGGGCCTCAGACAGGGCCTCACAGGTGTGTATGTAAGTGTGTATGTGAGTGTATTTGTGTGTGCATCTGTATGTTGTGCATATTTCATATGTGTGTGTATATGTGTGTATGGGGGAAGGGTCTGGTCTTCCCCGGTTAGAATTGTCATTACAATTCAGGGCTGGTTTTCCCACTGAAGATCTAGGAACTGGATTGGTCAGAGCTCCCAAAGGTTGTCAGTTCCACAGGGATTCACCCACATTAATCAAGCCCACAGAAGACTGATTGATAATTTAGGATGCCAATCGCTTAATCTGTAGTGAGAAATCAAATTGCCAAAGGGGCTGGAGAACGTACATCTCTGGTCAGAGGATTCTCTCTCTAGGGCCCTGAGCTCCAAGACCTGCGGGTACCCACCGTGGTCAGTGTTGGGCTGCACATACTGCCTGTGGCTCTTTACCTCTCAAATCCCACATGCTCAGGAGAACTGACAGAGTTTTACATGGGAAGCTCTGTGTAAGTCAAAAGATTGTTTGGTTATGTGGAAAGCAAGGCAAGTTATGTGCAAGATCTTAATGGCCAGTATTATTAAACTGCCATGACCAGCCATGGGCCCAAATACTTGGGTTTGCTGCTCCAAGTACTTTCTCCTTGCATCATCCCTGAGGATTTTTCCCTGAGAAAATCCTTGTCCTTTGGGGGTTTTATCTATTCAGGCCAAATTCTTATACTCACAATTAAAAAAAAAAAAAAAAGAAGATGCCTTAGGGCATTTTCCAGGCTCTAGTTTTTTTTTTTTTTATTTAGTGAATACTTGATTAGATTTCTAGGCCCTGTCCCTCCTACTTTTGATCTGAAAAAATATCATGCCTGTTAGATGACCATTGCAAATGATAGAACATCTTCTGTTATGTCAAGATCTTACCAATTTAATAGTCAGAAGGAAACCACAGTTGAAAGTTGTTATGTGACATCTCACTGTCTCTCCTGGGGACTGACTGCATGTTGGGGGAGGAGGAGGACACTCTCATTCAAGGATTTGTTGTAACTGATGAGAGCGGGTTAGAACACAGATCATCAGGTAGATCTGTGTTGAGAGAGACGTGGCTCTGCTCCTTCACAGTGTGTGACTTTGGGCGAATTGTTTAGCCTCCTTTAGAGTCCTCATTGTAAGGAAGGAATAGTACTAGTTATTATGTCGTAAGGTTGTTCATTTATTCATTCATTTATTTGAGTACTAACTAAGTTGCCAGGCACTGCCATAGGTACTAGGGATCCAGCAGTGATCAAAACAAATAGCCCTGCCCACAGGAAGTTTACATTCTAGTGAGAGGAACAACACACAATAAAGGAGATAAATAAGTAAACTGTTTAGTATCAGAAAGTGATAAGTGCTATAAAAAAAAAATAAAGCAGGAAAGGGTTGTTGTGTCATGTAAAAGAAAGAATTAACGTATGTAAAATTCTTAGCAGAGTGCCGGCACATGACAATAGCAAAGATTTTAGCTGTTATTAATTCAGCTATAGTGCAGGGACTTATTACAATCAAAGAGCCTAGTGTACCCCTCAGAAAAGCAGAGTGTCCTCACACACACCTTGGCATGCTCTCCATGGCATACTATCCATGGCCATTGTATCTCCAATGAAAGCTTAATATTTTCCTGTTTTTACTCATTGCAAACATTCAGGGAAAGTATTTAGAGCAAAAGATAAATTATCCTTAATTTCACCACTCAGAGGGAAGCAGTGTTAACATTTGGTGTGTGTCCTCCTAGGCTCTTCTCTTTTTTCCCTCGTACGTGCGTGCATGCACGCACACACACACACACACACACACACACACACACACACATGCTTTAAAAAATGTAAATAAAATCACTGTTACATAGTCTGCTCTTGTTACTTAAAGCTATGTCATGAACATCTTCTCACATCAACAAACAGATTCACATCACTATTTTAATGCCCAAATGTAGTCCACTGGAAAGATGGATCATAGACTACTCAACCAGTTCATTACTGATAGGTATTCAATAGACCTCCAAGTTTTCATTTCTATAAAAGTCTGGTTTTAAAGGCACCAACTTCACTATTTGGCCTAGAGTTTTTCTCGAATTTGTCATGGGAAATTGTGTATTGTTTCCATATTTACTGTGAACTTGAACCAGTTTGTATAAACCCAGTTGGGAAGACTGAATAGAGACTCCTTGATGGTGCAAGCTTAGTGTCCAGCTTTATTTAGAGTCAATTCAATATATTATATTTAACTATGTTCAATCTGAATATGTATTTTTTAACATCTACTGTATCAAGATACCATACTGATTCCTGCTGGGAACAAAGATGAGTAAGACATAATTCCCACCTTCAAGGAGGCCAGGGCAGGAGCACAGGGATCTAATGAGCATATAGGCTGAAGAATCATGGGGTACAAAGCAGGGAGAGAACATATCTTGTGACCAAGTAATATTAGTTTTACATCACTAGCGTGTTGAATAAGCAAGACTCCAGAGGTATAGTCATAAAAGGCATTTTATTTTTGTCTCTTTGTGCCTTTTTAAGTTTATTCAGTGGAAAGAAGTTCTAAGTGAAAGTGTAGGCAGAGGCACTTGGGAGGACTTAGGTGGGCTTTCTTACAAGAAATGTCTGCACTAAGACCTGATGGCTGAATAGGAGTTGGCCAGATTGAGGGGAGTGGGTTATGGAAGCAAGAGGAGGGGAGAGGAGAGTGTTCCTGACATAGAGTAAAGGTGAGGAGGTGAGAAATAGCCTGATGCCTGAGAGGGACTCAAAGGTCAGTGTGGCTCTTGGGGATGGGGGGAAGGAGGGAGGGGGAAGGAGTGGCTTTTGGGATGACTCTAGGGCATGGCAGTGGAGGGCTCCTGTGGGGGAGAGATTGTCTCTGAAGACCCTAGGTTTTAGCTTAGGGCCTCATACAAATCGAGTGGTAAATAAATGTTGAAAGTGAAGTCTGAAAATCATATAGATTTTTGGTTCTTCTTTAACACAATTTCCCTTCTCACCATTCAGAATCACTGTGTGTCAACTTTCTGCTTCTCTCCCCTTGAATATTTGAGGGCTGTCTCCAAACAGTCCTTGGATTGTAAGTCAGATGGAGAAAAATGTTTGGGTCCTTCAAGCAGAAGCTCCAAACACAGTCTGTTTGCCGGTCACCTAGTTTTCTCAGTGACTGGAGGTGAGTGAAGGATTGAAACCTCAAGGTCAAGCATTATCACCCAGATAGGGAGAATAAACCTGACTCATTCAAAACACAAGCTATTTCAAAGGTCGTTTTCTAAGGAAAAATTGTTGATCAATGGCATTTTTCAGGAAATCACCTCTGTTGAAATATTTATAATGCTTTTTACTTGTCTTCCTTCAGTGAATTAAACTATAACTAAGCTTATTTCTTGATTTGCATTTCTCCTTAACTATTCTGAGCTAAGTTCTACCCTGCAGAGCTCCAGAAAATGGATAAAATATGCATTTGAGCGTTGAACAGCAGCAGCAGACACCTACACACCAGCCCTGGCTGTGTGGGATGTTGCCATTTTCCCCAAGTCGTTTCAGGTCAGAAACACCTCTGCTCCCAAAGAGTAGCATTTAGGGGGCCCCCACACAAAGTCTTTGCATGCACCTTATAATGTGAGAAGTGGGGACCCGTGCATTGTTCTGCACTCTCCCAAGAATGAGTTCGGGGCTACTTTTTTGCCCCTGTAGGCATAGAAATGAGTCTCCAGTTATTCAGCCCGATGGGAAACCCTGTGAATTACCTCTACGGGGCTTGAAGTTCAAAATCGGAAAATTATTTTTGCTTTGTTCCCATTCAATTAGAGCTTTCTTTTTATTTTGTTTTTTAAATTTTTTAATTTAATTTAATTTATTTTTTTTATACAGCAGGTCCCTATTAGTCATCCATTTTATACACATCGGTGTATACATGTCAATCCCAATTGCCCAATTCATCCCCACCCACCCACCCCCCTGCTGCTTTCCCCCATTGGTGCCCATAGGTGTGTTCTCTACATCTGTGTCTGTTTCTGCCCTGCAAACCGGTTCATCTGTACCATTTTTCTAGGTTCCACATATATGCGTTAATATACGATATTTGTTTTTCTCTTTCTGACTTACTTCACTCTGTATGACAGTCTCTAGATCCATCCACGTCTCAAAAAATGACCCAATTTCGTTCCTTTTTATGGCTAATATTCCATTGTATATATGTACCACATCTTCTTTATCCATTTGTCTGTCGATGGGCATTTAGGTTGCTTCCATGACCTGGCTATTGTACATAGTGCTGCAATGAACATTGGGGTGCATGTGTCTTTTTGAATTATGGCTTTCTCTGGGTATATGCCCCGTAGTAGGATTGCTGTATCATATGGTAATTCTATTTTTAGTTTTTTAAGGAACCTCCATACTGTACTCCATAGTGGCTGTATCAATTTGCATTCCCACCAACAGTACAAGAGGGTTCCCTTTTCTCCACACCCTCTCCAGCATTTGTTGTTTGTAGATTTTCTGATGATGCCCATTCTAACTGGTGTGAGGTGATACCTCATTGTAGTTTTGATTTGCATTTCTCTAATAATTAGTGATGTTGAGCAGCTTTTCATGTGCTTCTTGGCCATCTGTATGTCTTCTTTGGAGAAATGTCTATTTAGGTCTTCTACCCATTTTTGGATTGGGTTGTCTGTTTTTTTAATGTTGAGCTGCTTGTAAATTTTGGAGATTAATCCTTTGTCAGTTGCTTCATTTGCAAATATTTTCTCCCATTCTGAGGGTTGTCTTTTCATCTTGTTTATGGTTTCCTTTGCTGTGCAAAATCTTTTAAGTTTCATTAGGTCCCATTTGTTTATTTTTGTTTTTATTTCCATTACCCTAGGAGGTGGATCAAAAAAGATCTTGCCGTGATTTATGTCAAAGAATGTTCTTCCTCTGTTTTCCTCTAAGAGTTTTATAGTGTCCAGTCTTACATTTAAATCTTTAATCCATTTTGAGTTTATTTTTGTGTATGCTGTTAGGGAGTGTTCTAATTTGATTCTTTTACATGTATAGAGCTTTCTTGTAAAAAATAACCTTAATACGTATCACCGTGGAACTTTTGGAAACTATGGAAAATGATGACTAAAATAAACGGTATGCACAATTCCACAGATCTAGGCTCAGTTGGTAGGTTCTTTGATTTTGGGCCTTTTGCCTTCTGCCTTCCTCAAATGCAGATGCAATGCCTAGAGGTATCACAGGCATCTTGCAAACTTGAGGATGAAATTCACATGCTGAGCATGAAGGAGCATAAAGATGGGAGCCGGAATTCTCAACAAATTGTTGAGACAACATTCTTTAGTGCCTAATTCTAAACTTTGAGTGGCTTGAGTTAAATAAACCTCTACCCTTTTAAGCCATTAATATAGCTTTCATTTTGAAGTACATTCAGAAAATGAATCACAAGTTTACAGCATGATGAATTTTTTTCAAAGCTGATATGTGTATAGTCATGTATGCTATTAATCCATGTGTAGACATGTAATATATGTATATCGAGAAAAAGACCATTACAATAATTGATTCCCAGTCACTCCCACTTCCTTAGGTAACCAGTATCTGCAAGTAACCATAAATTAGTTTTTTCAACTTCATGTGAATGGAATCACAATATTTTTTTCCTTTGTTTTTGGCTTCTTCTGCTCACCATTTGTGAGATTTATCCATGCTGTTGTTTGTAGCATTATTTGTTCATTCTCTTTGCTATACAGTAGTACAATTTATAAATGCACCAATTTATTTATTCAGCTGCTGTTGGTGGACATTTGAGTTGTTTCCAGTTTGGGGCTATTACAAATGGTACTGCTATGAACATTCTTGTACCTGTCTTTTAGTGAGTATGTGTACCCTTTCTTCTGGGTAAATACCTAGGAACAGAATTGCTGGGTTGTGGCATGCCTATGTTCAGCTTTAGTAGACACTGCCAAAATATTTCCAAAGTTGAGTTCCAACCAGCACTGTGTGAGATTTTCAGTTGTTTCATATCTTTGTTACCACTTGGTATTATTTGTCTATTTCTCTTTAACCATTCTGTTGGTTCTATAGTGGTACCACATTATGGTTTAAATTTGCATTTCCCTGATGGTTATAGAAGATGAACATCTTTGTATATACTTATTGATTTATTGGCCATTTGGATATCTTTTTAAGTTTCCATTCGAATCTTTTGCCCACTTTTCTATTATGTTGTCTGTCTGTTTGTTTGTTTGGTAGGATTCCTGTATATATTCTGAATATGAGTTCTTTGTTGGATATATATTTTGCAAGCCCCCCAACGTTTTGTAGCTTAATTTTTCACTCTCTTAGTGATTTTTGATAAACCAAAGTTTATTTAGTAAAATTCAATTTATCTTTTTTCCTTTACCATTAGTTTTTGTGTTCAATATAAGAAAGATTTGCCTACCTTACCCCTGTAGTAATCGAGAGATTTTCGTATGTTTCTTTTTAAAAGTTTTCCTGTTTTATTCTAGCTTTCACATTTAGGTTACATATATAGATACTGATTTTTCATGTATGATATAAGGTAGAAATCAAAATGCAGCTTTTCCCTCATGGACAAAGAATTGATCCAGTCCCATTCATGGAGTATCATCCCTTCTCCAATGCACTGCAAAGTCACCTTTGTCAGCTTAAGCCATTTCAAATTGTTTTTTGTTGTTACCAGCAGCCAGAGAATCCCATCTGATGTATGTGTATGTGTATGAGTGTGTATGCAGTATTTTCCTTCATATCCTTAAATATTCATTGAGTATAATTTTTAATATGTGGTAAATATTCCATTATAATGATGTAGCATCATCTATTTAACCAATAATCTGATCTGGACATTTGTTTCCAACTTGTGGTTATTATAAATGATTCTAAAATGAGTATCCTTGTCTATAAATATTTGCACATACATCTCATTATTTTCTTTCAGCAAGTTCTAGAAATGGAATTATGAGTTAAAATGTACAAATTTTTAAAGCCTTTTGATAGATACTGCCAAATCAACATAGAGTTGAACACAACCTGAAAAAAGAAGCATGTGGAGAACGTGCTTTTAAAGTACTGCAATCCTGCAGTAGAGAAGCTGATAATACCACCTTTAAAATACAAATGTATTCATTTAACTTTTGTTCTAATAAATTTCACTGATTTTTTTCTACTATTTACCTTCCTAATGACAATAGAATTCAGCAGATTGGAAATTACTTGCCCTAAATGTGAGATTGGCTGTCTGGGGATACAAAAAACTTTCAACATAAAAGCCTGCCTATTTATTTCTAGTACTTGAAGCTTAGAATGCAAGCAAGGGGAGCAGGTAGTCCTTATATTCATCACAGTATCCCTGCTGTCTCTTTCAGTTCATAGAGTCCTTTTTTCCTTTATTTTGCTGTTGCCATTTTCTTTTCTTTCATAGGTTATAGAGGATGCAGGAATGGCATGGAGATAATATAGTGTTTTGGAGGCATGGAGGACTTGATTGGTGGGGGGAAGGGAGAGGTGGTGGTAGGAAACTGCTCCTGAATACCCTAGCCCACAGTTCTTCGAGGAAAGGAGAGATGGAGGAAAGGAGAAGCAGCATCAGGGGAGGTGGAGTTCCCACTCTAAAGGGATTATGAAAGACTTAGAAAGACTGCACACTAATTGTAGTCATCTCTTCTCAGACCGAGCAGACTGAGCGAAAGGTGCCACCATGGCTGTTTCTGCAGAGTTTCACAAAAGACACCCTTCTGAATTAGAGAAGGGGACTCTCGGTTGCCATGGTGATGCAGGGTTTAGTGGGAGGGCTCTGACTTACCTTCACAAAGGTGGGGATTTATTCTTCCAAGCAAAGTCAAAACTGTATCCCTTAAGGTTCAGGAACAGGGTCTTTGTGAGTAGATTTGGACGGCTGAGAATGGCTGGCTGGAATGTAAGCCACAGAGACAGCGCCTGACTCTCTAACACTTGCAGGTCTGCCGCTGCCTCCTGGGCTGGCCCAGAGAAATCTGTCTGGCCCCAAAGGAAGGGCCCTTGTGTGGTTTGTGCCGGATCTAAAACAATGGTGTTTGGGTAATAATTATAAGCACTGGGGAGGAAACTGTTCTTTTACATTTCTGACTGAGGAAGGTGATAGGGCAGCCTGAGAGCTCCCAGAGGAACTGGAGGTGTGTATACCTTTCAGGAGGGGCTCATCCACCTCCACTGACCATCTGGGAAGGCACCTGGGCCTGTAGGAGTTGGAACCCTAAAAGGAAGAGAAGGAAATGGATGCTTTGGGGAGGGTTTCCCCAGAGGGCTTCATGCGTTCTGGCAGACAAGTCAAACCATGGCCAGACTTCAACAATCTTTGAATAAACATCTCCATTTTCATGCCTTTGTACTTTCTGTTGTATTGTTGCTATTGTTTGTTTGTGTTTACTTTCTTCATAATGTCCCTTTAGAAAGTCTCTGATTTTTGCCTTGGCCAAAGAAATGTGAAGAAAAAAATAGTTTCAGACTGTTGTAGGTTGACTTGTGTCTCAAAAATGTATGTTGAGGGCCTCCCTGGTGGCGCAGTGGTTGAGAGTCCGCCTGCCGATGCAGGAGACACGGGTTCGTGCCCCCGTACGGGAGGATCCCACGTGCCGCGGAGCGGCTGGGCCCGTGAGCCATGGCCGCTGGGCCTGCGCGTCCGGAGCCTGTGCTCCGCAGCGGGAGAGGCCACAACAGTGAGAGGCCAGCGTAAGGCAAAAAAAAAAAAAAAAAATGTATGTTGACATCCTAAGCCTGGTGCCTATGAACATGACCTTATTTGGGAACAGAGTCTTTGCAGATGTTGTCAACTGGAGTCGGGTGGGCCCTAAATCCGTGTGAGTGGAGAGATTCACCCACAGGGAAGAGGCCCATGTGAAGACGCAGGCAGGGGTTGGAGTGGTGCATCTAAAAGTCAAGATGTGCCAAGGATTGCTGACAACCAGCAACCACCAGGCGCTCAGAAGACGCAAGGAGAAACTCTCCTCTAGAGCTTAGGAGGGAGCATGGCCCAGCTGACACCCTGGTTTCAGACTTCTGACCTCCAGCCTGTGAGAGAACACAGTTCTGTTGTTTTAAGTCTCCCAGCGTGTGGGAATTTGCTATGGCAGCCCTAGGACATTCATGAGCAGGCCACGGGGCTTACAGCACCCCTGCTGTGGTGAGTGACACAGGAGATCTGAGCAAATATGTGGGTGGAGCAAAGACAGAACTGCACTTAGCTACAGAATGGTTCTTGCCTATAGCATTCCCTTACAGCTTGACTTACCCTCGTCACATTCGGGGATTCAGAGGCGCTGAGACCTTCCTAGGCACATTATGTAGTTCTAGTTGGACTTTAACTTTTTAAAAATTTTGGTGAAAAGCATATAACATACCTTGAAAGTCGTAACAAACTTTAAATGTGTGATTTAGGGATAAGTATATAGCAGTCTCCCCCTTACCCGTGGTTTTGCTTTCTGTGGTTTCAGTTACCCACGGTCAACTGTGGTCTGAAAATGTTAAATGGAAAATTCCAAAAATAAACAATTCATAAATTTTAAATTGCATGCCATTATGCATAGTATGATGAAATCTCATGCCATCCTGTTCTATCCCTCCCGTGACAATGATCAGATCAACTGTCAAGGCAACACTTCATTTAATAACGGCCCAAAGTGCAAGAATAGTGATGCTGGCAATTCAGATATTCTTTTACATGCCTAATTTATAAATTACACATTATCATAGGTATGTCTGTATAGGAAAAAGCATAGTATATACAGGGTTCAGTACTGTCTGCGGTTTCAGGCATCACTGGGGATCTTGGACCGTATCCCCCTCAGACGGGTGGAACTAACTGTATTCACTTTGTTGTGGTACCTGAACTTTTTTTAGTGTTAGCAGATAAATACTTAAAAAAGTGATTGAAGTACAATTATTCTCACTCTTCACTCCCTGAACACTGATTATAAGCCTGAGTCTTAGTGATGATTGTCTCTCTCTTAAGGGTACAAAGTTTACATTGAATCAAGCAGGTTAAAATGAGATTCTGGATTTTGAAGTTACAGTGACGTCATCTCTTAGCAACTGATCTTAAAGCCAATGTCATGCTTCATTTGAAATTGTTATATTGGCTTTGGTCAATCAATGCTAGGTTTAAAAAATAAGACAGAATGTGTGGGAGGTTCTTGCTCCATTATGATAAATATTGTGACTACTCAAGGATGCTGCTGTGGACGATGGCATGTAGAATTCAATCAGTCTGGCACAGTGCCCACCGCTTTCCAGAATGAGGAGAAAGTTGGCAGTCGGAGGAAGAAAGGCTTTGTGGAGGAAGTGTCATCAGAGCTGACCTTCAGGAACAAGTCCAATGTTGTCACAGGCAACCCTGGGTTAGTTATTACAGAAAGGGCAGAGGAGATCACTGGATCAGAGGTGAAAAGCACAGTGGTCACTCCTGAGGAAGGCAGCATATAAGCTGTCCCAAAGCCAGGAGGAGTCTTCCAGTCTGTCCTGAGCTTAATCCCAGTCTGTGTATAGGGCCTTATCAACCAAGACAGGTGTGTGGGGTGACCGGGAGGTTCTTCTTGGTCCCCTGGCTTTAATCTGATTCAGCATTGAGTCTGACCTTTCTGGGATGAACTGCCTCAGGTTGAGGAAGGGGTGCATCCCAATTCTTTCCAACTGCTGAGCCACCTGAGCCAATGGCTTTGAGTTTTTGACACTGAGGCTCCTCAAGCAGGAGCCTGTTGGAAGTGGGGAACATAGACACAACTCTCCTCTTCTACCCTCCCCTATGTTAGGACGTTTTTGCTGCTGATGCTCATCTCCTATCTGCGGCACTAGGGGGTGGGATAGTAATTACCCATCTAGATTGTGGTGCAGCTGGACTGAAGTTCTATCTATTCACTTGCCCCAGGGAAAGGCCAAGTCAGTCAGGTCAAGCATCTTCTTATCACACAGAACACACCCACCCTACTGGCCAAGTTCTACTTCTTTTGATGTCAGGGATGCAGACTAGGGCTAATTGGTTCCATTGAAAGAAGATTGAAAAAAAAAAATCTCTGTTTCTTTAGTCAGGATGGTGCCTCAACATCAACACCCTGGAAAGCTCCATAGCTTATAAACCAAAGTTTGATTTCTTGCTTTTGCTGTATGTCTATTGTGAGTTGGCTGTGGCTGTGTCCCATCTTATCTCTGCTCTGGGACTGAGGCTGATGCAGTAGGCCCTAACTAGAACATTGCTGTTTCCTGCTGGGGAGTTCAGTGAACCACCTGTTAGCTTTTAAAACTTCTGCTTGGAAGTCATCTAAGGCTCTTCCACTACAATTCCACTGGCCAAAGTCAGTCATATGGCCAAGGCTGCTGTCAGTGGTACAGGGAAAAGATAATCCTCCCCCAGGGAATAGTATGAGATAATTGTGGAAAATAATACAATCTGCCACATTTGGTCACTGAGGGAGTTATTTCTCAATTTTATTGTAAAATTACCACCTTAACTTACACATACTGGTGGGACGTTTATATGCCATCTTTGAAACAGTGGGAGAATCTGAGTGATAAGTACCACTGCCTGGATGGTTAAAGGTCTTTCAGGTTGCCTGAGTTGAGCAGCAATAGATGCAAAGTTCAAGATGTGATTTAGGTTGGAGGAATGGGGTGGGAGGCAAGCTTGGGGAAGAAGGTGGAGCCTGGGTGTGGAGGGCCTTAGGCACTAGGGGGTTTAGAATTATTCTTTAGGCAGTGAAGTTCCATGGAAGATTTGAGTGATGGGATGCCCCCTCTTCCTAGAAAGATCCCTGAAGGTGTTATTAAGGATTAATTGAAGACCAGGTACCAGTTAGAAACCATCACTAGGAAGGTAATGATGATTTTAGAGTTCTTTTGGGAAAAAGGAGATAAGGATGGTTAAAATCCAGAATTTGATTTCAGTTTCAGACATATTTGCCTTTCTTATTTATTTATTACTTATTTATTTTTTAATTTACTCACTTATTTACTTATTTTAATTAAAGTATAGTTGATTTACAATGTTGTGTTAATTTCTGCTGTACAGCAAAGTGTACATATATATACAGTTATACATATCTATATACATACATTCTTTTTAAAATATTCTTTTCCATTATGGTTTATCGTAAGATATTGAATATAGTTCTCTGGGCTATACTGTAGGACCTTGTATTTTATCCATTCCATATATAATAGCTTACATCTGCTAACCCCAACCTCCCACTCCATCCCTCCTCCAACCCCCTACCTCTTGGCAACCACAAGTATGTTCTCTATATCTGAGTCTGCTTCTGTTTCATAGATAGGTTCATTTGTGTCATATTTTAGATTCCACATATAAGTGATACCATATGGTATTTGTCTTTCTCTTTCTGACTTACTTCACTTAGTATGATAATCTCTAGTTGTATCCATGTTGTTTCAAATGGCATTATTTCGTTCTTTTTTATGGCTGAGTAGTATTCCATTGTATATATGTACCACATCTTCTTTATCCATTCATCTGTTGATGGACATTTAGGTTGTTTCCATGTTTTGGCTATTGTGAATAGCGCTACTATGAACATAGGAGTGCATGTGTCTTTTTGAAGTATAGTTTTGTCTGGATATATGCCCAGGAGTGGGATTGCTGGATCATATGATAATTCTATTTTTAGTTTTCTGAGGAACCTCCATACTGCTTTCCATAGTGGCTGTACCAATGTACCTTCCCACAAACAGTGTAGGAGGGTTCTCTTTTCTCCACACCCTCTCCATCATTTGTTATTTGTAGACTTTTTAATGATGGCCATTCTGACTGGTATGAGGTGGTACCTCACTGTAGTTTTGATTTGCATCTTTCTAATAATTAGCCAAGTTGAGCATCTTTTCATGTGCCTATTGCCCATCCATATTTCTTCTTTGGAGCAATGTCTCTTTAGGTCTTCTGCCTATTTTTCAATTGGGTTGTCTGGTTTTTTTTGTTGAGTTGTATGACAGACATATCTGCCTTTAAAATATCTGCCTTTGAAGTATTATAGCTGGATGATTCTGGAGAAGTTCCTCTTCCTCTCTAAACCTCAGTTTCCTCCATGTAAGATGAGGATAATAATCATAGTATTATCTTCCATGGTTTGTTGTGGGGACTAAATAAAGTAACACGTAAAATGCTTAGCAAAAAGCAGTACACCTAGAAAGCCCCTATGCATGGAAAAGCAGAGACTTTAGAATCTATAGGATTTGGTAATTGCATGTGAACAGCAAGGATGAGGGAGGATATGAAGAAAGTATCAAGGTTTCTAGGCTAGGGAATAGTAGTGCCATTTATCTACACAGGAGTTGGCAATGGTTAAGGGAGAAGAAACACTGAGCCTGACATCCCAGGAGGACAGGTGTGGGGAAGGTTCCCAGCAGGTGCTTAGAAACCTTAGCTTGGCTCAGGAGACAGGACTTGTGCAATGAATCATTTGCTGATTGTGCGGACAGACGATTTCTTGGGGCTCTGCTGCAGAAAGTAATTTTATACATTTGAGCACACCTGTGTACCACCAAGAGCTGGGGGAAGAGACTTTTGTCCAGGCTGAAGATTCATTAGACCAGTGGTTTCAAACTTGAGTGCATCAGAATTACTGGAGGGCTTCCTAAAGCCCAGTGTTTCTGATTCAGTTAGGTCAAGGGTGGGTCCTGAGAAGAGGCATTTTTAACAAGTTCCTAGGTGGTGGTGGGGCTGATGATCAGGAGACCACACTCTGAGAGCCGCTGTCTGAGGCTGTTGTAGGGCTCCAAAAGGAAGAGCCTCTTTTGTGAGCTGGGGCCTAACAGCTCCCATGTGGAAGAGGCCTTATGACCTGTTTTCCTTGCTCGCATGCTTTCCTCATCAATGAGCACTATTGTAACTGATGGCTACTTCCTTCCGAAGCACCATTGCTTTCCAAAGATGCTGAGAAAAGAAATCTCTGGTGTTTCATTTCCAAGCATAGAAGGTCCGGGATTGGGGAGGGAGGGTGGTGTCCAGAACCAAGCAATGGAGGCATCACAATCAAAAAAGCTACAGGCAGGAGCCGAGGCGTGGGGTGAAGCCAAGGGCTTGGGGCTGCTCCTCCAGCAATGGCGTCCAGCTTCACAGGCTTGGTGTGTGTGCAAGAAACAGAAAGCCAGCAGCCTCTTAGTGGCTGGCATGTGAGATATAAGGTGGGGGGGAGGGGCTGGGGGAAGCAATTCAGACTGGTGGCCCCGTCATAGTACAAATTGATTGTAAGTGGATTTTAATTTTTTTATACCAAATGTTCTTCAGGAAAAATGAACATGATTCTATGGCTCAGGGACAGACAGAAAGGCCAATGGAATGGACTTGAGTGCCCAGATACTGACCCAATATTTATGGAAACTTGAAATGCCATGGAGCTAGCACTGATATTAGTGTGGAAAGGATGCCTATTCAATAAATGGTACTGGAACATTTAGCTATTGGGGAAAAAATTAGATACTACAAATTTCTTATTTATACTTTCTACAAGCAAGAATGATAGCCTATATAACCATGATAGAACTACCAAAATCAGAAAATTAGTACTGATACATTACTATCATCTAATTCTCAGACCCCCATTCAAGTTTCATTAATTGTCCCCAAAATGTCCTTTATAGCAAAAGTATATGGTTCTGAATCACACATTGCATTTAGTTGTGTCTCTTTAGTTTTCATCAATCTGGAACAATTCCTCAGTCTTTTCTTGACTTTCATAATCTTGACTCTTTTGAAAATTATAGGCAAGTCATTTGTAGAATAATCAATTAGGGTTCCTTGATGTCTCCTTATGATTTGATTCAGGTTGAGGTTTTTTGGTAGGAATACTGCAGAAGTGATGCTGTGTCCTTCCTGACTTATAAGATGTTAGGAAAAAAAAAATCCTATAAAAATACCTACCAAATGATTATTCCATTTACATAATGTTAAAAAAACCCTACAAACTAAATATTTTTAGAGATACATATGTATCTAGTAATGCTATAAAGAAAATCAAGGGAATGATAACACAAATTCAAGATTCAGGATAAACAAATTCAGAATAATGATAAAATCTAGGGAAGAGGGAGAGGAATGTGTTTGAGAAGAAATTTATAAAGACTTCATCTGTTATTTTATTCTTTATGCCTTACACATAAATTGCAAATCTTCTTTGTTTGCATGAAATATTTTGTAATATTTAAGAAAAATTTATTTCAGACCCTCATTTCTCTGATTTTGCAGTGGGATAATGGAAATTTCTCCTGGTCATTGAGCTAGCATTTGGAAACCATGTCCTTGCTCACAATGATGGTGCAGAATGATAGTCTTTATGTATACCTGTTGCCCAGCCTAATTATTAATAGCGCTTTCAAAAGTATTCCAGTTTGGAGGATAAATTATATTAAGTTCTACCTACATGTATATGACACCTTCATTTGCAAGAGTTCAGAGTGCTTAAAGAACTATTTCCTCCTTTCAGACCTCATTCATTTTATAGATGATGGGAAAGCATCCCTGAAAGAATCAATGATTGAACTTGGTCCTGCAGTTGGCCAGTCCCAAAGCTGGAACAGGGCAAGGGTCTGGAGAGGCCGGGTCACAGGAGCAGCACTTATATTTCTATAGGCAAATCCATGTGGAAAGCCAAATTATTATTGGAAGATTGATTGGAAAATATGCAATTAGATCAATTGGAGTTAGTTGGAATTAGCGCTATCAGTGTTTGGCAAACTAATAAAATCCCATTAGTCTTTGTCTCTCTAAACTGAGAAGTCTTGATTTTTCTCTCTTTCTTCCCTATCCAGAAACTTCAAATAATTACTTAGTGTTCTTTTGCCCCATTGTTTCAATTCCTAATATGCCTTCTTTGGCACAATAAAGAGTAGCTTCTTCTACCCTTTATTGTTACTGTCATCATCACTACTATTGTCATTGTCATTATTGCACACATACTCTGGTTTCCAACATCCTCATTAAATATACAAAAGCATTCACTCTAGTTTCAGCCCCAGCAATTGCACCAGGTTAATTTCCTTAATAAACCTCCAATGACTCCTGAGTTCCATATTGACTAGCATAATTCATGTACTGAGTTATCGCACTGTGGTTTTAATTTGTATTTCTTTATGATGTTGTACACTTTCTGGGACATAATAGAAAATTCAGATATTATTTTACAGGTATAATTTAAATTCTTTCTCCCTAAATATGTAACTGAACACTTTTTCTCCCTGATCTTTTATCAAGGTTCTCGTCCATTCATCTATCATTGAGGGACCACTCTGTGGTTTGCCCTGATCAGATTATCATTTAATAACCTGAAAAGTCTTCTGAAAACTGGAGGTTTCGTGAGTGTTTCTTTTTTTTTTTTTTTTTCGTGGTACGTGGGCCTCTCACTGCTGTGGCCTCTCCCGTTGCGGAGCACAGGCTCCGGACGCGCAGGCTCAGTGGCCATGGCTCACGGGCCCAGCCTCTCTGCGGCATGTGGGATCTTCCCGGACCGGGGTACGAACCCGTGTCCCCTGCATCGGCAGGAGGACTCTCAACCACTGTGCCACCAGGGAAGCCCTCGTGAGTGTTTCTTACTCTACATTTAATTTTTAAAATTGAAATGAGTGCTCCCTAGAAACTTTATTGTGGTTCCTTCTCCACTGAAAGATCAATTTACTTATCTCTAGCCTTTGTTTTCTGTCTTAAACCCGTGTTCTCTTCATGACAGTATTTTCCAATCTCCAACCAAATCCCTAAAAATACAGTTTTTAGGAGTGAGGTGTGTGTGTGTGTGTGTGTGTGTGTATGCGTGTGTCTGTGTGTGATTACATCAAAAGTTTGGGAAAATGCAGATGATGAACTTAGCGACGTCAGGTTTACATCCTTAACTCCTTGCTGGATGAAACCAATCACATTTTGGTTCAAGTTTCAGCCAAATTCCACTCTAAGTGATGTGATGACTGTAAGTGAGGGAAAGTCCTTTCTGCTCTTTTACTGCATTTCAGCATTTTGGAGGAAAAAGAAGGGAGGTTGACAGGCAAAGTTGTTAAATGTTAAACCAAAACCTGAAAAAGTCATTGAATGCAAAATAACTCAAACTCCAAATGAGAGAGTTCAGGAGGGACTTAGAATGAAAGGGGAAAAATGTCAAACCAGCAGTAATTGAGGGAAAGGTCAAAAGGAGGATGGAAGTCTCCCTGTCCAGAAGAAAGGGCTACTCTGTCTTGATTGCCTCCCCCACTCCTCCTTTTTTAAATTAGAGATGAGGAAGGTGACAAACTCTAGAGAAGATAGATGGAGGGAGATCAAGAAACTCTGGCTGAGCAAGCGTTGCAGGGGCGGAGGGTGAGAGGCCCCACCTCATGCTTAAAAGGATCTGAGAACTGGGAGAAGAGCTGCCAGCAGCAGGAGTACGAATTAAGGAGGGTGACCTTACAGAAATAGAAAAAAATGACCTATCTCTGAGATCTAGAGGGAAAGGAGGACGATGTTAACTAGTTAGGAAAAAAATAATTACCTATTGGAGTGTGAAAAGACTTTAGAGGTCATGGAAACCAAACCCTGCATTTTACAGATGTGCCAATAGCTGAGAAGAATGAGCCATCAGAGTCCAAACTGGTGCGCCACAGTATAGTATGTTTGCATTTGAACTAATAAAAAATAATGCCCCCCAATCTTCAAAGAAGTTGTATGCTCCTAGAAGATACACTCTTCTGACCTTGGGGCTTCTGGTAACCCTTAGCACCATCATACCCTGGTTTGAGAAGCACCAGATTAATCCACTTGCCTAAGAATTACAGCTTGTTTCATGAGATGATTTAAAATTGTATTTTTAAGTATCTGGAAAGCAGTATCATCATCGTATTTGGTGCTTAAGCAATACTTCCGTATGTTTTGATTATTCCAATACATAGGGAGGGTATTTGAGCAGTGCTGTGGTTCAAGTTTGGTGCTGTACACTTGATGTCTGCGTGGATCAGGGCCAAGGAAGAAAAGTGGCTTCATTCCTGTCACCTTCATACCCAGCCTGGGCCTGGCTCAGGCTGCTAGGACAGCCTCTAGTGGTCTTCCCGCCTCCTGTTTTGCCCCTCCCAACCTATCTTCTGTGCCAGTCTTCAGAGTGACTTTTCTAAGAGGCAATTCTGAACATACCACTCTTGGGGGCAACTCACAGCCCACAGGTTAAATTCCGAACTCCTTAACCTCCAGATCCTCCCCTCTGTCATCCCCTCACTTGTGGTTCCCCTCCTAACACTGTGCATTCAAGCTTTTATTACTCTTAGCTCATCAGGCCAGCCTCAGGCAGCTGTATCTTCGCTAGCATTTCTCCTCTGCCTAAGAGGTCCTTTTCCCCTTCCTCCTCTACCTGGACAACGTGTACTCATTGCTCAAGACTCAAAACAACACTTTCCTTGCACTCGGTTAAAATGGACCCTCCCTCCGATAGTGTCTCACTCCTTCCAGGACATACATTTATCATAACACCTCTTAATGCACTTGTTTGTATACATATCCATGTTAGAGAAAGCAGTGGTTTTCAAACTTTAAAGTGCACAGTCCACATAAGGATCATCTAAGGAATTTCTTTAAAATGCAGAAATTTCTTGTCCTCCTCTTCAGAGATTCTGACTCTAATTCAGGAGGTCATCAGAGGGGTTCATGAGCATCTCTGGGCCTAAGGAGAGCGTCCTCTAAATCAGAATAGTCTTCACCTGCCTGAAGCACCGTTTTTCCAAGGGCAGAGGACACTGCTGATTTGTTCCACCTGCTTCTCCGCAATCATTAACTCACAAGAGTATCAACCTGAGAGATCCCAACACCCCCTTCCTCCCCTCCCACTCTCTTGGGGGTGAAATATGCAAAACTCATTTATATTCCCACAAGTAGGTGAGAATAACATTCTGGGCCATCACCATTCAATAATGGAAGCTTTGTGCAAAGTAGTGACAGGTGAGAGGAATGATTTCATTTTTCACTTTGACAATTGGGTGAAGCAGATTCCTGGCAGTTCTGCAAAGGTTTTGTGCCCACATAGTTACCCAAGGGATCTGCTTAGCAACCAAGAGATGCTGCAAGGAGAGGAAAAGCAGATTCTTCTCTCAGTGGCATCTTGTAACTGAGATGCGGAAGCACAAAGAGAAGAGGCACCTCTGACCTAGGGTTCCCGCTTGTTCGCTGGTCTCCAGAGAGGCCTGCCCTGAATGCCCTGGTCCCTGTCCCCTCCCTAGAGCCCATGCAGAACTCCCTGTGCGGGAAGCATCGATCCCTAAGGGGCTTGGCTATGCTTAACTGGATTTCTTCTTTGCTCAATGATCTTATCTGACTATAAAATTCAGCCTGTTTGTTGGAGGTTTTGAGAGAGTTCAGTACAGCACCCGTCTTCCATGCTTGGGTTTTGAACTGAGAAAGAAGACAAAAAAGTAGGCAAAAGACAGAAAAATATGACCAGTTCACTGATAAAGTTGATATTAGAGAATGGGGCTTATATCTGCAGGCAAGTGGGCTTCCTAATATTGACTCCCAGAGCTGAACTGAATCCCCAAATGACAGCCCCTCCAACCTTCCTCCCAAGAGCTGGGGCGATCTAGAGGATGTGCTCTGGGCTGGTAGGTGGGCTGCATGAAGGAAGGGGATTGGCAGGAGCTGGGAAGTTCAGTGTCTCTTCTACACCCACCAATCTGGTGACTCCCGTGGTCTCCCTGAATGGAGGGAGTCGGGGTAGGGAGAAACCGCAGTGGTACTTGCCTTCACGTGGCAGAAAACATCAGACATGGGTCCAGGCATTCCTACAGCCCAATTATGTTTACTGTTAAAGATTTGGAAATTACAGAAAAGTATAAAGGATAAAATAAAAATCAGCCGTAATCCCAGAGATATATTTCTTCTATTCTAAGGCACATATTTCTCACTTTCTAATGTTCCTTAAATTGGGATGTATTTTACAGTGGATATATGTTTAGTGTCCTATTATTGTTTCTCCCTAAAAGACTTTTGTTAAGCCTCCGGTGCCTCATTCAGTTGTTAGTATCTTCAAAATGAGGAAATATGGCCAATTTTTGTTGTTTTTTAAAGATAGGGATTATACTAGAGCATCTTCCTGTGTCAATAGGTAGTGAGAATCTGATGGATAATGACTGCAAAATAGTCCATCATCTGAATGTACTAGAACGTATTTAACTAAGCTCTATCCCTGGCATTTAAGTTGTGGGGTTTTTTGGTTTGCTTTGTTTTTTTAGGATTGTAGATAATGTTGTGATAGACTTCCTTGTACCTAAGTCTTTGCTCCAAATATGATTTTTCACCCCTTAAGGGATGGTCCACAAATTCAGGATATTAACTTTTTAAAAGCATTGGTTTCCTATGATCGTATTGTCCTTCAAAAAGGTTATCCAGCTTAGCCTTCATCAGTATTGTCAGAGCGCTCATCCTTCAGCATAGCCAGTGGCGTTGAATATTATAGGTCACTGTCATCAGGTGGAGGGTCTTTTTCTGAATTTGAAGGTTGTCAGTCCTCAATGCTTCTCCTGTCACTCTTTCTCCTCCCTCTTTCCCTCCCTCCCTCCCTCCCTCCCAGTCCAGCCCAGAGTCTCCTGGGAGAAGCAGAACAAGTACAGAGAACGAGGATGAGCACATGCAGGCTCCCTGTTGCCACAGACCTTTGCTGCCACACCCCACCTAGTACCTGGGGGAGAGAGGCACCCCTGAATGGCCTCGGGCATCCACAGCTCCCTTCCCCTCTGTCCACACTCACAGCTCCGGTGGCAAGGTGGCACCACGGCCAAGCACTGCCCAGGGAGCTGGTGGGCCAAGCGCTGTCCTAATGCCTAGAGCACGCTGCTTGAGGCTCCTCCCTGCACCTCCTTCTCTCCTCTCTCTACCCCAGGGCTCAGGACTGGAGGAACCTTGAGCTTCCTCTGGAGGCCAGGAAGCACCACTGATGTGGAGGTCTCCGTCTAGCCATCCCAGAGGCAGCAAGGGAAGCCTGTGGCCTGAGTTTGATGCCATGCAACACATTTTAATAAGCATCCACCATAGGAAAGGCAGTATTAAGTGCGGTAGGAAAGACAAGGTTTTATTTCTGTCGAGAGCTTTTTATGGCACCAGTTCCACGGATCCCCACCCCACCCCGACCCATCTGCTCGCTCCTTGGGTACAGGCAGGAGACTTCTCTGGGTACAGAACTACAGAAAGCAGCAGATTGGACTGTGGCGAATGCAAACCTGGCATGTTTCCTGGGGAAAAAAACCCTTTTCTTTCGGCTCTTGGTTCCCCAGAGAATAATGTACCCAAACAAAGCGGATCCTGTCACTATTCCTCAACAGGACAGTTTTTACCCAGGTTAAGTAGAGAATTCCACAGCCTAAATTTGGGCCTGAATATACCCAAATCACACTGAATTCTTTACCTGCCTCTCCACCTGATTCTCTTATTTGATACTCAGAGACTTTAGGTCCAGCTTTTTAGAGTGGAATTTGGTTGGACTTTTCCTGGTAAGACGGTTCATCAAATCCGGTGGGCCAAACTCCTCCAAGCTACGACAGTTTATGTTTAGACACTTTCTGGAATTAAGGGGCTCACAGGCTCTCTGAGCCATACCTTCTACACTGGGGTAGCTCACCAGTAACAGAGCCAGCGGAGTGTTCTCAAGGGGCACCACCAGGGACGGCACCATCAGGGACAGGAGTGAAGGGCAGTTGGGATGGCCAATCTCTGTCAGGGAAGGTGTAAGGAAGATACCCTTCACCAAATAGGCGGGAACGTAGTTTGCAGAGCATGCAGTAGTGGGGCAGACCCCATCTTGGGAAGACGGCCCCGCTTGGGGACTCCTCCAAAGGGACTCAAAGGGGATTTGGAGGCAAATTACATAGTGTCAGCATCTCATCAATCCAGTGGGGCTCTGAGAGTTGAGCCAGGCATCCTGGGCATGCTGATGTCTGCTCATCTCCTCAGAATGGCATCCTTTTCCCCATGGCAGAGCGGAGAAGAGTGGGGAAGCTTAGAGTAGGACACACAGATCACAGGCAGGCCCCGAAGATCCTCAGAGCACAGGAGAGGCAGAAATGGATGGAGGCCCACAGGATTATTTTTCCTAAGGTTCCATGTGTACAATGAGGTTTACTGCCTGGGGGCTGGTGGGCTTTAACATTTAGAGCTCTCCAGCTGGTTGAGGAGAGGGTCTTTGTCAAACAGCACTGAACTGGGGCGGTTCCTCTGTTAAGAGAAGAGAGGGGAGCCTTCAGGGGCAGCAGGAGTGAACGTGACCTCCAACCTGTCTATGGGGAGCTCCCCACTATTCACACTCCTGGGGCTACAACTTCACTGACCATTTGGAAAACAAATCATGTAAAATAAAAAATATATATATATATACACACATATATGTGCATATACACATACATATATATACACATATATACATATTATATATATGAAGAACAGAAAGGTTATGACCTTTCTGAAGATTTAATTTCAAAAAACAAAGGAAGACTGAAATATTAAGATGGGCTTAAAATCAAACATATTAAACACAAAGTTATGTCAAAATAAGTTTAAAAATAAGCACTTTGAAATTTCAAAATAAAGAAGAAATAATTAAAATAAATTGGGTTTTAAAATGAGAGAAATAAAAGTCTTCAAGTTCAAAAAATAAGATGTAAGAAAGTTTGTGTCTAGGAAATTGGAAGAAAAGTTATTCTGATAAAAGAATATTAAGGTTTTTTTCCAAAAGAGACACTCCAACTAGATGAGATTTAAAATAAGACAAATGGCTGAACTCCAACAGGGGATTAAAAACATAAAAAATGAAGTGATACATGATTAAAAGCAAACCCAAAAGCCATGAGGTGAGAAGTTTAAAACATGTTAGTAAGTGAAGCTAATGATAACATGGGATTTGTAAACACTATATAAAATTAAAATATACATATGTAGGGTAGAGTGAAAATGAAGAGTTTTAAAATTTAGAGTTGGGTGAAAGACAAAGGGGGTGAGGAAGACACAGGTCAGCTGTGTGGACACAGCTTCTCCCTGGAAGTGGCCAGCACCTCAAGGGGTGCCATTTATTTTGAGGGGTGAAGAGCCAGGTGACAGGAAGTCAAGAGCCCCTCTTTCCCTCCTTGTCCCGGACGTTGCCCCACAGGCCTGGATTGTGCTGACCCTGCTCCTTGGTTCACCCTCCCTATACGAGAGGCCCTGAAGGAAAGGAACGTTCTAGAGCCCTCGATCTTGCTGGGCTGTGCTCCCAACCCTCAGCCCCACTCTCCCAGGAGAAGAAGACATGGAAATGGGTGAAAAGAGAATACAGATTGAGGGTAAAATGTCTAGAACTGTGAACTGTTCACTGACACCTCCTTTTGATGTCTTCTGCACCAGAACATAAATACCAGTGGCAGGAAGTTCATCTTCTGTGAAGTTGCTAAAGCTACCCACTATGTAATTACATATTCTTACTGTATTGGCTCAAAATTGTGCAGAATAAAGTGTAACCTAAAGCGAAACCAAAAATAGTTACTTGGTTTCCTTTGCCAAATTTCCTTGAAAAATATAAATGCCTGAGTTTAAAGTTAGGTAGTCAGCTAACGAGTATTCGTTGAGCATCCTGTGTTTGGAGGCCTGCAAGCCTCCCTAGACGCAGTGAGGCCAGACCCCCTGGCCTCGCTGTGCCCCAGAAGGGCACGAGGCCTGATCTGGGCTAGTTGTGGTTGCTGGTAGCCTTACCTGCTCCTCCAGGGTCTCTTCTTGGCCCACTACTAAGACACCCAGGTGTTTTCTTTCTTTTTTTTTTTCCCCTTCTCTTTGAAAACATATTTTTCTGCAAACAGGTGAGCATTTTGTAAAAGTGCTGTGCTTTGTTTTACTTCCTTCACTGGCTTTCTTCGGCCTCAGATCACACTGAGGGTCTGACCACACTGCCTGAGCAGGGAAGGATCCTTTGTAAGAGCTGAGATCACATTTTAAAATTAATTTCAAACTTTTGTGTTTCTGTTTATGACTGTGTAACCCAGTTTCCCCAAGCCTCCTGGTAACAGAGAAGTCCTATGAACCATAATAACGCAATAACAGCCTAATAAATGCACCTCCAAGTCATCCATATTTTCGGGGGGCAATTGGTGGTGGTGCATGGGAGGGCCGTGGACCAAGAGAAGACCAAGAGAGGACAGAGGGGGTGAAAGCCTGCCGCTGTAACATCCTAGCATGGCCTACCTCCCCTAAAGACTCCCCTAATACACACACACACACACACATACACAAAACGAATCCCCTAAACTGTGTCACATATCTAAATATTTAACTTCAGATTTAAATTAATTTAAATGAAATAAATTTAAAAATTCAGTTCCTCTCTTGCACTAGGCACATTTCAAGAGCTCATGAGCCAGATGTGGCTAGTGGCCACTCTACAGCCCAATGCAGATATAGAATGTTCCCATCATCAGGCAAAGCCAAGCCAACCCTACTGTGTGTCTACTCGGAACACTGCTCACGAGCCTGGCTTCACAGGGCTTGTCCTTTCTGGTGGGAGTTAGTCACAAACAGTATTAATAGAAACTCAGTTCTGATGCCCTCCCTTACCTTCACCTGTGCCGAAAGAGGGAACCAGCCTGGGGGAAAGAATGTCAGAAGATACACAATTTCAAGAACTGAAATTATTTTTCTTCAATGTGAAAGTGACAGAAAGAACAGATGGCACTTCTTAAAAAAATGAAAATCTGAGATCAAAGAGAAGGAAAGAGTCAAGCGTGAGTCTTCGGGCTGCTGTGGATTCTTCCCTGACCACCCCCCAGCCAACCCAATAGGATCATTGTTGTTTCTGTGAAGCTCTTAGTTTCAAGATTTGGGCTGCAGAGAGAACTCTTACTTTTATATTCAATTGAAAAGAAGATACTTGCTTTTACCCAGACTTCTTACGATACTATGATTTCCCATCCTGCCTGCCTGCTGGCTGTTTTGTGTATGAGGCAGAACAGATAAGCTTTGACCTTGGAGCTGCTCCGTGGGATTTTCCGCAGATGGTTCTCAATAATAAGGTGTTTGCTCATTTGTTTCTAGGTTCTTTTATTTCAAAATAAAAGTGCAACCAAATTGACCCATGGAGAGAAAACAGATTAGGCAGAAAATAGCATCTCTTGGAATTTCTTATGTAACTCAGTCTGATTCCACCTGTGAAATTGTCCCACCAGGATGCTGGCAATAAGGGAACAGGGCAGGCCAAGGGGAAGTCAAGCAGAGACCTTGGTTCTGGGCAGGCACATGCGAGGGCCAGGAAAGTCAGCTGAGGCTGAGAGGACAGGCAAGGGCCATGGGTTTAGAGTGAGAGGCCAGAGTCCTGGAGGTCAGTGAGAGGGTGAGCCCCGTCTCTTCTAGCAGGCGCCCCAGAGCTGGACTCAGGCCATTCCCAACCAGCCTGCTAGAGGCAAAGAACAAAGTGGAATCCGGGCATACTAGAGCTGAAGGGACTCTTGGGATCCTCTTCCGGTGTTCCCCCAGAGAACTTGAACATAAGAAGCACCTTGTGTGCAGGTTGAGCACACAGCCCTGGGACTTGCACATACCTCCTGAAGTCTGGTCCCCTGGGTATCTGGTAAGCACCTCTGGAGACACTGATCTCAGAAAGTCAGGGCAACACTCATCTCTCCATCCAGTGGTTTTTGAGCTGAGCCCCACAGAGCCCCGAGGTCTCTCAACACTTCTTTGGAGCTACAGAAGGATGCAGTCAAATGAAGGGGAAGGATTGAGTGGGTGAAACTCGAGACCTCGCCACCCACTACAATCTGATAATGGTGAGTAGTAGTCACAAGTGCTTAGCCAACCCTTCTATGGGAAGTGCTGTACGTGCGTTATCTCAACACTCCTTGTAATCACTCTATGTAGTAGGTCTTATTATAATTCCTGTGTTATGGATGAGAAGACTAGGGCTTGGCAGATAAACAACTTGCTCAAGGTCACACAACTAGTAAGTGACAGAGCTGAAACGTGAATGATAAAACTCCTCACCATCACATGACACCAATCTTGAAGAAGCTCTGTTTGCATTTGTTTTATGTGTTATTGGGTGTCTTATAGTATTTAGTCTATAAAATGGGTTCCACTGCTCGTACAGGTGTGAAAATACATCTCTAGTCTGATCCCTACCTTTTATACAAGAAGAATCAAAGGCCCAGAGAGGTGACTTTGCTGTCACAAGGTCACAAAATGAGGACACCAAGTTTGGTGATCTGTCCTGAACAAGGCTGGTGGTTTCCCTGAGGGAAGAGCTCTGAACTCAGCTCTGCCCCAAGCCAGCAGTGTGCCCTTGGCCAGTAGGGTCTGCCACCTTTCCACATGCAGACTGGAGGGCTGTTGCTTGATTTCCTAGGGCTGGCTGACAGCATCTGGTGAGAAAGAGTTATAGCCCCCGCGGGGGGCTGGATCCGATACTAGGGACATTTAGCCAAAGGGGAAAACAAAGGTCACGGTTTATAGTGATTACATTTCTTATCTTCTTACGAGGACCATGGCTCCTCTGTTTGCCTGCCCATCGCCCCTACAACTGCAGCAGAATCTGACCCTCTTTCATTTCTGTTCTAATTAATGTCTATGTGGATTGGGGGCTTCCTGAAAGGATGAAATATTTTCTTCTAGCGGCGGCTGTATTTCAGGTGCTGGTGACTTATTTCTTCTTCCCTGGAGCTGGTTCATCAATCACCCGGAGATGTTTTGCAACGGAAGAGCAAATGCATTTCTCAGAGCAGCAGCCTCCACCCTTGTCCCTAAGCCAAAGTCAGGCCATCAGGAAAGGGCTTGGGAAACAGCCAGCCCCTGTCAAAACACGCCATCTGGGAAGTAGATGAGCTGCCTTGTGCTCCCCCTGGGGACTGGACATACCACAAGATGCCTGCGAGGCCTGCTTCTGGAACGTTTGGGTGTCTGTTTGCTTACCGTCCCTCTGAGGGCGAGAAGGGTTTTCAAAGTTGCACACTCTTTGCTTGGGGAACCCAGCTGAGCCTCCAAGTTAATTTACTTGATTGAATGTCCAAGACCCAGTGTTTTTTCCAGGGCTGCTGGCAAAACTATCTTTCCATGTTGAGAAATCAGTCTTCCTCACTTGGCTGAAATGGCTTTTCAACATGTACATTTGAGAGAGGCCTTCATTCTGTAGGATATTCTTGAATCACGTGCCTCCGGACAATGCTGTCTCTTGGAAGGGCTTAGATTAGATGGGATCTTGACTCCACTTATGGCTTCCTTGTCCTCTCAGGATTCTAAAGAGGGAGGTTCGACTGGGTAGCCTTTCAGCATTTCTTTTCATCACCTAACACATGGATCACACACAACTTCTGCTTGCATTATCCAAAGTGGTAATATATATCCCTGATATATCTTGGCAGAAAGTCCCACACTAAGCAAACCTGCCCAAGGAAACCTGACATTTACGGAGTCCCCACTGCAATGCCACCTGTCCATAGGAAAGTCTGGGAAGACAGCTGAGTAGATAAAATGAGGGTGGGAGAACAGGGTGAAGTTGGAAGGGAACAGCTGTGGGGCAGGCAAATTTTGACCTTTACCCTCTTAGGGTTCTTTTGGGCTGGGCCTATGAATTAAACGGACAGAAGGCAGATCAACGGGAGAACAACATACACATTTATTTAATACGAGTTTTATGTGACATGGGAGCCCTCATAAGGAAAAGAAGACCCAAGAAATGGTGCAGCCTACTTGCTTTTATATGAGGTTGAACAAAGACAGGCAATTGCAAAGTGACTAAACTACGTGGGGAGTCAAAAGCAAGATAGGGATTCTTTGAACGAGGTCTGTCCGCATAGAGTTCTCTCGATCTGAACTTATCCTTGGTGATATGAATGTTACTTTCCTTCTGGTATAGGGAAGACATCTTTCTTTTTTTATTATTTATTTTTTTATTTTATTAAAGTGTAGTTGATTTACAATGTCATGTTAGTTTCAGGTGTACAGCAAAGCGATTCAGTTATGCATATCTATTCATTTTCACATTCTTTTCCCTTACAGGTTATCACAAACTGTTGAGCAGAGTTCCTGTGCTATACCAGTAGGTCCTTGTTGGTTATCTATTTTGCATGTAGTAGTGCGTATCTGTTAATCCCAAGCTCCTAATTTATCCTTCACCTCCTTTCCCCTTTGGTAGCCGTACATTTGTTTTCTATGGTGAAGACATCTTTCACGCGGGAATTTCATCTCCAGCTTCTAAGAAAAAGAAGGACGGTCAGAGTGTTTTTCTTGTACTTGTTGTTTTTCAAGTGCCTTTACCTCAAAATAGTCAATGTGCCAGAGTGGCCTGTTTGGGGGTGGCATATTCTGAGCTCCTTCCCAATGCAGCGTGAAGAGAGGCAGTGTAGGGGGGTAGTTAAGAGTGGTAGGCTTCTGACCAACCTGGGTGTGCATCCTGGCTCTGCCATCAACCAGCTGTGTCTCTGTGAGTAGGTTCTTTCCTCTCTTCTTGGCAGCTCTATCTGAGCAGAGAACTTCTTCATGGAGTTGCTAGAATGAAATGAGTTCATGGGTATAAAACATCTAGCACTGTGCCTGGCGCATAGTATGTGCTCAATAAATGTCAGCTGTTATTATTCACTCCTTCTTGGGAAATACCAGCGAACCCCCTGGCTTAGCATGGGGACTTGGTGGTGAGGTCTGGACTCAGCCCTGACTGTGGTTTCTCGACCACTTGGGCCGCCATGTTTTTCCCGGGAGTTGGCAAGTGGAGTGGGCTTCCCCAACCTGCCATGAGACATTGGGGTCAGCTTCCTCAAAGCAAGGAGGCTAGAAGGCAGGTGATTTACTCAGAGGTAATTTACTCAGTGCTCCTCAGTCTCTTGCCAACTCTGCCATTTCAGAAGGGCTTTTTCGGTTAATTAAAGAGAGGAGAGACCAATTACATTCAGCTCTGCCTGGTGGAAGGAAGACTTAGTGGTGTCTTTACAAGCTTTGCTCTTCCCAGCACCCTCCTCCCTGCCCTCCCCCAAGGCCCCAAGGCAGAACATGTGGGTCTCTTTTTCAATCTCTTCGAAGGATGAATGACTCTCAGATAAATACACAAACGGCAAGGATAATTACATCTGGCAGGCGCTTGAAGCAAAGCCCTGGACTATTACTGCCCTTATACCCTCACGGGTCCCTCATTCCTGGCCTGTGCAGAGTCCTTGAGCAGAAAGAAATAACAAACACTCCTGGCGCCATGGTGAGCTGCAGTCAACCATGTTTATGAACTGCAGGGAAGGTTCCCCAGCCAGCATCTCCAGGGCTGTCCTTTGGGTTGAGGCAGCTATCTAATAAAAGACCATTTTCGTAATCAGTGTTCAGTGAAAACGTACTGTTTTCACTTATAGAAACAGTGAAGCCACCTGCTATTTAAAGACACCCCCCAACTCTTCTGCCTCACCCCAGGGCGGAGTCTTCCAGCTCACTCCCTCAGCCAGCTGTGTCTTGTCAGGGTTCCAGTCTCCTCCCTCGGAAGCATAAATCTCTCTGACCATCCATCCCAGGAGCTTTGCTTTTTTATACTTGGTCTGGGGTCTGGGATTATGGCCTCGCCCACAAAGACAGCTTCACCGAGAGTGGTCAGCTAGGGAGGCACTAGGTGTACCTTAGCAAGTGAAGAGTAAATGCACAGTGACTCTCCTTCTGCATCTCAACTCACTGATTCACTCCCCACCCGATCCCACACATCTCCGCTGAGTCAGGCACTGACAAGTGAGAGGGCGGAGAGGAGAGAGGAAGGGAAGAAGATGCTGCTGCAGAGACAGGAGCACAGGAACCCAGAGTGAAAGGAAGAAAGCAAAACAAAGAGAGAAATGCCGCAACCTCCATTAGCCAGCTGGCCTGGGGAATGGCACATTTTGGTTGATGGAAGTTTCTAGTTAAATACAAATGGAACCAAAATCTTTCTGTCTTAACCCTAAATTTAGAAAAGCTTTCTACAGAGTGTTAGTTCACTTTCTTATCTCCATTACAGATGGGGAACATGGGATCTTACAGCACCTGAAAGGGCAGCAGCCTGGACATGAACACCAATTGCACGCTGGAGAGTCTGGAAGGAGGCATCCCAGCCTGGGTGAAATATGCGTAGAACCCCCATGTTTATCCTGAAAGCAAAATCTCTGCTTATAAACTTCCTTTTTCATGTTTTTGACTTATCCTAATCATGGATTGCTGAGAATTTGTGTTTGAGTTTAACTACATAATACGCTCTTATTCATCCTCCAAATCTCAACTTGACTGTCAACTCCTCTGTGAAGCCTTTCTGATTACTCCTTCCTCTCTCCCCTCCGGCCCTCCCAGTTAATCCCTCTTTGCTGAGCATACTGTGTTTAAATACTTTATTAACATGAATGCAATGGGCAGGAGATTGAGGGAGGGCTTCATCTATGACCCTGCTTGTTAAGGAGCTGAACTCCAAGTCTTTGCCTTGTGATGGTAATAAACCCCAATTGCATGTGAATTCCCAGAAGGCATAAAACACAGCCAGTTTTCCTGTTATACACCCAGCTCATGGCCATAAACAAGGGAGTTAAGGAAGAAAGAGAAATTCTATAAACAGATAAGAGGAGAGGGAAAGAAATGATTTATAGGCTTGGTGTTTTTATCTTAATTCTGAGACTTATTCCATGTCTGTTTCCCTCTGATTTGTAAAACAAAGTGACTTGCACAATGTTTCTGAGTTCTGAAACAACTCAGAGCGGTGATATTTCTTTTTCCATAAACCAATCCATTCTCAGAATGCACAGTAGGGGATCAGGGTGGGGCGGGAGTTCGGGGACAAAAATCATGCATCTGTTATTAAGAGCCAAATAGACACAATGCCAGATCTGTGGAGGCTGATGCTCAGGATAGGTCGGAGACCAACCAAGAGATAGATGGTCAGCTGCACTCTACATTTGCCGTGTCTGTCTTCCGTGGGCCATGATAGAAAATCACCGCAATAGTCCTCTCGGTCCACAACCTGTGGCTGAGAACGGAAAATCGGGAGTAAAGAAAAACAGGGCAGGACATTGTGTCCAGTTCCACAGGCCTGGTTGTGCCACATCTCTGGGCTCGGAGGCAGCTGCCTGGCCATTGGCCCTGAAGCTGCTCACTGGAGGGCGGTGGACGAGCCGGCAGGGGCTGATACCTGGGAATTAGCTCCATCAGCCCTGAGCTCGGCAGAAACCCGCATCCTTCTCTTCCCTGGGCCTCCTCGCGGTGCCTGGCCCCCAGCTGGTCCTGGCAACCTCATGTCTGTTGGCCGTGACATCAAGTCTAATTTAAGCGAGGGGCCTGGTCATCCTCTTAACAACCCTCTGAGAAGGCCTGCGTGTTGGTTACAAACCAAGCAGCCGGGCTTCCCTGGTGGCGCAGTGGTTGAGAGTCCGCCTGCCGATGCAGGGGATACGGGTTCGTGCCCCGATCCGGGAAGATCCCACAGGCCGCGGAGCAGCTGGGCCCGTGAGCCATGGTCGCTGAGCCCGCGCGTCCGGAGCCTGTGCTCCACAATGGGAGAGGCCACAACAGTGAGAGGCCCGCGTACTGCAAAAAAAAACAAAAACAAAAACCAAGCAGCCAATAGCCCTCTTACACTGGGGGTTTTACAGACAGGGAATGCGTGGTGAAGTTCTGTTCTAGAGGTGGTAACAGTGTCCGCTAGGATTCCCAAGGTAGACAATGTGTCTGCCAGCTTGGCAGACACACTGCCCACTGTGGCTGTGTGCATCAGCTGTGTATGCAGAGCTCTACCCACGGGATGAAACAGGACGCGCACAGCACGTTCCCTCAGCGTGTCTGGCCTCCTCTGGCTTCCAGCGGGCAGGGCCTGTCCTTACTTCTTCCATATTCTCAGCGTCTGGAACCTGACAAAGGGTTGGTGCTCAACAGATGCTCCCTGAGGGAATATAATAGGTCTGTTTTCAGAATTCAGTTATGACTGGATCACGGCTGGCCCGTTGTCTCTTTGCTCCTTTATAGGGATGAGCTCATAGAATGTCCCGCAATCCCCAGCAGCTCACCTGTTGCTCAGCTGCCACCACCTGGACAGGAAGGCGGGCCACTCCCATGCCAGCAAGACAGAGCACCCAGGGTCCTGCCCCAGGCCCATTCCTTCCTCCCTCTTTCTTGGCTTCCTTCCTCCCTCCCTCCCTCTTTCCCATCTGGCAGAGTGACCAATTGTTCGGTTTGCCCAAGTCTGAGGGATTTCCCAGGACACAGGACTTACAATGCTAAAATCAGGAAAGTCCCAGCAAACCTGGGCAAGTTGGTCAGTTGATCCCCCTTTTCTCTTCCAGAAACGTTTAATGGACCGTAATATGACCCTGCGGACATATCAGGAATATGATAAAGCTTCAGCCCTCGGTAATCTCACATTCTAATGGGATGGAGACACGGTGGGCAAGATATTGTGGAGTACCAATGAGAGGCGTATCGGCTAGAGAGTGAGAGGAAGGGTGCGGTGAAATCAGGGAAGGCTTCCTTCAAGACAGGACATCAAACGATGCACCCATTCCTGGTCAGGGAGACTGAGACAAGCATTTCCTTAAGAGGTGGGAGTATCTACCTACCTTGGTGCCGTAGCGTTGCTGAGGAATTCACACAGGATGACAGTGTCGTATACGGTGTAACACTATCCTGGGAAATTATAGGCCCAGGCTGAGTTGGGATGTGATGACTGGTTTTACTTGGGGCAAAAAAGCTATTTACAGAGCCAAACTCCCTTTGCTCCAGAATGAGGAAATGTTAATGGCATTTCTACTCCCTTCTCATCAGCTTCATCCCTCCCATCTGTATCCTACATTCCTCTTTCCCACCTCTAAAAACATAAGTAAGGATCTTGACCCGTCACAAGACAGGTGATCATTTCAATTCCTTTCTTATCGCACCTCAAGCCTCAATTTCCATCACATCTAGAACATAGAGCCCGGTGAAGCTGGAATTGGGGGCCCTAGTGCCTTTTGGCCTAAGATTTCAGAGTCTGATGTCCATAGCTACCTTCACTGGGCAGCTCTTGAGGAAACTCAGGGCTTCCAACCCCTCCTTCACATCCATCTTTCAGATTCTAGGGGAAGGACCTTGGATATTCAGTGGGAGTCTACTCACAGCCTGCTCCTTGGTCAGTCTTGAAATGGGGTAACTTCTGTTCTCTCTGATTTTTCTGGCCTTCGTGACTCACTGCCCTGGGAATCATTGTTTCCCACAGTGATTGCTGAGACCAGGTGATGACAGGTGTGTCTGAGTAAGAGCCTTGTACTCTTTGCTCAGGTTTGCGTTTGACCAAGCTGCCCCCCATGTGAGCACACACCCACAGCACGTGTGCTTGGCGCTCCTGATGCTTCAGCTCCACTTTAGCCTGGCTATCCAGTGGGAGTGGCTGGAGGGCTCAGTGGTGAGTTCATTCACTTCCATACAGCAGTCTGTGTTTCCTGATCAGTCAAGGCCTCTTGGGTTTCTCTAATTTGACTGGGTCGTCATATCTCTCCAGCACTGTATTCAAGGGTAATTCTAAGTGATGACTTACAAACAATTTAGGGCATTTATTCTATTTCTTTAAAAGTAATTTTTTTAAGTTTCATCTTGTCCTACATTCACCCTCCACCTATACCTTAACATATTCTCTTCCAGCTTATATACTGGAGAATCCTTCATATGAGCCTAGGGTAGAAGTCTTCATCTGGTGGCAGTGGAAAGAGATGCCCATGAATCTTCTTCAGAAGGGCAGGTGGCCATGTCTCTGGCCCACCAGCTTTGACAGCTGCATTATCAGAGCCTGCTAAGCTGCCTTAGGAGAGCCTGCACTAGAGGAGGTGGGGGCTGGGTCCCCTGTTTGTTTGCAGGCCAGAAACCCTGCAGGCCCCTCAGGGGGCTATTCTTCTCATCTGCTTTATGGTGATAGGTACAGTGATGTCACTGATGATGAAGATGAGAAGGAGGAAGCTGGGATCTGAGTGACCTAGTGACATGCATGAACTGATTTGGTAATTGAAACCTTTTCACTGGGAACGTCCAACAGTTTCATAGCAATTGACATCCTGGATTGACCGGTAGCAGCTGTTGAAACTGAGTCGAGAAGGATTCTGGAGTTGCATCAAGGGCCACCTGCAGACAATGTGATGACCAATTAGTGACGTCAGATGTAGCCAAAAAAGGGAGTGGGGAGTGGGAATTTCATATACTCATCACCTGTGCAGCTTCAACTGTGGGCTGTTTGCGTCTCTCCTCATTCGCAGGAGTTGAGTCACCTTAGCTGTTTCAGTTTGTACTGGGTTATTTATGAGAGGGCCGGAACTGGCTGGTCACGCTTTACTGCTCTCCTACTGTACTCGGGGTGCTCTGCTGTGTTTGTTGACTGCCTTATCTCTAACACTTCAGAGGGCTGGGAAAGCGACTTTTCTTAGAGTAACCTTGCTTCCCAGCCTCCACCTTTCTCTGCTTCCTGTTGCGGGCACAGTCGGTTTTTCAGTGATGGGGCTGATGTCATGATGGTTTCAAGTGATTTGGCCCAAAGACAACACCTGATCCCTGAACAATACCCATGAAAACTTAACACAGTCACTCAAGTGAGTCACATTTTCCCCGTGGATATGATTTGCAGATGTCGAGATGGAGCTCCCCAGGGCTGCCTTCTGAAATGGAACTTCCAGAAAACAGCAGACAGTCTGCAGATCAGCTTTCCCAGAAAAAGAAGAGCCTCCTATAGACCAGCAAGGGCTCTGATCACACGATTGAATGCAAGGTTTCCAAAGAAATCGAAATGAGCATGGAAAATTTCTCTTGCGGAAAGATTCGAGCTCACAGTATACCTGACGAAAAGGAATCATTTCTTCCCCCTCAGACTATTCACAGATACTGGCTCATTTGATTCTCATAATGACCCATGGTTGTGGGCTGTGGATACGGACCGTGAAGCTGTTATCCTACATTTTCTGGCTGAGAGAAGAGAGGAATGTTTTGGTGGCTTGCATCTCAGGGTACGTAGCTAGTGAATGATGGAGGCAAGCTTGGGCCTTCTAGTTACCTCTGGACAGTGCTCTGTCCACCCCACCCAGCCTTTACAAACTGGAGGGAGGCCACCTAAGTAGCAATGCATTTATTTTTCTTTCAGAGACAAATGTATCTTAAAAAAACTAAGAATGAAGGTCAAAAATTTGTCTCAAATAAACATGAAAAAATTAAGGATTTTAGCTATATTTTATAATAATTCAAAGACTTTTTTAAAGGTGAACAAACTGAGGGGCAGAGTAGAGACAAAAAGAAATGGAAAAAGACACACTCAGAGTGCCACACATGGCCACAACTTATATGGAGTCACAGCCCCATTGTGTGGCTTTTTAGATTATAAAGATGTGGCTAGGTTTCCACAAATACAAGCAAAAATATGGGGAGTACTTCTCCTGGGAACTGGTGACATTGAGGATAAAATTTCTAGACCCTGGAACCAGAGGTCTCTTAGCCCTGGCCAGAGACAAGGGAGATAAATTCCGTCAGTGGTGTAATGTTGAACTTCCAGAACCGAGCTATTTGCCCTGGCTTCAGCCCTCTCTTTATAACAATGAGCACATAGAATACCAAGTGTAAGAGAAAGCCTGGCAAGAGAAAACCAAAGGCGCAGCCCTTTAACAACACATGAGAATCACCTGGGAAGCTGGAAACCCACAATGCCTGGCCCCACCCCAAACCAACCCAGTCAGAACCCTGGGGCTATGCTCAGGCATCAGTACTTAAAGCCCCCTGCCAAGGTTAAGAAGCCCGGTTTAAGAGATGTGCCCCAAAACTGCTGACTTAGGAAAGGAAGATGTACGGAAATAGCTGCAATGAGATGGGGGATGGCCACGCAAAACCTTCTCCTGGAAGCGTGATTGAGAACAAAAGCTGGGGGTGATTCAGGAGGTCAGAATGCAGGGCAGGGCCTGTCGTGGTCGAAGACACGGCACTCTCTCTGGTTGAACTGCTGTGGGACTTTGCTGGACAGCTGAATGTAAGAACACTTTCCCCACTTTTGCCTTAATTAATCTTTATTCCAAATGAACTGTTTTGAGCACTGGGAGAAGGGTGCTAAATGCCCCAGTTCATGTGGTTCTTTGCCCCGCTCTGCGTTACGGGTGGGGGAATTAGCAAAGGGAACACACGTACTCTTTTTTGTTTTGTTTAAACTTTTTAAATTATCTTTTTATTGAGACATAATTGACATAACATTGTGTCAGTTTTAGGTGTACAATATAATGATTTGGTATGTGTATCTATTGTGAACACGCAGTATTTGTCTTTTTCTGTCTGACTTATTTCACTTAGCATAATGCCCTCAGGGTCCATCCCTGTTGCTGATGGTTGCCGTTTTAAAAAATTGGTTTTTAGGTTTTTGTTTTTGTTTTTTTTGTGTGTGGTACGCGGGCCTCTCACTGTTGTGGCCTCTCCCGTTGCGGAGCACAGGCTCCGGACACGCAGGCTCAGCGGCCATGGCTCACGGGCCCAGCCGCTCCGTGGCATGTGGGATCTTCCCAGACTGGGGCACGAACCCTTGTCCCCTGCATCGGCAGGCGGACTCTCAACCACTGCGCCACCAGGGAAGCCCGGTTTTTAGTTTTTTTAAATTGAAGTATAGTTGATGTATAATATTATATGAGTTACAGGTGTACAATTTAGTGATTCACAAATTTTAAAGCTTATACTCCATTTATAGTTAGTATAAAATAGTGGCTCTATTCCCTGTGCTGTATGATATATTCTTGTAGCTTATTTTATACCTAATAGTTTGTATCTCTTAATCCCATACCCCTATATTGCCCCACCCCGCTTCCCTCTTCCCACTGGTAATCACTAGTTTGCTCTCTATATCTGTGAGTCTGCTTCATTTTTATTATGTTCACTAGTTTGTTGTATTTTTAGATTCCACATATAAGTGAAATCATACAGTATTTGTCTTTCTCTGAGTTATTTTACTTAGCATAATGCCCTCCAAGTCCATCCATGTTGCTGCAAATGGCAAGATTTTGTTCTTTATGATGGCTGAGTAATATTCCATTGTGTATATATACCACATCTTCTTTATCCATTCATCTGTTGATGGACACTTAGGTTGCTTCCATATCTTTGCAGTTATAAATAATGCGGCTATGGACATTGGGGTGCATGTATCTTTTTGAATTAGTGTTTTTGTTTTTATTGGATATATACCCAGGAGTGGAATTTCTGGTTCACGTGGTAGTTCTGTTTTTAGCTTTTTGAGAAACCTCCATCCTGTTTTCCCCAGAGGCTGCACCAGTTTACGTTACCACCAACAGTGTATGAGGGTTCCCTTTTCTCCACATCCTCGCCAACATTTGTCATTTGTGTTCTTTTTGATGATAGCCATTCTGACAGGTGTGAAGTGATATTTCATTGTGGTTTTGATTTGCATTTCCCTGAGGTTGAGTGATGTTGAGCATCTTTCCATGTGCCTGTTGACCATCTGCATCTCCTCTTTGGAAAAATGTCTATTCAGTTCTTCTGCCCATTTTAAAATCAGGTTGTTTGATTTTTTTTTTTTGATGTTGAGTTGCATGAGCTATTTATATATGTTGGATGCTAACCCCTTATTGGTCATATCATTTGCAAATATTTTCTCCCATTCAGTAGGTTGTCTTTTCATTTTGTTGATCGTTTCCTTTGCTGTTCAAAAGTTTTTAAGTTTAATTAGGTCCCATTTGTTTATTTTTGCTTTTATTTCCTTTGTTTGAGGAGACAGATTAAAAAAAATACTGCTACAATTTGTGTCAAAGAGTGTTCTGTCTATGTTTTCCTCTAGGAGTTTTATGGTATCCGGTCTTACATTCAGGTCTTTAATCCATTTTGAGTTTATTTTTGTTTATGGTGTTAGAGAATGTTATAATTTCATTATTTTACCTGTAGATGTTCAGTTTTCCTAGCACCACTTATTGAAATGACTGTCTTTTCTCCATTGTATATTCTTGCCTCCTTTGTCATAAATTAATTGACCATAAGTGCATTGGTTTATTTCTGGCCTCTCTATTCTCTTCCATCGATCCATGTGTCTGTTTTTGTGCCAGTACCGTACTGTTTTTATTACTGTATTGTTCTGTGAAAAATGCCATTGGTATTTTGATAGGGATTGCACTGAATATGTAGATTGCCTTGGGAAGTATAGGCATTTTAACAATGTTAATTCTTCCAATCTAAGAACAGGGTATATCTTTCCATCTCTTTGTGCCATCTTCAAGTTCCTTCATCAGCATCTTATAGTTTTCCAAGTACAGGTCTTTTACCTCCTTAGGTAGGTTTATTCCTAGGTATTTCATCCTTTTTGATGCGATGATGAATGGGACTGTTTCCTTAATTTCTCTTTCTGACAGTTCACTGTTAATATAAAAATGCAACAGATTTCTGTATATTAATTTTGTATCCTACAACTACTGAATTCATTGATGAGCTCTAATAATTTTTCTGGTGGCATCTTTAGGATTTCCTATGTGTAGTATCACGTCATGTGCAAACAGTGACAGTTTTACTTCTTCCTTTCCAATTTGTATTCCTTTTATTTCTTTTTCTAATCTGATTACTGTGGCTAGAACTTCTAAAACTGTGTTAAACAAAAGTGGCAAGAGTGGGCATCCTTGTCTTGTTCCTGATCTTAGAAGAAATGCTTTCAGCTTTTCACCATTGAGTATGATGTTAGCTGTGGGTTTGTCATATATGGCCTTTATTATGTTGAGGTAGGTTCCCTTTAAGCCCACTTTCTGGAGAGTTTTTATCATAAATGGATTTTGAACTTTGTCAAAGCCTTTTCTGCATCTATTGAGGTGATCATATGGTTTTTATTCTTCAGTTTGTTCATGTGGTGTATCACATTAATTGATTTGCAGATACCGAAAAATCCTTGTATCCCTGGGATAAATCCCACTTGATCGTGGTGTATGATTCTTTTAATGTATTGTTGGATTTGGTTTGCTAATTATTTGCTGGGGATTTTTGCATCCATGTTTATCAGTGATATTGGCCTGTGATTTTTTTTTTTTTTTTTTGGTGTTATCTTTGGTTTTGGTATCAGGGTGATGCTGACCTCATAGAATAAGTTCAGAAGGGAACACACGTATTCTTATGTAGAATACCTAAGGCTGCTCTCTTCTTAAGAAGGACAATGACCAGTGATGAACAGGACAGCCATACAGAAATCCACATGAATCACCTGTGGAGATGCCCTGCCAGGACAGCAGAAAATTAGCAAGTGTCTCAGTGAGGAGCTCTGAGACAACAGGGGATAAGTTTCCAAATTCCTTCTGAGGTGGAATCCGGATGAGGAATTTCCCCTTTTGTAAATGGCCTGAATGAAGTTATGAGATATCCTTTTAGATCAACATCAGTATCACAGCACTTGATATTGCTGCCCCTCCCCAGGAATCCTGAGCAGCACTAGCCTCCCTTCTCTCTGTTAGAGAAGAAGCTCCCTGGGGGCTACTCTGTGCTCAGCTTTGCATCCTGTATAGTGTGCAGCTTATCTCTTACCTGGCATGTAGTAGAAACAGAGTGAATGTTGGTGGAGTGAACCATTACAATGCAGCTGGTGCTGTGAGGGGCCTCCCCCAAGAAAGCAGGCCCCACCTTCTGTTGCTGCTGTTGCAGAAATGCCCTCTGTGAACACAGGCTCGAGGTGGGCATTTCCACTCTCCCTCCAAGCTCATTCAAAATAAGGGCTGGGAAGAAGAGAATTGACTAGAGATGGTCTTGAGGTGACATTTATGATCGTGATACTTGGAGACTCGGAGGCAGGAGGGCTGAGGGCCAAAGGGGGTCAAATGGCCTGATCTTACCCCTCAGGGCAGGGCCAACATTTGGGGGAGGTACTTGAGGGACCAGAGCCACAGGTGTCACTGCTTCCCAGCAACCACAGCTGTGATCAAGTGAGATTTTATGATGCCAGGCTCCTTCTGGGAGGCCCAGACCACTCTGACACTGGGTGTCCAAGTGGGCTCAAGGGCTGAATTTTTCTACTGGTGACAAAGCTCTTGTTTCCTTCTCGGCAGTAGGAGCCCCTCTGGAGCCTTGGAAAACTTTCCACCTTCTGAACAAAGCATCCTGCCCATACCCTTAAGAAACAATTATAAAAATGGAAGCTTACATCTCCATTGCTCAGTCTCGCTTTATTTTTGCCCATAGAACATAAAAGTTTCCAGTCTGCGTCTCCCGTGCTCTGATGTTCTGGATGAATCACATTCTGAGGTAGAGCTTGGAGGCCCGGCTCGTCTGAACTGTCAGAGAGAGGACGCAGATATGTTGGTCAGAGCAATTACAGAGAGAGGTCAGGGCCTTAGAGGTTTTGGCTGCTGTGCCAGCGATTAGGTTAGAATCAGTTGGACAAACAGATTCATGTTGGCTGAATGGGGTCACTCAGGGGAAATAAAAGACTACTTTAATCAAGGCTAAGTCATATCTCCCAGCCAGGCAGCTGTAGTCAGGGCCTAAGAATGTCTGTTCTGGGACACTAAGGCCTGGCCTGCTTCTGTTAGCTGGGACGCTGCACCTGCACTGGCCAGGAATGTGGTCAGAGATGGAGGCCTAGGAGGAGAAAATCTAGGTCAATCTCTGTTGCCTCTGAAGATTTCAGTTTTATGATTTGAAATATACTTCTCATTTGGTGCAGGTAACTTCCAGACCCCGAGTTTATGAACAGAGGCACCTTCCAGCAAGTCAAGTGGCTGCAAAGAAATATACGTTTAGTCCAAGAGTTGGGATGTATTTGGATGGACCTCCATGATCTCCCAGGCTGGCTGATTGACCCTGCCTTTTGGTAGTACTGAGCAAAGAAACCTTCCAGGTGAGGGCAAGGGCTACAGCATGTCGACTGTCCTGCCACCTCCTCCTCCTGTGCCTTCTGGGAAAGAGGACTTGGCCTGAAGTTTCCTGAGTGTTTCTTTGATGGAAACACTTGGGCTTTTGAGAATCAGTAATATTTAGTCCTTCTGGCTGGGGCAGTCAGGGAGGACAAACTGATCGCTGTGTTTAAGAAGAGGTAGCATTTAGGCCAAAGTTTCTCAAATCTGACTGCACCTTAGACTTGCCGGGAGGTGGGGAGAGGGTGGGCGAGGCAGGGGTTAACAGTATTCACATGCCTGGGCTCTACCCAGATATTTCTCATTTAATTGTTTAGCATGAGGCACGGGCATCAACAGTGCTCCTAAAGCTTCTCAGGTGACACTAATGTGCGGCCAGAGTTGAGAACCCCTGGATTCAGGTTCTCAGCTGAAGTGAAATCTGTAGGTGTGGGGATGTAGCCTGTCTCTAATTAGATGATAAACACCCAGGGAGCGAGGACAGTGCCTCCCTGTTTTGGCATCTCCTCCCTCAGTTTAACAGAGTGCAGTACACAATGGGTTCTCAGTAAGCATTTAAATATGAATTCTTGGGTGCATAGAGTACATTCGCTTAGAAATCTCATCCACTTGAGGCAGTGACTGTTATTTTAAACATGCTGCAATGCAGAGGTCCTTGTAGGGAAGTCTGGGCCAGCTGGACCCATCACCACAATTACACTCAGCACCATTCTAACCACTTAAGAAATGTCTGGATGGAAAAACTTCCCAGACAATGGAAAGTAGATGGTGCCTAGGGTGTTTCTTTCTTCCTTTTTTTTTTTTTTTTTTTTGGTGGGAGGTGTCAAGTCTCTGATAATGAAAATAGAGAGGGCATATCTTAGATTACTTGCTTCTGTAACTTGCTGGGGAGTATTATCTCATTATCTAGTTTTCCTTTGACAAGTTAGACAATAGTGTCACTTGTCTAAATATCTCTGGAAGGATCCTTGGCAACTATGCCCCGATACACCATTATGAGCCAGTGTATCAGCTGTGGGTCCGGGCACTTCATTCTGATAAAGAAGGAAACTAAGAAAATCACAAGAAAAAAGAGAGGTGAGCAGGAAGACAAGGTCAAGAGAGGGCGACACTGGAGTTTAGAGTGAAAGCGTCTTTGCTGCAGACGTCTTTGCTACATAGCACTGTCCTCTATGGAGTGTATTTTTAAAATTGACCTGAAAGCATAAAGGAGCATTTCAGATTTTAAAAAGTAGCAAATACAACAAGGAGGGATTTTGAATCAAAAATTAAGAGACTAGATGGAGCTCCACAATTATGTGCTTAGAATACCGTGAACAGTAGATTTCTCGCCTTCCTTTCCCTTCCCTTTGTACCGTTCTCTCCTTTCCTCCCTCCCTTCTTTCCCGTAAACACTGACCAAACTAAGAAGAAAAGCTCACAGCCTCCACATCCCCTCAAAGAGGTCCTGCATTAATAGGGAAGACAGGAAAAGGCAGCAGTGGCAGCTCTGATGAAGGGCTGAACGTGAGACGTGCCCGCGGGAAGAGCTGGGAAGGGAGGGGCTATGTTCCCAAAAGGGAGAAGGTTTGCAAGTGAACCCAGCGCTGGTTCTCAGAGTCTGGAAGGACATCTAAGTCCATCCCGTCCAGATCCCTATGAGAGCTGTAACCAGCCAGTGGTCGTCTGACCTTTCTTAAACATCTACAGTCAGCTCTGGCACCCTTGAGACAAGCAACAGACAAAGTCTGTGTCAGTATTACAAGAGGGTTATAAGAGAAAATTGGCAACTTGGCTGAAGCAAAAAAGGTAATTTAATAGCTCATATGACTGAAATGTCCGGGGCTTAGGTCTGGCTTCAATCAAGGCGGGGTGTAGGGGTTCAGATGGCACCATTGGGAGTCTTCTGCCCTCTCCCTCTCTCAGCCCTGCTTCCCTCGAGCTTGGCTTCATCCTCAGGCAGGCACGGTGACCCCTCCCCCCAACTCAAAGCTCCTACCAGCCTGGAACTCAGGAAGGAGAGAACATCTCTTTCCTACTAGACTTGGGCACTCTCGTTAGCCCAGCTTGAGTCAGGGCTGATTCCCAAACTAAGAGGGAAGGAATAATGAAGGGTAACTCCTGGGTTTCAGACCAGGGGAAAATGGAAAAGTTTAATACCTTGACCAAAATTAAGATAATCACAGGGAACTATATCCAGTTTTCTGGGATAAACCATACTGGAAAAGAATATTTTTTAAAAATGACTATGTGTGTAAAGCAGTCGCTTTGCTGTATAGCAGAGATTGGCACAGCATTGTAAATCCATTATACTTCAATAAAAAAAATAAAAAAGGATAATCAGAAAGAGCACTGGTTTTGGAAAAAGAAATTGGAAAGGAAGAATTGGGTTTCAGGCAATTCAGAGGAATTGGTGGGATGCTAATGAATGGCAGGTGGTTAGAACAGTGAGGCTGGGGGTTCTGTGGGGAAGTTGGAATTGGAGATGAGAATTTGGGTCATCCTGTAGATAGGGGACCTGGAGCTACAGAATTGGTGTGTTCAACAGGGAGAGTATGTGTGAAAGCTGGGAGGGCTCTGTCCAGGCGGCTTGTGAGCTGTAAACATTCTGCAAATGAAAATTTCTATTAGCATCAGGATTACATGTGTGAGATAGGAGGAAAATGAGAAACCAGTGAAGCAGAAAGAGAATGTTGTGGGAGACCTCATATACTATAGATCATAATAACCATAATTAGTCAGGATTTTTTTAAATTGATGTATAGTTGATTTACAAGGTTGTGTTAGTTTCAGGTGTACAGCAAAGTGATTCACTTATATATATGTGTATATATATATATATTCTTTTTCAGATTCTTTTTCCTTATAGATTATTATAAAATATTGAGTTTCCTGTGCTATACAGCAGATCCTTGTTGGTTATCTCTTTTATATATAGTAGTATATAGGATTTTTTTTTTTACAAGTGATAGGAAACTCAATTCAAATTGGTTTAATAATAATAAAAGAGTATATTGACTCATGTAACAGGTAAGCCCAGGGTAGTCCAGGCTCAGATGTATTCAGGGACTCAGTGATTTGGAGACTTGTTTTTACTCTTTTCACCTTATTCTTCCCTATGTTGGCCCAGGAACCTTGTCCTTATGGTGACAAAACAGCTGCTAGGAGCTGCATTCTATCTTCTCCATCAGGAAGAGCAGTTCTCCTCCAGACAGTTTCAGTGAAGTTCTATGAATGAGTCTGACTCTGGTGTAGCCCATTATATGCCCATTTCTAAGCCAATGGGTTGTCATGCTCTGATGCTTAGAATTAAGTCAACATCCATCTCGAGTTACGAATGGAGGCATCCAAACCACATGGACTGAGAATGAGGGAGGGACAGTTCCCTAGAGGAGGATTGGGGTGCTGTTCCCAGAGGGAGATAGAATGGATACAGCCAAAACCATGACTCTCCACTACACAAACCAAGGGAAGAATGTCAAAGCAGGTGGTAGTCACCAAGGTCAGAAGACCCAGAGGTCAAAGAAGGTGGGAAGGGAATGGGCACAGTGTACTTTAGACATGTGACTGAGTCATTTGCCTCTTTAAAAGATCAGAAACATGGGAGGAGAACAGATTTTAGGGGGTGCAGGGGTGAGTGGGAGTGGAAATACCGAAGAGGCAGGGATTTGATATTTTAAAGAACTTGATCTGTGAAAGGAAGCAGAGAGGCTAGCTCTAACCCTTCCCCACAATTACTGAGAGAGGTGCTGTGCTAGGCACTAGGAGGGCTGAAATGAGTCATTCTCAGCCTATGCCCTCAAGAAGCTCACAGCTTGGAAAGGAAGAGAGAATTGTGAATGAATGGAGTATGCAGAGAAGGAATACTTAGTGACTCCAACGTTGAAGAGAGGGAAGGGGCACCAGTGAGAGCCTGATATTAGCTCAGAGTTATCTTTCAAGAGAGAAGGATGAAATCTCTCCAAGGGTATCAAGGAGCTCTTCATGCGAGATGGTACCCAAGCTGGGTTTTGTAGGATGAATGGGAGTTTGCTTCAGGAAGCGAAATGGGGAAAGGAGTACTAAGCAAAGGCAAAGATTCCCTAAGAGGCTTGCGGGTGCATAGTGAGAAGTGCAGGGCTGGGGAAGGGCAAATGGAGAAGGGCCTGTGTGATGTGTGAGGTGTGTGTGTGGGGTTGTCCAGCAGTGGTGGGCGGGGACAGTGAAAGTCTGCAGTCAGGGCAAAGTATGTCTGATTAGCATGTTAAAAGAATCTCTCTGGAGTCAGTCTGGGGAGTGAGCTTTGTGGACACGGGCCAGTTCAGAGGATGTGTTGTTGTCATGGAAGGAGTAACAGAGGTCAGCACAGGACAGGGAAGAGGGGATGGAATGGAAGGATCATCCAGAGCAGAGAGAACTCATAGAACTGGTGATGATTGCATGAGAGAGCGAGTAACAGGGAAGCTTTGAGCACAGGCCATGGGGCTGTGGAAGGAGGAAAGAAGCCCCAGAGAGGGAGAACCAAAGGTGCAGGTGGGGAACAGATAACGGAGTAGAGGGGTCCCCAGAGAGCCAAGGGAAGGTGGGCAGGCTCCAGACACCTGTGGAGGCCAAGACAGGCTGAGCACCCAGTGGGGAGGAAGGATGGAGAATGTGGATAAGAAGTCAGTGTTAAGAGGAGGGCAGAACTGTTGGAGAGCTTTAATTTTCTCAGTTAAGAAAGAGGTGAATCACCTGTTGGGAGGGAGTGGGTTTCAGATTTTCCCTCTGGGGAAAAATGGGGAGAGTAAGAGCACCGTTCAATCACTGAGTCATGCCAACTCCACCCCCAACTGGGCCCTCCTCTCCCTCGCCTGCTATTTGCCTCATCTGGGTCCTTATTAACTACGCCAGCGGCATGCCGGGTGGCAGTGGGAGTGCTTGTCAGACCTTGATCACCCCAGGAGCTGCTTCAAAGCCTCACCCACCCCTGCCTCAGATTCAGGAGCTCTGGAGTGAGACCCAGGCACGTGTGTTTTCAGAACACTTCATATAGGAGACTCTGAAATGCATCATAACCTCCCACCCCATTTCCAACACACCGCTGAGAATGACTGAGGTAACAGGCCGGAGTACTGGAATCTGCCATGGGTGGGAGAAGATGGGGGGGGAGGATCATTTGCAGAAACCGGTGGGTGTCAAGTGACTCAGGAAGGGAGGGTGAGGAGCACAGGCAGCTGGACCAGCAGATCCGGGAGAGCACGGGGTCTCCTGTTGTTACATTCAGGGAATACGCCTCTCCCAACCACACCAGTGCCAGTGACCACACAAGAGACTCAGAAGATCTGTAAAAACTGAGCTCAACCGAGGATAACCAGATTTTTTTTGAAATATCATGGTCATTGTTCTAAAGGCAAGGAATGAAAATGGGGAGAAAAAAAAAACCTTCATAATGGAAAGGCCCTGGGCATCTTCAAACGTTGCAGCGGTGTGTGTGCAGCATTTCCCTCTGCTGGTTACAGTCGGACCTGCAGCTGTAAGGCAACTCATCCTTGGCTTCTTGACCACACCCTGGAGAGGGCAGGTCCGTGAGGCTTCTAAGAAGTTGTTGGTCAAGTCACAAACTATCATTAAATCAATACACATGACCCTTCAGGTATAAGCTGAGCCTTAAGCTTTAGACTTGGAGATTTGCCAGTTAACTGTGTTCAAATAAAGATTAAAAACTGTCCAGGAAAAATGCTAAGGCCCTGAAAAAATTTCTTTGGAAAATATTTGATATGCGCATAGTGGCCACAGTCACCTGGAGACAAGCTACAGAGTTAGAATTTTTTTTTCTGGAATGAATGAGCTTTCAAAAAAGGCTTGGTAATTCTATGCTGTTTAATAATAATAGTGGCCCACATTTATTGAACATTTATCATTATTGTTACCTTGTATGCGTGACATCAATTAGCATTCACAACAGCCCAGAGTTCACATTAAGAACTATTATCATCCATATTTTACTGGTGAGGGAACTGAGGTATAAAGAGTATAGGTACCATGGGACCATGGTCATGGTCACAAAAGCTTGACAGAGTGAGGAATTAAACCTAGAAGCATTATGTACCCTCCTTGTTAAGGTCATGCCAACTGCTTTATCAAATGTTCCAAAAATGTATGATTGCTCAAACATCCATCATAGATCTTTATTTCATTCTCATGTAATGGCCCCAGGCAGGCGTTTCTTGTGACTGGATGCCTCTCTTCTTCCATGTGCTGATTCAGGACTTGGGTTCTTTCTGCCTTGTGGCTGCCTATTAGCTGGGTCGGATCGTTTTCCTACACATTTAGCTAGCTAGAAGGAGAGAAAAAAGCAACAAGAAAGCACTTCTGCTTCGTAAAAGCTGTGGCTCACATTCCAGTGGCAAGAACTAGACCCTTGGTCTCACATGGATGCCAAGGGCACTGGGAAATGCAGTTTCTGGCTGGTCAGCCACTTTCTAGCACCAACTCTGCACCATGGGAGGGGGAGCAGGGATTTGAGTGGTCAGCTGGCCATCTCTGCCCTCCCTCTAGTAAGTATGACAGGACGATTCACTGACTCAGGTCACACCATTTCTAGGAGGTTGAGAGAAACTGATCACTACCCCAGGTGAGCACCACCACCAGATCCTGAGACTGGTGTCTTTAGCAGTAAATCATTTGAGAGGCACTTTTTCTGCTGACAAAGCACTTTCACACCAATTATCTTATTTCATCCTCACAACTCCTGTGAGGTGGGTTAATTACCTCTAGTTCCCAGATAAGGAAACCAAGGCTAGGCAGTCAGGTGGCATGCCCAAATTCCCACAGTTGAGACTCAGGGTCTTCTCATTGCCACGTCCTGGAAATAGTGGTGTCTGCTAAGCTTAGGTGGAGTTTGACCAAAATATCTTATGTTGCGGGGAGAGGAGTGGGATGTTCTCCATAGCCTGAATCGACATCGCTCATAAAACCTGGAGGCTGTGATTCTGTCCAGTCTCTGCCTGGGATTCTAAAGTTGAAAAGAGTTGGTGGTGGCAGACAAAGGAGGCCGACAAAGGGAGGAGTGGCAAATAGAGGCTATTGGAGAGACAGCAAGCTCTCAATCTTCTCTTATTTTCTACCTTTACCAAATGTCACAGAACAAACAAAACCACGGCTTACATTTCACAATTTAATAATTTGCATTGCAGATTTCACTTGCTATTGACAATGCTATGGTGTTCTTAATTATTACGGATTTTTCCGTATAGGTTAGGAGGGGTCTTCACTTTTCTTCCATCCATCCCACTCCCTCCTTCGAGTTTTATCAGTCTCTGAGAACAATCTAGTCATAAGGAGGGGCTCTCATTATTTTAACTCTCACCAAGCTATCCTTCTGTGCTAGTTTAAACATTTAAAGTTTTAGTTTACATTTTTTACTGTGAAATTTTTAAGTATACAAAACAGAAAAGTAATATGTAAACATACAGATGCTCTGGTGATTAAAAATATTAGCATTTTCCAAATATCTTTCTGTTATTGATTTCTAGATTAATTCTATTATGTTCAGAGAATAGAGCTTGCTTTCAATTATTTTACATTTGCTAAGTTTTCTTTATGGCACAGAATGTGATCTATTGTGAATGTTCCATGTGCACTTGAAAAGAATGTGTATTCTGCTGCCGTTGGGTAAAGTGTTCCATATCAATATCATTCAGGTCAAGATTGTTGATCTTGTTGTTCATGTCTTCTATATGCTTGCTAATCTTCTGTCTACTCATTTTATTGATCACTGAGAGAAGAGTGTTGAAATCTCCAGCTATAATTGTGGATCTGTCTATCTTTTCAGTTAAGTTTGTGCTTCACATATTTTGAAATTCTGTTGTTAGGGGCATACACATTTAAAATTGCTATGTCTTCTTGGAGAATTGAGCCTTTATTTTTATGAAACTCCCCTCTTTATCTATGAAAAAGCCCTTGCTCTGAAATCTGCTTTGTCTGATAATAGTATAGCCAGTCCAGCATGGTATATTTTTCTCCATCTTTTTACTTGTGACCTATCTCTTTTTTTATGTTTGAAGAGGATTTCTTATGTCTTGTTTTCCACTCTAATTTTTGTTCCTCTGTTTTCTATTTCACACCTTCTTTTAGATTATTTAGACATTTAATATTATTGATTAATTTCCATTTGAATTATAAGTATTCCATTTCAATTTTTCTGTTGGCTTTTTGACTTTAACTTTTGTTTTTTTGTGGGGATATTTTGTTTGTTTTAGTTTTAGTGGTGCTTTAGGATATACTATATAAATTTTGTCTACTTAGAGGTAATATTTTACTGCTTCAAGTAACATGTAGAAGACTTAAAATCCTATTGGTCTTTACTTTCCCCTCTCTATGTTATAACTGTCAAATGTACTACACCTACATACATGGAAATGTGAACCATACAATCTTATGATTTTTGTTTTCAATAGTCTTACATATTTTAAGGGGAGAGAAATAGTTTTTTATTAGTACAGATATTTACCATATCTGATGCTCTTCCTCATTCCCGAAGTTCCAAGTTTTCCTCTGATAACATCTTCCTTCTGCCTGAAGAACTTCCTTTAGCATTTCTTTTAGAACTCTTTTGATTTTCCTTAATGACTGGAGACTCCATGGGGACCATGACTACAGCCCACCCTTGGGTCAAAAGCACAAGCAAAACAAGGGGGCAGGGGGACCCTGGAAACTCACCCCCATGTAGGTTGCTTCTTCATATTTGGACTCCTCAATCTGCCTGTTTTTCTTTACTTTTCAGAGTTCTCATGTAGTTCCCTTAGTATTTTGTCCAGTATTTTAGTTTATATCAGTGTAACAGCCTGTCAGTGTAATCGTCTCACTCCATCTTGGCCCATGTCTGTTTTCTCCTGTGTTTGGTTGAATTTTCTCTTCATTTTCTAGCTTCTTAAGATGAAAGCTTAGATAATTGATTTGAGGCTTTTTTCTTTTCTAATATAAGCATTTAAAGCTATAAATTTCCCTCTAAGTACTGCTTTAGTTGCATCCCACAAATTTTAATATGATGTATCTCCATAATGTTTCAGTTCAAAATATTTTCTAATTTTCTGTGTAGAGAATATTTGTAATATTTCCTCTTTGACCCATGGGATAGTTAGAAGTGCATTGTTTAATTTCTAAATATTTAGAGGCTCTGCCTATATTTTTTTTTTTTTAGTGATTTCTAGCTTAATTCTTATGTCATCACAGAACACATTAAGTATAGTTTCAATCCTGTTAAATGCCTTGAGGCATGTTTCATGGCCTAGAGCCATTGTCTATAAATTGATTATGTATACTTGAAAAGATGTTATTCTATTAAAAATTAAGTGTGCTGAAATTCTATAACTTGTACTTAAGCAATTCAGCTATGAGGCTTTACAACAGAGATAAATACTGCCATCCAAATTATGAATTACAGTTTAACAGTAATCTCAACAATCAGCAACCACTGTAGTTATCCTTATCTGACTTGTTTGGGAATCCTCTAGTCTCATTTTCTTCATGGTTCACAAAGTCATCACAGGCACAGAAAAAGATTCAACTTTAATGAATCCGTGATTCGACTGCACATGTCAACTTAAAAAATCACATGCAGGCCTACCTTGCAGCAGCTATTCCCAATGTGTTTTAAGTTAACTGTACAACCATTGTATCTATAAATAACTTAGCACCTTTTTGTCACTTAGAATAGCATGCAATACTACTTGAGTGAGCCATTTTGGAAGTAATACCAAGTTCTAGTGTTTGCTGCTTAGTATTGAAATGAATTTACTGTTCCGTCCTAGACATTTTGCACTAAAGTAGTTGAATTCATTCTTGTGTCTTTTTGTTAACGTGCTCTGTACCACTGGTGAGTGCTCCTTAGTTTCCTTACCTGCTGCTACAGAAAGTTATTTTACATCGCAATGGTTATCGCCAAGGCCACACACAAAAACACATTTTGTTTGCAACACTAACCCTTTGACTGCTAATGTATGTTTCTGCTTGCTGTGCCTTGTTATGGCTGCTTTTTTTGTGCAAAATAAAGTATGTTTGATGTTCTCCTTGTATACCTGCTGTTTTATACACTTGCAACAATTTCTCTTGTAAATGGAATGGTTTGGGGTTTTTAAATAAGCATTACCTGACAACCTACTATAGTTAATGCAGAATTACTGAACAGTCTAATATTGACTTAGCCTGAGTAACTCTAAATTTAATTCTATACATCTTTCCAATCGTAATCACATATACTGTGGAACAGTATTGATAGTTACTGCAAATTACTATTTCATTTAGATTATAACAGAAAATGAACAGAGAAGTACTGACTAAACCTATTGACTTCTCTGCTTAAAAGTGAAAGATTGAAACTATCAATGACATGTTATAATAAATGAATATCTATAGCCTCCCACTGCATCAGGAACAAGTTAAATGAAGTCTTGTGAACTAATAATACATCAGCCCCATTTATTGGTTTGGAGACCATTTTAATTAATAATAAATGCCCAAAACATAGAACTTTAACCAAAGTCTTGTCCATTTTAAAGCAAAATGTGGATTGAAGGGACTTATAATTCCTGCTTTTTCTAATAGGAGTCCCTGAAGAACATATACCAAAGAGTTTGAGAACTTCATCCAAACCTACTTTAAAGCATTATGTGCAATTAAGTTGTTATGACATAATTACATTGCATAATTGTTGGGTCCGTTTTCTTGAGCTTATAATGTACCTGGAAAATAAACCTCCTGGGGAAAAAAAAAAGCTCACACTGATTATTGGAGAAAGACTGTATATGCAAGCAAGATCTCATTTTAAAGAGGTGACTTGAAACTCCAAGAAAGCACTTGATGTTTTATATGCTTGTAGCAAATTGATGTTTTAATTGTAGTTTTATAGAAAGTATTAATGCTTTTATGTATTTCAGAAATTTCGTATGTTGAATGGAAATTGTTTTAAATGTATAAATATTTGAGTTTATGTAAGCATGAATATACTTGCTAAAAGTCACTTATGTTTCAGTTTGTGTAATAATAATATACAAATTTTAGTTTAAAATTTTTTCTTAAAACATTAGTGGCTTACATTTTAAAAAAGAAAAATCACCAGCATGAAATAGCAGAAAAGAAAAGATGTTATTATGCTATTTTTGGGTGTGATGGTCTGACCCTTGAACAACATGGAGGTTAGGGACACCAACACTTGTGTGGTCAGAAATCTGTGGATAACTTTACAGTTGGCCCTCCTTATCCCCCATTCCACATCTGAGGATTCCACTAACTGGGGATTGTGTAGGACTGTAGTAAGTTTTTTTCTTTTTTTAATACAATTTTTAAAGTTTACCTTCCATTTACAGTTATTACAAAATATTGGTTCTGTTCCCCATGTTGTACAATATACCCTTGAATCTATCTTACACCCAATAGTTTGTACCTCCCTGTCCCCCACCCCTATATCACCCCTCACCCCACTGCTCACTAGTAACCACTAGTTTGTTCTCTGTATCCATGAGTCTGCTTCTTGAACATTATAGTCACTAGTTTGTATTTTGTTTTAGATTCCACTTGTCAGTGATATCATACAGTATTTTTTTTTTACATCTTTATTGGAGTATAATTGCTTTACAAATGGTGTGTTAGTTTCTGCTTTATAACAAAGTGAATCAGTTATACATATACATCTGTTCCCATATCTTTTCCCTCTTGCCTCTCCCTCCCTCCCACCCTCCCTATCCCACCCCTCCAGGCGGTCACAAAGCACCGAGCTGATCTCCCTGTGCTATGCGGCTGCTTCCCACTAGCTATCTACCTTATGTTTGGTAGTGTATATATGTCCATGCCTCTCTCTCGCTTTGTCACAGCTTACCCTTTCCATTCCCCATATCCTCAAGTCCATTCTCTAGTAGGTCTGTGTGTTTATTCCTGTCTTACCCCTAGGTTTCTCATGAAATTTCTTTTTCTTAAATTCCATATATATGTGTTAGCACATGGTATTTGTATTTCTCTTCCTGACTTACTTCACTTTGTATGAGAGACTCTAGGTCTATCCACCTCATTACAAATAGCTCAATTTCATTTCTTTTTATGGCTGAGTAATATTCCATTGTATATATGTGCCACATTTTCTTTATCCATTCAACCGATGATGGACACTTAGGTTGTTTCCACCTCCAGGCTATTGTAAATAGAGCTGCAGTGAACATTTTGGTACATGACTCTTTTTGAATTATGGTTTTCTCAGGGTATATGCCCAGTAGTGGGATTGCTGGGACATATGGTAGTTCTATTTGTAGTTTTTTAAGGAACCTCCATTCTGTTCTCCATAGTGACTGTACCAATTCACATTCCCACCAGCAGTGCAAGAGTGTTCCCTTTTCTCCACACCCTCTCCAGCATTTATTGTTTCTAGATGTTTTGATGATGGCCATTCTGACCATTCTGGTGTGAGATGATAGCTCATTGTAGTTTTGATTTGCATTTCTCTAATGATTAGTGATGTTGAACATTCTTTCATGTGTTTGTTGGCAGTCTGTATATCTTCTTTGGAGAAATGTCTATTTAGGTCTTCTGCTCATTTTTGGATTGGGTTGTTTGCTTTTTTGGTATTGAGCTGCATGAGCTGCTTATAAATTTTGGAGATTAATCCTTTGTCAGTTGCTTCATTTGTAAATATTTTCTCCCATTCTGAGGGTTGTCTTTTGGTCTTCTTTATGGTTTCCTTTGCTGTGCAAAAGCCTTGAAGTTTCATTTGGTCCCATTTGTTTATTTTTGTTTTTATTTGCATTTCTCTAGGAAGTGGGTAAAAAAGGATCTTGCTGTGATTTATGTCATAGAGTGTCCTGCCTATGTTTTCCTCTAAGAGTTTGATAGTGTCTGGCCTTACGTTTAGGTCTTTAATCCATTTTGAGCTTATTTTTGTGTATGGTGTTAGGGAGTGATCTAATCTTATACTTTTACATGTACCTGTCCAGTTTTCCCAGCACCACTATTTGAAGAGGCTGTCCTTTATCCACTGTACATTCCTGCCTCCTTTATCAAACATAAGGTGACTATATGTGTGTGGGTTTATCTTTCTATCCTGTTCCATTGATCTATATTTCTGTTTTTGTGCCAGTACCATACTGTCTTGATTATTGTACCTTTGTAGTATAGTCTGAAGTCAGGGAGCCTGATTCCTCCAGCTCTGTTTTTCGTTCTCAAGATTGCTTTGGCTTTTTGGGGTCTTTTGTGTTTCCATACAAATTGTGACATTTTTTGTTCTAGTTCCGTGAAAAATGCCAGTGGTACTTTGATAGGGATTGCATTGAATCTGTAGATTGCTTTGGGTAGTAGAGTCATTTTCACAATGTTGATTCTTCCAATCCAAGAACATGGTATATCTCTCCATCTATTTGGATCATCTTTAATTTCTTTCATCAGTGTCTTATACTTTTCTGCATACAGGTCTTTTGTCTCCTTAGGTAGGTTTATTCCTAGATATTTTATTCTTTTTGTTGCAATGGTAAATGGGAGTGTTTTCTTGATTTCACTTTCAGATTTTTCATCATTAGTGTATAGGAATGCCAGAGATTTCTGTGCATTAATTTTGTATCCTGTTACGTTACCGAATTCATTGATTAGCTCTTGTAGTTTTCTCGTAGCCTCTTTAGGATTCTCTATGTATAGTATCATGACATCTGCAAACAGTGACAGGTTTACTTCTTCTTTTCCGATTTGGATTCCTTTTATTTCCTTTTCTTCTCTGATTGCTGTGGCTAAAACTTCAAAAACTATGTTGAATAAGAGTGGTGAGAGTGGGCAACCTTGTCTTATTCCTGATCTTAGTGGAAATGCTTTCAGTTTTTCACCATTGAGGACGATGTTCGCTGTGGGTTTGTCATATATGGCCTTTATTATCTTGAGGAAAATTCCTCTGTGCCTACTTTCTGCAGGGTTTTTATCATAAATGGGTGTTGAATTTTGTCAAAAGCTTTCTCTGCATCTATTGAGATGATCATATGGTTTTTCTCCTTCAATTTGTTAATATGGTGTACCACGTTGATTGATTTACATATACTGAAGAATCCTTGCATTCCTGGAATAAACCCCACTTGATCATGGTGTGTGATCCTTTTAATGTGCTGTTGGATTCTGTTTACTAGTATTTTGTTGAAGATTTTTGCATGTGTGTTCATCAGTGATATTGGCCTGTAGTTTTCTTTCTTTGTGACATCCTTGTCTGGTTTTGGTATCAAGGTGATGGTGGCCTCGTAGAAGCAATTTGGGAGTGTTCCTCCCTCTGCTATATTTTGGAAGAGTTTGAGAAGGATAGGTGTTAGCTCTTCTCTAAATGTTTGATAGAATTCGCCTGTGAAGCCATCTGGTCCTGAGCTTTTGCTTGTTGGAAGATTTTTAATCACAGTTTCAATTTCAGTGCTTGTGATTGGTCTGTTCATACTTTCTATCTCTTCCTGATTCAGTCTTGGCAGGTTGTGCATTTCTAAGAATTTGTCCATATCTTCCAGGTTGTCCATTTTATTGGCATAGAATTGCTTGTAGTAATCTCTCATGATCTTTTGTATTTCTGCATTGTCAGTTGTTACTTCTCTTTCATTTCTGATTCTATTGATTTGAGTCTTCTCCCTTCTTTTCTTGATGAGTCTGGCTAATGGTTTATCAATTTTGTTTATCTTTTAAAAGAACCAGCTTTTAGTTTTACTGATCTTTGCTATCGTTTCCTTCATTTCCTTTTCATTTATTTCTGATCTGATCTTTATGATTTCTTTCCTTCTGCTAACTTTGGGGGTTTTTTTGTTCTTCTTTCTCTAATTGCTTTAGGTGCAAGGTTAGGTTGTTCATTCAAGATGTTTCTTGTTTCTTAAGGTAGGATTGTATTGCTATAAACTTCCCTCTTAGAACTGCTTTTGCTGCATCCCATAGGATTTGGGTCGTTGTCTCCACTGTCATTTGTTTCTAGGTATTTTTTGATTTCCTCTTTGATTTCTTCAGTGATTACTTTGTTATTAAGTAGTGTATAGTTTAGCCTCCATGTGTCTGTATTTTTTTCAGATCTTTTCCTGTAATATCTAGTCTCATAACATTGTGGTCGGCAAAGATACTTGATACAATTTCAATTCTCTTAATTATACCAAGGCTTGATTTGTGACCCAAGATATGGTCTATCCTGGAGAATGTTCTATGAGCACTTGAGAAAAATGTGTATTCTGTTGTTTTTGGATAGAATGTCCTATAATTATCAATTAAGTCCATCTTGTTTAATGTATCATTTAAAGCTTGTGTTTCCTTATTTATTTTCATTTTGGATGATCTGTCCATTGGTGAAAGTGGGGTGTTAAAGTCCCCTACTATGAATGTGTTACTGTCACCTTCCCCTTTTATGGCTGTTAGTATTTGCCTTATGTATTGAGTTGCTCCTATGTTGGGTGCATAAATATTTACTATTGTTATATCTTCTTCTTGGATCGATCCCTTGATCATTATGTAGTGTCCTTCTTTATCTCTTCTAATAGTGTTTATTTTAAAGTCTATTTTGTCTCATATGAGAATTGCTACTCCAGCTTTCTTTTGGTTTCCATTTGCATGGAATTTCTTTTTCCATCCCCTTACTTTCAGTCTGTATGTGTCTCTAGGTCTGAAGTGGGTCTCTTGTAGACAGCATATAAGGGTCTTGTTTTTGTATCCATTCAGCCAATTTGTGTCTTTTGGTGGGAGCATTTAGTCCACTTACATTTAAGGTAATTATCAATATGTATGTTCCTATTCCCATTTTCTTAATTGTTTTGGGTTTGTTATTGTAGGTCTTTTCCTTCTCTTGTGTTTCTTGCCTAGAGAAGTTCCTTTAGCATTTGTTGTAAAGCTGGTTTGGTGGTGCTGAACTGTCTCAGCTTTTGCTTGTCTGTAACAGTTTTAGTTTCTCCATCAAATCTGAATGGGATCCTTGCTGCGTAGAGTAATCTTGGTTGTAGGTTTTTCTCCTTCATCACTTTAAATATGTCCTGCCTTTCCCTTCTGGCTAGCAGAGTTTCTGCTGAAAGATCAGTGGTTAACCTTATGGGGATTCCCTTGTGTGTTATTTGTTGTTTTTCCCTTGCTGCTTTTAATATGCTTTCTTTGTATTTAATTTTTGACAGTTTGGTTAGTATGTGTCTTGACGTATTTCTCCTTTGATTTATCCTTTATGGGACTCTCTGTGCTTCCTGGACTTGATTAACTATTTCCTTTCCCATATTAGGGAAGTTTTCAACTATAATCTCTTCAAATATTTTCTCAGTCCCTTTCTTTTTCCCTTCTTCTGGAGCCCCTATAATTTGAATGTTGGTGTGTTTCATGTTGTCCCAGAGGTCTCTGAGACTGTCCTCCGTTCTTTTCTTTCTTTTTTCTTTATTCTGCTCTGCAGTAGTTATTTCCACTATTTATCTTCCAGGTCATTTATCCGTTTTTCTGCTTCAGTTATTCTGCTCTTGATCCCATCTAGAGTATTTTTAATTTCATTTATTGTGTTGTTTATCATTGCTTATTTCATCTTCAGTTCTTCTAGGCCCTTGTTAAATGTTTCTTGCATTTTGTCTATTCTATTTCCAAGATTTTGGATCATCTTTACTATCAGTATTCTGAATCTTTTTCAAGTAGACTGCCTATTTCCTCTTCATTTGTTAGGTCTGGTGGGTTTTTATCTTGCTCCTTGAACTGTTGTGTGTTTTTCTGTCTTCTCATTTTGCTTAACTTACTGCGTTTGGGGTCTCCTTTTTGCAGGCTGCAGGTTCGTAGTTCCCGTTGTTTTTGGTGTCTGTCCCCAGTGGCTAAGATTGGTTCAGTTGGTTGTGTAGGCTTCCTGTTGGAGGAGACTAGTGCCTGTGTTGTGGTGGATGAGGCTGGATCTTGTCTTTCTGGTGGTCATGTCCACATTTTTGGTGTGTTTTGGGTGTCTGTGGCCTTATTATGATTTTAGGTAGCCTCTCTGCTAATAGATGGGGTTGTGTTCCTGTCTTGCTAGTTGTTTGGCATAGGGTGTCCAGAACTGTAGCTTGCTGGTCGTTCAGTGAAGCTGGCTGCTGGTGTTGAGATGGAGATATCTGAGAGGTTTTTGCCGTTTGATATTATGTGGAGCTGGGAGGTCTCTTGTGTACCAGTGTCCTGAAGTTGGCTCTCCCACCTCAGAGGCACAGCACTCACTCCTGGCTGCAGCACCAAGAGCCTTTCATCTACACGGCTTTTCCGTCAGCCGCATCACCTCCTGGCCGGTCCTGAGGAGACGGGGCTCCCGTCAGCATGAGCTGGACTCCACAACATCCCAAAGCCGAAGCCTCAGCAACTCCTGAGGAGACTTGGCTCCCGTTAGTGTGGACTCGACCCTGTGTTGTCCCGAAGCCCCCGCGCTGTCAGCATGGACTCAGCCCCATGTGTTCCAGAAGCCAAAGCCCCAGCAGGTCCTGAGAAGACCAGGTTCATGTCAGCTGCCCAGGGGAGCCCCACCTGCTAGTGTTGGAGGGTCTCCTGCAGAGGCGGGGGGTGGCTGTTGCTCACTGTGGGGACAAGGACACTGGCAGCAGAAGTTCTGGGAAGTACTCCTTGGCATGAGACCTCCGAGAGTCTGCCATTAGTCCCACCAAAGACCATACAGTATTTATCTTTCTCTGACTTACTTCACTTAGCATAATGCCCTTCAAGTCCATGAATGTTGCTGCAAATGGCAAAATTTTGTTCTTTTTTATGGCTGAGTAGTGTTCCAGTGTGTGTGTGTGTGTGTGTGTGTGTGTGTGTGTGTGTGTGTATCTCACAGCTTCTTCATCTATTCATCTGTTGATGGACTCTTAGGTTGTTTCCGTGTCTTGGCAATTGTGAATAATGCTGCTATGAACATTGGGATGCACATATCTATTCAAATTAGTGTTTTTGTTTCAATTAGGCGTATACCCAGGAGTGTAATTGCTAGGTCATATGGTAGTTCTATTTTTAGTTTTCTGAGAGACCTCCATACCATTTTCCACAATGGCTGCACTAATTTTGTAGCAGATATTTACTGGAAAAAAAATCCATGTATAAGTGGACCCATGCAGTTCAAACCGATGATGTTTAAGGGTCAACTGTAAATGTTAATTAGGCCACGTGTGGTTCTGATCTATATCTCTACTGATTTTCTATTTACTTCTATCAATAACTGAAAACAGTGTTAAAAGTTTGTTGCAGTTTTGTTAGTTTTTGCTTTTTGTATTTTTTTAAGATCTGTTTTTGGATGTATACACATGTAGGATTATGTCTTCTTGAGGATTTGACCACTTTATTATTGCAGAATATCTCTTGTCTTTGACAGTAATCACTGTCTTGAAATCCATTTCATCTCATATAAATACAGCCATTCCAGTTTCCTTAGGATTGTTTTCCCATCCCAGTGTATCTTTTCCCATCCCAGCCTTTAACTTTTCTGAGTGTTTGTATTTAAAGTGGGTTTTCTTGGGGCTTCCCTGGTGGTGCAATGGTTAAGAATCCGCCTGCCAATGCAGGGGATGCAGGATCGAGCCCTGGTACAGGAAGATCCCACATGCTGCCGAGCAGCTAAGCCTTTGTGCCACAAATACTGAGCCTGTGCTCTCGAGCCCAAAAGCCACAACTACTGAGCCCTCATGCCACAACTACTGAAGACCTCATGCCTAGAGGCTGTGCTCTGCAACAAGAGAAGCCACGGCAGTGAGAAGCCCATGCACCACAATGAACAGTAGCCTCGGCTTGCCTCAACTAAAGAAAGCCCACATGCAGCAACAAAGACCCAATGCAGCCACAAATAAATAAATAAAATAGATAAATTTTTTTAAAAGTTGAAAAAAATAAGATGGGTTTTCTTTTTTTTTTTAACATCTTTATTGGAGTTTAATTGCTTTACAATGGTGTGTTAGTTTCTGCTTTATAACAAAGTGAATCAGTTATACATATACATATGTTTCCATATCTCTTCCCTCTTGCATCTCCCTCCCTCCGAAACTCCCTATCCCACCCCTCTAGGTGATCACAAAGCACCTAGCTGATCTCCCTGTGCTATGCGGCTGCTTCCCACTAGCTATCTATTTTACGTTTGGTAGTGTATATATGTCCATGCCACTCTATCACTTTGTCACAGGTTACCCTTCCACCTCCCCATATCCTCAAGTCCATTCTCTAGTAGGTCTGGGTCTTTATTCCCATCTTGCCCCTTGGTTCATCATGACCCTTTTTTCTTCTTAGATTCCATATATATGTGTTAGCATATGGTATTTGTTTTTCTCTTTCTGATTTACTTCACTCTGTATGACAGACTCTAGGTCCATCCACCTCACCACAAATAACTCAATTTTCTTTCTTTTTATGGCTGAGTAATATTCCACTGTATATATGTGCCACATCTTGTTTATCCATTCATCTGTCGATGGACACTTAGGTTGCTTCCATGTCCTGGCTATTGTAAATAGAGCTGCAGTGAACGTTTTGGTACATGACTCTTTTTGAATTATGGTTTTCTCAGGGTATATGCCCAGTAGTGGGATTGCTGGGTCATATGATAGTTCTATTTGTAGTTTTTCAAGGAACCTCCATTCTGTTCTCCATAGTGACTGTACCAATTCACATTCCCACCAGCAGTGCAAGAGTGTTCGCTTTTCTCCACACCCCCTCCAGCATTTATTGTTTCTAGATGTTTTGATGATGGCCATTCTGACCATTCTGGTGTGAGATGATAGCTCATTGTAGTTTTGATTTGCATTTCTCTAATGATTAGTGATGTTGAACATTCTTTCATGTGTTTGTTGGCAATCTGTATACCTTCTTTGAAGAAATGTCTATTTAGGTCTTTTGCCCATTTTTGGATTGGGTTGTTTTTTGTTTTTTTTTTTTTTTTTTTTGGTATTGAGCTGCAGGAGCTGCTTGTAAATTTTGGAGATTAATCCTTTGTCTGTTGCTTCATTTGTAAATATTTTCTCCCATTCTGAGGGTTGTCTTTTGGTCTTCTTTATGGTTTCCTTTGCTGTGCAAAAGCTTTGAAGTTTCATTAGGTTCCATTAGTTTATTTTTGTTTTTATTTCCATTTCTCTAGGAGGTGGGTCAAAAAGTATCTTGCTGTGATTCATGTCATAGTGTTCTTACTATGTTTTCCTCTAAGAGTTTGATAGTGTCTGGCCTTACGTTTAGGTCTTTAATCCATTTTGAGCTTATTTTTGTGTATGGTGTTAGGGAATGTTCTAATTTCATACTTTTACATGTACCTGTCCAGTTTTCCCAGCACCACTATTTGAAGAGGCTGTCTTTTCTCCACTGTATCTTCTTGCCTCCTTTATCAAGGATAAGGTGACCATATGTGTGTGGGTTTGTCTCTGGGATTTCTATCCTGTTGCATTGATCTATATTTCTGTTTTTGTGCCAGTACCATACTATCTTGATTACTGTAGCTTTGTAGTATAGTCTGAAGTCAGGGATCCTGATTCCTCCAGCTCTGTTTTTCGTTCTCAAGATTGCTTTGGCTATTCGGGGTCTTTTGTGTTTCCATACAAATTGTGACATTTTTTGTTCTAGTTCCGTGAAAAATGCCAGTGGTACTTTGATAGGGATTGCATTGAATCTGTAGATTGCTTTGGTTAGTGGAGTCGTTTTCACAATGTTGATTCTTCCAATCCAAGAACATGGTGTATCTCTCCATCTATTGGTATCATCTTGAATTTCTTTCATCAGTGTCTTATAATTTTCTGCATAGAGTACTTTTGTCTCCTTAGGTAGATTTATTCCTAGGTGTTTTATTCTTTTTGTTGCAATGGTAAATGGGAGTGTGTTCTTAATTTCACTTTCATATTTTTCATCATTAGTGTATAGGAATGCCAGAGATTTCTGTGCATTAATTTTGTATCCTGCACCTTTACCAAATTCATTGATTAGCTCTAGGGTTTTTCTGGTAACATCTTTAGGATTCTCTATGTATAGTATTATGTCATCTGCAAACAGTGACAGCTTTACTTCTTCTTTTTCAATTTAGATTCCTTTTATTTCCTTTTCTTCTCTGATTGCTGTGGCTAAAACTTCGAAAACTATGTCGAATAATAGCGGTGAGAGTGGGCAACATTGTCTTGTTCCTGATCTTAGTGGAAATGCTTTCAGTTTTTCACCATTGAGAACAATGTTTGCTGTGGGTTTGTCATATATGGCCTTTATTATGTTGAGGAAAGTTCCCTCTATGCCTACTTTCTGCAGGGTTTTTATCATAAATCGGTGTTGAATTTTGTCAAGAGCTTTCCCTGCATAGATTGAGATGGTCATATGGTTTTTCTACTTCAATTTAATATGGTATGTCACATTGATTGATTTGCATATATTGAAGAACCCTTGCATTCCTGGGACAAACCCACTTGATCATGGTGTATGATCCTTTTAATGTGCTGTTTGCTAGTATTTTGTTGAGGATTTTTGCATCTATGTTCATCAGTGATATTGGCCTGTAGTTTTCTTTCTTTGTCACATCTTTGTCTGGTTTTGGTATCACGGTGATGGTGGCCTCGTAGAATGAGTTTGGGAGTGTTCCTCCCTCTGCTATATTTTGGAAGAGTTTGAGAAGGATAGGTGTTAGCTCTTCTCTAAATGTTTGATAGAATTTGCCTGTGAAGCCATCTGGTCCTGAGCTTTTGCTTGTTGGAAGATTTTTAATCACAGTTTCAACTTCAGTGCTTGTGATTGGTCTGTTCATATTTTCTGTTTCTTCCTGGTTCAGTCTCAGCAGGTTGTGTATTTCTAAGAATTTGTCCATTTCTTCCAGGTTGTCCATTTTATTGTCATAGAGTTGCTTGTAGTAATCTCTCGTGATCCTTTGTATTTTGCAGTGTTAGTTGTTACTTCTCCTTTTTCATTTCTGATTCTATTGATTTGAGTCTTCTCCCTTCTTTTCTTGATGAGTCTGGCTAATGGTTTATCAATTTTGTTTATCTTTTAAAAGTACTAGCTTTTAGTTTTACTGATCTTTGCTATCGTTTCCTTCATTTCCTTTTCATTTATTTCTGATCTGATCTTTATGATTTCTTTCCTTCTGCTAACTTTGGGGTTTTTTTGTTCTTCTTTCTCTAATGTTTTAGGTGCAAGGTTAGGTTGTTCATTCAAGATGTTTCTTGTTTCTTAAGGTAGGATTGTATTGCTATAAACTTCCCTCTTAGAACTGTTTTTGCTGCATCCCATAGGTTTTGGGTCATCATGTCTCCATTGTCATTTGTTTCTAGGTATTTTTTGATTTCCTCTTTGATTTCTTCAGTGACCTCTTGGTTATTAAGTAGTGTATTGTTTAGCCTCCATGTGTTTGGTTTTTTACAGATTTTTTCCTGTAATTGATATCTAGTTTCATAGCATTATGGTCGGCAAAGATACTTGATATGATTTCAATTTCCTTAAATTCACCAAGGCTTGATTTGTGACCCAAGATATGATCTATCCTGGAGAATGTTCCATGAGAACTTGAGAAGAAAGTGTATTCTGTTGTTTTTGGATGGAATGTCCTATAAATATCAATTAAGTCCATCTTGTTTAATGTATCATTTAAAGCTTGTGTTTCCTTATTTATTTTCATTTGGGATGATCTGTCCATTGGTGAAAGCGGGGTGTTAAAGTCCCCTACTATGTTTGTGTTGCTGTCACTTTCCCCTTTTATGGCTGTTAGTATTTGCCTTATTTATTGAGGTGCTCCTATGTTGAGTGCATAAATATTTGCACTTGTTATATCTTCTTCCTGGATCAATCCCTTGATCATTATGTAGTGTCCTCTTTGTCTCTTCTAATAGTCTTTATTTTAAAGTCTATTTTGTCTGATAAGAGAATTGCTACTCCAGCTTTCTTTTGGTTTCCATTTGCATGGAATATCTTTTTCCATGCCCTCACTTTCAGGCTGTATGTGTCTCTAGGTCTGAAGTGGGTCTCTTGTAGACAGAAAATATATGGGTCTTGTTTTTGCATCCATTCAACCAGTCTATATCTTTTGGTTGGAACATTTAATCCATTTACATTTAAGGTAATTATCGATATGTATGTTCTTATTCCCATTTTCTTAATTGTTTTGGGTTTGTTATTGTAGGTGTTTTCCTTCTCTTGTGTTTCCTGCCTAGAGAAGTTCCTTTAGCATTTGTTGTAAAGCTGGTTTGGTGGTGCTGAATTCTCTTAGCTTTTGCTTGTCTGTAACGGTTTTAGTTTCTCCATCAAATCTGAATGGGATCCATGCTGGATAGAGTAATCTTGGTTGTAGGTTTTTCTCCTTCATCACTTTAAATATGTCCTGCCACTCCCTTCTGGCTTGCAGAGTTTCTGCTGAAAGATCGGCTGTTAACCTTATGGGAATTCCCTTGTGTGTTATTTGTTGTTTTTCCCTTGCTGCTTTTAATATGTTTTCTTTGTATTTAAGTTTTGACAGTTTGATTAATATGTGTCTTGGAGTGTTTCTCCTTGGATTTATCCTTTATGGGACTCTGTGCTTCCTGGACTTGATTGACTTTTTCCTTTCCCATATTAGGGAAGTTTTCAACTATAATCTCTTCAAATATTTTCTCAGTCCCTTTCTTTTTCTCTTCTTCTTCTGGGACTCCTATAATTCAAATGTTGGTGTGTTTCATGTTGTCCCAGAGGTCTCTGAGACTGTCCTCAGTTCTTTTCATTCTTTTTTCTTTATTCTGCTCTGCAGTAGTTATTTCCACTATTTTATCTTCCAGGTCACTTATCCGTTCTTCTGCCTCAGTTATTCTGCTATTGATTCCATCTAGAGAATTTTTAATTTCATTTATTCTGTTGTTCATCATTGTTTGTTTGCTCTTTAGTTCTTCTAGGTCCTTGTTAAACGTTTCTTGTATTTTCTCCATTCTATTTCCAAGATTTTGGATCATCTTTACTATCATTATTCTGAATTCTTTTTCAGATAGACTGCGTATTTCCTCTTCATTTGTTAGGTCTGGTGCATTTTTTACCTTGCTCCTTCATGTGCTGTGTATTTTTCTGTCTTCTCATTTTGCTTAACTTACTGTGTTTGGTGTCTCCTTTTCGCAGGCTGCAGGTTCGTAGTTCCCGTTGTTTTTGGTGTCTGTCCGAAGTGGCTAAGGTTGGTTCAGTGGGTTGTGTAGGCTTCCTGGTGGAGGGGACTAGTGCCTGTGTTCTGGTGGATGAGGCTGGATCTTATCTTTCTGCTGGGCAGGTCCATGTCTGGTGGTGTGTTTTGGGGTGTCTGTGGCCTTATTATGATTTTAGGCAGCCTCTCTGCTAATGGATGGGGTTGTGTTCTTGTCTTGCTAGTTGTTTGGCATAGGGTGGCCAGCACTGTAGCTTGCTGGTCATTGAGTGAAGCTGGGTCTTGGCATTGAGATGGAGATCTCTGGGAGATTTTCACCATTTGATATTACATGGAGCTAGGTGGTCTCTTGTGGACCAGTGTCCTGAAGTTGGCTCTCCCACCTCAGGGGCACAGCACTGACTCTTGGCTGGAGCACTAAGAGCCTTTCATCCACACAGCTCAGAATAAAAGGGAGAAAAAGTAGAAAGAAAGAAAGAAAGAAAGAGGATAAATTAAAGTAAAATAAAATAAGATAAAGTTATTAAAATAAAAATTAATTATTAAGAAAAAAATTTTTAAAGTAAAAACAAAAAAAAGGACGGACAGAACCCTAGGTTAAATGGTAAAAGCAAAGCTATACAGGCAAAATCACACACAGAAACATACAAACTCACAAAAAGAGAAAAAGGGGGAAAAATATATATCTTTGCTCCCAAAGTCCACCTCCTCAGTTTGGGATGATTCGTTGTCTATTCAGGTACTCCACTGATGCACGGTACATCAAGTTGATTGTGGAGCTTTAATCCGCTGCTCCTGAGGCTACTAGGAGAAATTTCCCTTTCTCTTCTTTGTTCACACAGCTCCTGGGGTTCAGCTTTGGATTTGGACCTGCCTCTGCGTGTGGTTCGTTTGAGGGCATCTGTTCTTCACTCAGACAGGACGGGGTTAAAGTAGCAGCTGATTCGGGGTCTCTGGCTCACTCAGGCCAGGGGAAGGGAGGGGTATGGATGCGGGGTGAGCCTGCAGTGGCAGAGGCCGGCGGGACGTTGCACCAGCCTGAGGAGTGCTGTGCGTTCTTCCAGGGAAGTTGCCCCTGGATCACGGGACCCTGGCCGTGGTGGACTGCACAGGCTCTTAGGAGGAGAGGTGTGGACAGTGACCTGTGCTTGCACACAGGCTTCTTGGTGGCGGCAGCAGCAGCCTTAGCGTCTCGTGCCCGTCTCTGGGGTCTGTGCTGATAGCCACGGTTTGTGCCCATCTCTGGAGTTTGTTTAGGCGGTGCTCTTAATCCCCTCTCCTCATGCACCAGGAAACACAGAGGGAAGAAAAACTCTCTTGCCTCTTTGGCAGCTCCAGAGTTTTTCCCGGACTCTCTCCCGGCCAGCTGTGGTGCACTAACCCCTTTAGGCTGCGTTCACACCGCCAACACCAGTCCTCTCCCTGGGATCCGACCTCCGAAGCCCGAGCCTCAGCTCCCAGCCCTCCGCCCGCCCTGGTGGGTGAGCAGACAAACTTCTCGGGCTGGTGAATGCTGGTCGTCGCTGATCCTCTGTGCAGGAATCTTTCCGCTTTGCCCTCCGCACCCCTGTTGCTGTGCTCTCCTCCGCAGCTCCGAAGCTTCCCCCCTCCACCACCCGCAGTCTTTGCCCGCGAAGAGGCTTCCTAGTGTGTGGAAACATTTCCTCCTTCACAGCTCCCTCCCACTGGTGCAGGTCCCGTCCCGATTCTTTTGTCTCTGTTTATTCTTTTTTCTTTTGCCCTACCCAGGTACGTGGGGAGTTTCTTGCCTTTTGGGAGGTCTGAGGTCTTCTGCCAGCGTTCAGTAGTTGTTCTGTAGGAGTTGCTCCACATGTAGATGTATTTCTGGTGTATTTGTGGGGAGGAAGGTGATCTCTGCGTCTTACTCTTTTGCCATCTTTCACTCTGCTTTTTTCTTTTTAGAGTTCTAAAATACATTTATAAACTATAAATGAAACTGGGAAAGAAATTCATATTTTCTTTTTGAAAAATGATTCACCTTGCACTGATTTCTTCACATACTGACAGTCAACCACATTTCCTTGGAGACTAACATCTGCTAAGAAATTGTGCCTGGGAGAGCATCCAGACTATATTGTGCCAGGCTCTGCCCCACGCTCACTCGGCTTCTCTTGAAGTTTGCACTTGTTGGCCTTATCGAATTTGTCAATTTCTGACTTTTATTTTGAGTATTTGACAATTTATATTTAATGTAATTATTGATACACTTGGGTTTAAATACAAAATTTGCTATTTGGTTTTTTTCTTTTGAAAAACTATTTTTTGTACAGCAGATTCTTATTAGTTATCCATTTTATAATTATTGGTATATATATGTCAATCCCACTCTCCCATTTCATCACAACACCACTCCCCACCACTTTCCCCACTTGGTGTCCATACGTTTGTTCTCTGCATCTATGTCTAAATTTCTGCCCTGCAAACCAGTTCATCTGTACCATTTTTCTAGGCTCCACATATATGCATTAATATACATTTGTTTTTCTCTTTCTGACTTACTTCACTCTGCATGACAGTCTCTAGATCCATCCATGTCTCTACAGATGGCCCAATTTCGTTCCTTTTTATGGCTGAGTAATGTTCCATTGTATATATGTACCACATCTTCTTTATCCATTCATCTATCAATGGGCATGAAGTTGCTTCAGTGTCCTAGCTATTGTAAATACTGCTGCAATGAACATTGGGGTACACGTGTCGGTTTGAATTATGGGTTTCTCTGGGTATATGCCCAGTAGTGGAATTGCTGGATCATATGGTAATTCTATTTATAGTTTTTTAATGAACCTCCATACTGTTCTCCATAGTGGCTGTATCCATTTTCATTCCCAACAACAGTGCAAGAGGGTTCCCTTTTCTTCAAACCTTCTCCAGCATTTGTTGTTTGTAGATTTTCTGATGATGCCCATTCTAACTGGTGTGAGGTGAAACCTCACTGTAGTTTTGATTTGCATTTCTCTAATAATTAGTGGTGTTGAGTAGCTTTTCATGTGCTCTTGGCCATCTGTACGTCTTCTTTGGAGAAATGTTTATTTAGGTCTTCTACCCATTTTTGGATTGGGTTGTTTGTTTTTTAAATATTGATCTTCATGAGCTGTTTATATATTTTGGGGATTAATCCTTTTCCCATTGATTCGTTTGCAAATATTTTCTCCCATTTTGAGGGTTGTCTTTTCATCTTGTTTGTAGTTTCCTTTGCTTTGCAAAAGCTTTGAAGTTTCATTAGGTCCCATTTGTTTAGTTTTATTTCCATTACTCTAGGAGGCAGATCAAAAAAGATCTTGCTGAATTTATGTTCAAGAGTGTTCTTTTTATGTTTTCCTCTAAGAGTTTTATAGTGTCCAGTCTTACATTTAGGTCTCTAATCCATTTTGAGTTTATTTCTGTGTATGGTGTTAGGGAGTGTTCTAATTTCATTCTTTTACATGTAGCTGTGCAGTTCTCCCAGCACCACTTATTGAAGAGACTGTCTTTTCTCCATTGTGTATCCTTGCCTCCTTTGTCATAGATTAGTTGACCATAGATACGTGGGTTTATCTCTGGGCTTTCTATCCTATTCCATTGATCTATATTTCTGTTTTTATGCCAGTACCATATGTCTTGATTACTGTAGTTCTGTAGTATATTCTGAAGTCTGGGAGCCTGATTCCTCCAGGTCTTTTTTTTCCCCTCAAGACTGCTTTGGCTATTTGGGGTCTTTTGTGTCTCCATACAAATTTTCAGATTTTTTTGTTCTAATTCTGTAGAAAAGGACATTGGTAAATTGATAGGGATTGCATTGAATCTGTAGATTGCTTTGGGTAGTATAGTCGTTTTCACAATATTGATTCTTCCAGTCCAAGAACATGGCATATCTCTCCACCTGTTAGTGTCACCTTTAATTTCTTTCATCAGTGTCTTATAGTTTTCTACATACAGGTCTTTTGTCTCCCTAGGTAGGTTTATTCCTAGGTATTTTATTCTTTTTGTTGCAATGGTAAATGGGAGTGTTTCCTTAATTTCTCTTTTAGATTTTTCATCATTAGTGTATAAGAATGCCAGAGATTTCTGTGCATTAATTTTGTATCCTGAAACTTTACCAAATTCATTGATTAGATCTAGTAGTTTTCTGGTGGCATCTTTAGGATTCTCTGTGTATAGTATCATGTCATCTGCAAACAGTGACAGCTTTACTTCTTATTTTCCAATTTGTATTCCTTTTATTTCCTTTTCTTCTCTGATTGCTGTGGCTAAGACTTCCAATACTATGTGAATAAGAGTGATGAGAGTGGACATCCTTGTCTCGTTCCTGATATTAGAGGAAATGCTTTCAGTTTTTCACCATTGAGAATGACATTTGCTGTGGGTTTGTCGTATATGGCCTTTATTATGTTGAGGTAGGTTCCCTCTATGCCCACGTTCTGGAGAGTTTTTATCACAAATGGGTGCTGAATTTTGTTAAAAGCTTTTTCTGCATCTATTGAGATGATCGTATGGTTTTTATTCTTCTATTTGTTAATATGATGTATCACATTGATTGATTTGCATATATTGAAGAAGACTTGCATCCCTGGGATTAATCCCACTTGATCATGGTGTATGATTCTTTTAATGTGTTGTTGGATTCTTTTCGCTAAGATTTTGTTGAGGATTTTTGCACCTATGTTCATCAGTGATGTTGGTCTGTAATTTTGTTTTTTTGTAGTGTCTTTGGTTTTGGTATCAGGGTGATGGTGGCCTCATAGAATGAGTTTGGGAGTGTTCCTTCCTCTGCAATTTTTTGGAAGAGTTTGAGAAGGATGATGTTACCTATTCTCTAAACGTTTGATAGAATTCACCTGTGAAGCCATCTGGTCCTGGACTTTTGTTTGTTGGAAGATTTTTAGTCACAGTTTCAATTTCAGTGCTTGTGATTGGTCTGTTCATATTTTCTGTTTCTTCCTGGTTCAGTCTTGGAAGGTTATACCTTTCTAAGAATTTGTCCATTTCTTCCAGGTTGTCCATTTTATTGGCATAGAGTTGCTTGTAGTAGTCTCTTAGGATGCTTTGTATTTCTGCGGTGTCTGTTGTAATTTCTCCTTTTTCATTTCTAATTTTAATGATTTGAGTCCTCTCCCTCTTGATGAGTCTGGCTAAAGGTTTATAAATTTTGTTTATCTTCTCAAAGAACCAGCTTTTAGTTTTATTGAACTTTGCTATTGTTTTCTTTGTTTCTATTTCATTTATTTCTGCTCTGATCTTTATGATTTCTTTCCATCTACTAAGTTTGGGTTTTGTTTGTTCTTCTTTCTCTAATTCTTTTAGGTGTAAAGTTAGATTGTTTATTTGAGATGTTTGTTCTTTCTTGAGGTAGGATTTTATTGCTATAAACTTTCCTGTTAGAATTGGTTTTGCTGCATCCCATTGGTTTTGGATCATCGTGTTTTCTCTGTCATTTGTCTCTAGGTATTTTCTGATTTCCTCTTTGATTTCTTCAGTGATCTCTTGGTTATTTAGTAACGTATCGTTTAGCCTCCCTCTGTTTGTGTTTTTTACGTTCTTTTTCCTGTAATTTATTTCTAATCTCATAGTGTTGTGGTCAGAAAAGGTGCTTGATCTGATTTCAATTTTCTTAAATTTACTGAGTCTTGATTTGTGACCCAGGATATTATCAATTCTGGAGAATGTTCCGTGCGCACTTGAGAAGAAAGTGTAATCTGCTGTTTTTGGATGGAATGTCCTATAAATATCAATTAAATCTATCTGGTCTATTGTGTCATTTAAAGCCTGTGTTTCCGTATTAATTTTCTGTTTGGATGATCTGTCCATTGGTGTAAGTGAGGTGTTAAAGTCCCCTATTATTATTGTGTTACTGTCGACTTCCTCTTTTATAGCTGCTAGCAGTTGCCTTATGTATTGAGGTGCTTCTATTTTGGGTGCATAAATATTAATAATTGTTATATCTTCTTCTTGGACTGATCCCTTGATCATTATGTAGTGTCCTTCCTTGTCTCTTGTAACATTCTTTATTTTAAAGTCTATTTTATCTGATATGAGTATTGCTACTCCAGCTTTCTTTTGATTTCCATTTGAATGGAATATCTTTTTCCATCCCCTCATTTTCAGTTTGTATGTGTCCCTAGGTCTGAAGTGGGTCTCTTGTAGACAGCATATACATGGGTCTTATTTTTGTATCCATTCAGTGAACCTGTGTCTTTTGGTTGGGGCGTTTAATCCATTCACATTTAAGGTAATTATCGATATGTATGTTCCTATTACCATTTTCTAAATTGTTTTGGGTTTGTTTTTTTAGATCCTTTCCTTCTCTCTGTTTCCCACTGAGAGAAGTTCCTTTAGCATTTGTTGTAGAGCTGCTTGGATGGTGCTGAAATCTCTTAGCTTTTGTTTGTCTGTAAAGCTTTTGATTTCTCCACCGAATGTGAATGAGGTCCTTTCCGGGTAGAGTAATCTTGGTTGTAGGTTCTTCCCTTTCATCACTTTAAATATGTCATGCCACTCCCTTCTGGCTTGTAGAATATCTGCTGAGAAATCAGCTCTTAACCTTATGGGAATTCTCTTGCATCTTATTTGTTGTTTTTCCCTTGCTGCTTTCAAGACAAATTTTTGCCAATTTGATTACTTTGTGTCTCGGCCTTTTTTTCCCTTGCATTTATCCTGTATGGGACTCTCTGCGCTTCCTGGACTTTGGTGGCTATTTCCTTTCCCATGTTAGGGAAGTTTTTGATTGTAATCTCTTCAAATATTTTCTTGGGTCCTTTCTCTCTCTCTTCTCCTTTTGGGACCCCTATAATGCGAATGTTGTTGCATTTAATGTTGTCCCAGAGGTCTCTTAGGCTGTCTTCATTTCTTTTCATTCTTTTTTCTTTATTCTGTTCCACAGCAGTGAATTCCACCATTCTGTGTTCCAGGTCACTTATTCATTCTTCTGCCTCAGTTATTCTGCTATTGATTCCTTCTAGTTTATTTTTCATTTCAGTTATTGTATTGTTCATCTCTGTTTGTTTGTTCTTTAATTCTTCTAGATCTTCGTTAAACATTTCTTGCATCTTCTCAAACTTTGCCTCCATTCTTTTTCTGAGATCCTGGATCATCTTCAGTATCATTATTCTGAATTCTTTTTCTGGAAGGTTGCCTATCTCCACTTCATTTAGTTGTTTTTCTGGGGTTTTATCTTGTTCCTTCATCTGGTACATAGCCCTCTGCCTTTTCATCTTGTCTATCTTTCTGTGAATGTGGTTTTTGTTCCACAGGCTGCAGGATTGTAGTTCTTCTTGCTTGCTGTCTGCCCTCTCCTTGGCATTCCTGTAGTAACCTGCTAGTGTTGGAGGGTCTCCTATGTCTCACCATGAGGACAAGGACACTGGCAGCAGAAATTCTAGGAAGTACTCCTTGGCATGAGCCCTCCCAGAGTCCGCCATTAGCCCCACCTGCTATTTGTTTTCTATTTGTCTCAATTGATCTCTGTTCCTTCTTTTCATCTTGTCCTATCCTCTGTTGAATTTTTTTAGTGTTTTTTTTTATTCTATTTTCCCTCCTCTATTGGTTTATTGGCTATAGCTCTTTCTTTTGTTAACTTATTTTCATAGTGGTTATTCTAGAATTCACAGTATATATCTTCACCTTATCACAACCTGTCTTCACATATTACAACCTGTCTTCACATATTACATCACATGGCATATGTATGTTTCTACTTCTCTCTTCCAACCTTTGTATTTTCCTTGTCATACATTTTACCTCTACATATGTTGTAAATCCCACGGTAAATTATTTTTGCTTTAAACAACCAAATGTCTTTTTTAAAAAGTTTAAATATTAGAAATAAGTATTTTATATTTAATTACTTTATATTAGATATTTACCATTTTTCTTTATTCCTTTGTATAGGTGCAAATTTCTGTCTGGTATTTCTTTCAGCTTGAAAAATATCCTCTTTCATTTCTTTTAGTGAAAGTCTGCTGGCAATGAATTCACCTAGCTTTTGTTTGCCTGAAACTGTTTTTATTTTACCTTTGCTTTTTAACAATATTATTGCTGGATATAAATTCTAGACTAATAGTTTTATTTTTTTTTCTTTCAGCATTTTAAAGATGTCATTTTCTTTTCGTTTTGCTTCCATTGTTTTTAATGCCCAGTTAATGGAATTTAAAATTTTGTTCTCCTATGTGTAATGTCTTTTGCTTTATTTTAGTCTGACTGCCTTTAAAATTTTACCTTTGTTTCTTGTTTCCAGCAATTTGGTTATGATACATTTTTGTGTGGTTTGTCTTTAACTTGCTTGGATTTTGCTGATCTTCTTGGACCTGTGAGTATATAGTTTTCACTAAGTTTGGAAAAATTTTGGCCATTATTTCTTCAAATTCTGTTTCTGAAAAATAAATAGGCAAGAATAGATTAAATTTAGGGATATTTAACATTCTTTGATATCACATCTTCCTATGCACGAGTAAGGTTTGTCTTTACATTTTATCAAGTCATCTTTTGCATATCTCGGTAGCATTTTAAAGTTTTCTTCATATAGATCTTAAATATTTCATATTTATTTCTAGGTATTTTATGTTTTGGTTATTGTGTTTATTATAAGTGAGATCTTTTGGTATTATGTTCTAAGGGGCTATTGCTTTTATATTGGAAGATCATTGATTTCTCTATTAACCTTGTCCTAACCACCTTACTGTGTCCCATTATTGTTTCCCATTCATTTGCTTATATTTTTCAGGTATATATAATAATATTAGAAAATGCTGCTTTCTTGTATTTGCATGTTACTATTTTGTTTACTAAAATAAAGCAAAAGATATTATGAAAAAGTAACATGTCTTTTTCATGTTACTTTGTATCTTTTACTCTTTTTGAATATTTTAGACATACTCATTTTAAAAATCTTTTCATATTATTCCATCATGTGTCGTTTATTGGGGTACAAATTTTCCCAACTATCTCATCTGTTGACTATATTTCAAGATAGTTCCTTTCTTCCTAGAATTAGACATATTTACCATGAATTCATCTTCAGTAGGTAAAGTTTCCTGTTAGAGCTCTGTGAACTTGTGTTGTGCAGGCATCTGCATCACTTGGTTCACATTTGCCTTTGCAGAGTTCATTCCTGGGTACTTTTTATATTTATTTTTTGAGTATAACTTCATTTGGTTATGGTTTGGAGAAATTCTGACTAACACCTACACATGGTACAATTTTGGAAGTTTGATTTCTATAGGTCTACTCTTTCACCACCCACAGTGTTGGCCAGATGGTCAGCTTCCTGCTGTTCCTTAGACCAGTGGGCAGAGTCTTCTAGTCCTTATTTCATGGGAGGAACATCTCTTTCTGGCTTTTAGCTTTATTCAAAGAGGTCAGTTTCTACTTCTTACCACCTGCTGGCCTGAAGCCTAATTCTGTTCCCATGGCTGTTAACACACATCTTCTCTGCCAGCACCTGTTTCTCATGTCCCTGTGGACAGTCTGCTTTTAGCCCCTGCTCAACTTTAAGAGTTTGAGTTTCTACTTCCTTCCTGGTACCTGGGAATTTTCCTTGCTTAGTTTTGAGTTTGGCTATGAAATGACAGTAATAATGATGACAACAACAATAACATTTTGTTGTTATATTTTACCCAAAATTTATGTGGGCTTGGAGCATAATGAGAAACTTCCCACATTGGTTGAATCTGTGCCACTGACCAAGATTTCCTCATGGTCTTTAAGTAATTCTGACACATGTCCTTTCCTGTCACATACTTATTCTCAGAATATCTTGGGCCCCATCAAGTAAGAGATTCTAATTGTTCCTATTCACATACACACTCAGCGTTTTCCACATATCCTCATTTCTATTCCTTTATATTGTTATCAGGATATAGAAAACTTAAGAAAATGAAGGCGCTTCCTTGTCAGACATCACTCTCTATGGCACAGGGTCAGGGGATACTTTTAATGCACTATGATAAGTATCAAAATAGAGGTAGGTGCTGTGCAATTACAGGGAAATGTTGCTTAAGGTTTTTGTGTATGTGTATGAAACAGAGCGGCCTGTGTGTATGTCTTTCTCTTCTATATATCCTGGGAATAATGAGAGAGGGAAAGCAGACAACAGGGAGTGGGGGAGAGAATGTGTGGGGGTCAGGACCCTTGGCTCCTGGTTTCTGTCACTAATAAACCTGTCCAGCTGCCCTTTGATGCCACCCACCTGAGGTCCTGACTCAGCAAGTCTGGAGTGGTTCCCAAGTAGCTGCATATTTAGATGCTTCTGTAGGTGATTTTGATGTACTGTTAGGATTAAAAGCTACTGACTTATATGCGACCTTCAGTAAATCATTTAAACCTGTATACCTTCTGTGTCTCAGTGTTCTCCACTGTAAAATCAGGTAATTTTCAGATCTACCATTCCATTCTAATGGATAAATTTGCCTAAGAGTACTATTTTTGTGATGGTTGTTATTGTTGTTTTGGGTAATAATACTGTTACATAATCTCACTGCCTTTAGAAGCTTAGGTTGTATTTTTCTTGAGAGCAAAGCGTCAGTAAACTCAAATAACAAGCAGACTTGTTTTTCTATCATCCAGTGTTGTCATTTGGCTTCCAAAAATTAAGTAATGGTACTTGATGTAACAGCTTTGCCAGCCTGATGACCTGCCTTTACACATGATATTATGAGGTAATGAGGCTGAGTCTTATGATTTGTGGAGCCTGTCTATTGCTTTCCAGTTATAGCTCAGGGGTGTGTGGGGGGGGAAGGCACGAGGCTGTGAACAGTAATTGTTAGTGAACCCAGCTGGAGGACTACAGAGAGGTGCTCAGAAGCGATGGTTCCAAGTGTTTCTCTTTAATTATCTTCAAAACAACCTCTCATCCTAAAAACCCAATTAAGGAGCAACACATGGCTTTGAAAGCCATGGTGGGAGAGTTCCTGATGGTTTTCATTTTGGGAATAAGTATAGTGCAATGGGAAGAATGTAGACTCTGGAACCAGCCAGACTGGGTTCAAATCCTGGCTCTACCACTTACCAGCTTGATGACACTAGTCACACACTAGTTTGTGCCTCAGTTTCCTCATCTGAAATGTGGAGAGAATGATGACTATCATGGCACCTACCTTGGGAAGCTATTTTACAGATGAAGTCAGCTGATACATGTGCGACACTTAGAACAGTGCTTGGAGGATGTAAACATTCAAGAAGTCTTAGCTTTAGTTATTTGCTTCAAGACAAAGATTTAATCCACAGGGACAAATGGCAAAGAAATCTGAGGCAAATGTCAGGCTTATGGGGAAGACGTTTGGGGGTGGGTTGGCCTTTATGAAAGCCCTTTACATGGCACTGCATGGTCCTCCTATGTGGGAAGGCAGTCTTGCCTGGGGCACAAGCTCACCTCTGGTGGGGCAAGTTGACAAGGACAGGGCCAACTACAGACAGTCTCTGGGCCTGACCACAGGACACAGGCTCTCTCCCTCCGTCAGCCCTGAAACCATTTTCTTTTCAGTCTCTCACTCCCTCCTTTTAGTCCCTCCTTCTGCTTTCTTTTTCTCCTTTCTCCCTCTCCTCCTCCTCCTCAAGCCTGGCCTTCACCTCCTCACCCTTTCCTATGGACATTTCTCCACCTGGAGATTAAGAGCAAATCTGACGTGAGTCCCCAACCTACTTTCTGGCCCCTTGTTCCAGCCTCACCCACTCCAAGTAGGGCCCTTGTGTCCAGTTAGTCTCCTTCCCAGAGATGGTGGGACCTACCTGAGAATCAGCCTCCTGGATCCCACACAGAAGACAGTAGTCCTGCCAGGAAGGGGCGGTGACTTACTGTGTTTGCTCTTCCCCGGCACAGTCTTTTCTTGCAGGTACATCTTGTTCGGAGCAGTTTCTGGAGCCCAGACATAACAGGCTGGCTTCACCTCTTATTAACTGGGACTGAAAAGTCCATTTTGGTTTTAATTAAGAGAACACAAGGGGGACTTCCCTGGTGGCACAGTGGTTAAGAATCTGCCTGCCAGTGTAGGGGACGGGGGTTCGATACCTTGTCTGGGAAGATCCCACATGCCACGGAGCAACTAAGCCCATGTGCCACAACTGCTGAGCCTGCACTCTAGACCCCGTGAGTCACAACTACTGAGCCTTCATGCCACAACTACTGAAGCCCCCACGCGTAGAGCCCGTGTTCTGCAACAAGAGAAGCCACAACAATGAGAAGCCCGCGCACTGCAACGAAGAGTAGACCCCGCTTGCCGCAACTAGAGAAAGCCAGCGCACAACAACAAAGACCCAACGCAGCCAAAAATAAATAAATAAATGTATTAAAAAAATAAGAGAACACAAGGATTGGAGTAAACTGTGTGGAAGTAAGAAACAGGAACAAAGGAAAGAGATGAAAGCCATGCTTTGACCTCACTGGAACATTTGATGTTTTGAGAATATTGAATTGTTCTTCACTCCTCATTATCTCTAAGGAGGAAGAGAACAAAACCAACCCACTGCAGGCAAACTGACTAATGCTCTCCTTTAATGAATTCTTCTTAGCCACTGGTTTCCATGAAGTTGAGAAACAGTGAGAGAGCAAAGGGCAGGGGCCTCTCAGTTTTTGTAGTAATGAGTTTTGTGGATCTTTGAAAATGTGACCTTCACTACTTCACAGCCCTACTGTGTGTCCACATTTCCACACAGAGAGCCATAGGCACTGCTGGCAAATGCTGGAGAAGTCTGAAGCTGAGGAGCCAGTGGGGCCACTATATTAGTTTCCTAGGACTGTTGTAATAAAATACCGCTACTCAGGTGGCTTAGAACAACTGAAGTTTATTGCCTCACAGTTCAATTGGTTAGAATTCCAAAATCAAGGTGTCATCAGGGCCATGCTCCCTCAGAAGGTGCCAGGGAAGAATCTGCTCCAGACCTCTCTCCTAGCTACTGGTGGTTCCTTGGCTCCTGGCCACGTACCTCCAATCTTCACGTGGCACACTTCCTGCATGTGTGCTTATGTCCACTTGCCCCTTTTTGTAAGAATCCCCAGTCATGTTGGAACAGGGGCCCACCTTCTGCAAGATAACCTCATTTTAACAGATTACAGCTGCAAAAACCCTACTTCCAACTAAGGTCACATTCTGAGGTCCTGGAAGATGGGACTTCAAGACATGAGTTTGGGGAAGACACAATTCAAACCATCACAGCCATAGCTGTGTTGTACAAGCTAGATGCCATGAAAGTGTGGGGATCTGCTTTGCACAGTCCATTCCATAGGTTGACGCTCAGTGCTCTGTGACTACACATTTGATAGAACCACCCTGGTGCTGGTTCTACATGTGCTGGAAATGAGGCCAGAAACATGGGCAGGGGCCGATCATGTGCTTGGAAGCCATGTGTGGTCTCCTGAGAGCAATGGGGAGCCATGGAATGTTTATCAACAGGAGGATGATCAGATTCTAGAAAGATCCCTCCACTGTAGTGTTGAGTAATAGAATGGGGGTGGAGTGAGGCCTTCACAGTGTTTCAAGCAAGTGATAGAACTGGCCTTGAACCTCACTAATAGCAATTGAAATGGAGGGAAGATGACTTAGAGAGATACCTGTGATTTACGTATCAGGATTCCAAGAGAAGAAGAACTTAAAGTATGTTATATTTTAGTAAGGGAAATGCCATTTTAGGATTGCTGTAAAAGAGAACTGCCATTTGGGTTTCTGGAGATGGGCTCTTGAAACTTTGGAACAGATTCTCTTGTTTTCAAGGAAGTCACCAGGATAAACTGTCTATTTACACCAAAGTAAAGCAAGTTATTCTTGAAGCAAATGGTGAAGACATCATGAATCTGAGTATGACAGCTGCAGATTTAGATGCTAAGTGGTGAAGAGTTAGAACAGTTTTTACTGAAGTTAGAATTTAGACTGAATTCTTGGTATCCTCCATGTATTGGTTTCCTAGTTGCTGCCATAATAAACTACCACAAACTTAGCAGCTTAAAACAACACAAATTATATGATTTTATAGTATTCTAAGTCAGAATCTGACATGGTTCTCGTGTGGCTAAAATCAAGGTGCTGGCAGGGCTGTGTTCCTTTCTGGAGGATGTAGAGCTTTTTTCTCTGCTTCCAAGGCCACCCACATTCCTTGGCTCATGGCTCCTTCCTCCAGCGTCCAGGCCAGCACTGCATGTAATCGCCCTATCTCAAGGTCAGCTGATTGGCCAACAGTTCTGTCTGAAACCTTAATTCCCCTTTGCCAAGTAACCAGCAGTATTCACAGGTTCTGGGGATTAAAATGTGTATATCTTTGGTAGAGGGAGGTGGCCATTATATTGCGTATCATACTCCACATGGTGTTTAAATTAGTATAACACAGGCAATGCAAGATTGAGTAGTGGAGCTGTCTTATCTGGGCCCTGGGGAATCAGAGATGGGGCTTCTCTCGAAGGAAATGGAGGTTCCCAGGGCCAGTTGTGCTGGTGCAGCATGAGCCGGCCATAGGCCAGGAGAAGGGGACAATGCCCCCTGCTCTCTGGAAAGGGGTCTTAGGGGATCTAGAATCAGTGTTGATCTAAAGATTCTTGAGGGTGGGAGAGCCTGTTGGGAGCTATGCATGGCCCAGAGGTTGGAGTTTTGGGGCCTGTGAGCTCCAGGAAGAACACAGTTATCCACTTTTCTTAGCTCCCAAATATTCAGGAAACACTGCCTTCTGTCCTAGACTAGGGAGTTAAATTGTGTGGGATCAAGGAAGGGTGAGGGGGTGGGGGAGGTGTCCAGCACCTACTTGCAGTGAGTCTACGTGTGTAAAAGAGCTCATCCTGGAGAAATGAGTTACAAGAGGGCGTGAGGTGAACCGGGGGCTCAGACTGCCATGGTGGCACCACAAGTGGCAGATGGAGAGATAAACGCTTACCGGGCTGCATCTTTCAGGGTTTTCCAGAAATGGAGGGAGACACCGCGTGGCAGACTAGCTGTTCTGCTAATCTCAGGCAGATGCAGTTTGAACTTGAAAGGAAATAAGACTTTATTTTGGGCTCCCAAAGCAGACGTCCGAGTTTCAGGCTATAGAGATGAAGGGGCTGTGGAAGGTGATGGCGGGAGAGGAGTCTGGCTAATTCTGGCATTTAGCTGCATCACGGAGGGCAGTGGAGTCTTGGTCCCTGGGAGAGGCATTTCTGGAAGGCCTGAGGCAGGGAGGATGAAGCCTTTTGCCTTCTGTGCCTGGAGTTTTATGGAACTGTGACTGCCCCGGAGGAACCATGGCAGGGCCCGCAGGCCTGGGTCAGTTGGGTTGGAGCTTCCTGGAATTGGCTGCTTCATGTGGGAGCACCAGCTGAGGGTCATCACCATTCATGCTAAACAGGGGAGGGGAAGGAACACTGTAAGAGCCCCTAGGGCTTTGGGTGGTGGGACCTCCTTACCCCTCCCAGTCCCTCCTGGGGAGTGGGGGTCAACTGTAGGAGGGAGGCATTCTTCTGTTTGGGTTCCATTTTCAAAAGCGAGGAGTACAGCAGTCCCCACTTACCCCTGTTGCAGTTACCTATGGTCAACTTGTCCAAAAATATGAAATGGAAAATTCCAGAAATAGTTCGTGAGTTTTAAATTGTGGGCCATTCTATGTAACATGACAAAATTTTGTGCCATCCCACTCCATCCAGCCTGGGAAGTGAATCATCCCTTTGTCCAGCATATCCTGCCATTAGTCACTTAACGTCCATCTGGGTTATGGGATCAACTGTCGCGATATTGCTTGCGTTCGAGTCACCCTTATTTTACTTAATAATGGCCTCGAAGGGCAAGTGGAGTGATGAGGACAATTCAGAAATTCTCATACTGTGCTTAATTTGTGAATTAAACTTTATGAGTTTTTTATATATAGTATGTATTTATAGGGAAAAACATAGTCTATACAGACATAGCTCGTTTTATTGCACTTCACTTTATTGTGCTTCGCAGGTAACTGCGTTTTCTACAAACTGAAGGTTTGTGGTAACCCTGCATCGAGGAAGTCTGTCAGTGCCATTTTTCCAACAACGTTTTTCTCTGTGTCACATTTTGGTAATTCTCACAATATTTCCAACTTTTTTATTATTATTATATTGGTTAAGGTGATCTGTAATCAGTGATCTTTGATGTTACGATTATTTTGAGGTGCCACAAACTACACCTAGAGAAGATAGCAAACTTTTAAAAAATTTGATGTATAGTTGATATACAATGTTGTGTTAATTACTGCTGTACAGCAAAGTGATTCAATTATACACACACACACACACACACACACACATATATACATTTTTTAAATATTCTTTTCCATTATGGTTTATCATAAGATATTGAATATAGTTCTCTGTACTATACAGTAGGACCTTGTTATTTACCCATTCTATATATAAAAGCTTACAGCTGCTAACCCCAATCTCCCACTCCATCCATCCCCCAACCCCCTACCCCTTGGCAACCACCAGTCTGTGCTCTATGTCCATGATTCTGTTTCTGTTTCATAGATAAGTTCATTTGTGTCATATTTTTGATTCCACATATAAGTGATATCATATGGTATTTGTCTTTGTCTGGCTTACTTTACTTAGTATGAAAATCTTGAGGCCCATCTATGTTGTTGCAAATGGTATTATTTCGTTCTTTTTATGGCTGAGTAGTATTCCACTGTATAATATATGGACCACACCTTTTTTATCCATTCATCTGTTGATGGACATTTAGATTGTTTCCATGTCTTGGCTATTGTGAATAGCACTGCTATGAACATAGAGTTGCGTGTGTCCTTTTGAATTATAGTTTTGTCCAGATATATGCCCAGGAGTGGGATTGCTGGGTCATATAAGTAATTCTATTTTTAGTTTTCTGAGGAATTTCCATACTGTTTTCCACAGTGGCTGCACCAATGTACATTCCCACCAACAGTGTAGGAAGGTTCCCTTTTCTCCACACCCTCTCTAGCATTTGTTATTTATAGACTTTTTTTTTTTTTTTTTTTTTTTTTTGCAGTATGCGGGCCTCTCACTGTTGTGGCCTCCCCCGTTGCGGAGCACAGGCTCCGGACGCGCAGGCTCAGCGGCCATGGCTCACGGGTCCAGCCGTTCTGCGGCATGTGGGATCTTCCCGGACCGGGGCACGAACCCGTGTCCCCTGCATTGGCAGGCGGACTCTCAACCACTGCGCCACCAGGGAAGCCCTATTTATAGACTTTTAATGACGGCCATTCTGACTGGTGTGAGATGGTACCTCATTATAGTTTTGATTTGCATTTCTCTAATAATTAGCCATGTTGAGCATCTTTTCATGTGCCTATTGTCCATCTGTATGTCTTCTTTGGAAAAATAAGACAGCAAAAGTAATCAAAATGTGTGTGCTCTGACTTCTCCACCAACCAGCCTTCCCCCATCTCTCCTGAGGCCTCCCTATTCCCTGAGACACAATAATATTGAAATTAGGGCAGTTAATAACCCTATAATGGCTTCTAAGATTTCAAGTGAAAGTAAGAGTCTTACATCATCTCTCACTTTAAATCAGAAGCTAGAAATCATCAAACTTAGTGAGGAAGGCATGTTGAAAGCAAAGATGGGGGAAAGCTAGGCTTCTTGCACCAAACAGTTAGCCACATTGTGAATACAAAGGGGAAAAGTTCCCGAGGGATATTAAATTACTACTCCAGTAAATATATGAAAAATAAGAAAATGAAACAGCCTTATTGCTGATAAGGAGAAAGTTTCCTTGATCTGGGAAGAAGATCAAACCAGCCACAACATTCCCTTAAGCCAAAGCTTAAGGCCCCAGCTCTCTTCAATTCCTGAAGGCTGAGGGAGGTAAGGAAGCTGCAGAAGAAACGTTTGAAGCTAGCAGAGGTTGAAGGAAAGAAGGCATCTCCATTAACAACAAAGTGCAAGGTGAAGCAGCAAATGCTGATGTAGAAGCTGCAGCAAGTTATCCAGAAAATCTAGCTAAGACAATTAATGAATGTGGCAACACTAAAATTTTCAGTGTAGGCAAAGTAGCCTTCTATTGGAAGATGCCATCTAGGACTTTCATAGCTAGAGAGGAGAAGTCAAATGCCTGGCTTCAAAGCATCAGAGGACAGCCTGACTCTCTTGCTGGGGGTTAGGGCACCTGGTGACCTTTTTATTTTTATTAAATTTAATTAATTATTTATTTATTTTTGTCTGCATTGGGTCTTCGTTGCTGCGTGTGGGCTTTCTCTAGTTGTGGTGAACCGGTGCTATTCTTCGTTGTGGTGCATAGGCTTCTTATTGCAGTGGCTTCCCTTGTTGCAGAGCACGGGCTCTAGGTGTGTGGGCTTCATTAGTTGTGACACGTGGGCTCAGTAGTTGTGGCTCGTGGGCTTGAGAACACAGGCTCAGTAGTTGTGGCACATGGGCTTAGTTGCTCCATGGCATGTAGGATCTTCCCAGACCAAGGCTCAAAACTGTGTCCCCTGCACCAGCAGGCAGATTCTTAACCACTGCACCACCAGGGAAGCCCTTACCTGGTGACTTTAAGTTAAAGCCAATACTCATTTACCATTCTGAAAATCTTAGGGCCCTTAAGAATTATGCTAAATCTACTCCGCCTGTGCTCTATAAATGGAACAACAAAGCCTGGATGACAGCACATCTGTTAACAACATGGTTTACTGAATATTTTAAGCCCCCTCTTGAGAACTATTGCTCTGAAAAAGAAAAGATTCCTTTCAAAATATTACTACTTGTTGACAATGCACCTGGTCACCCAAGAGCTGTGATGGAGACAATGAGTTTAATGTTTTTTTCATGCCTGCTAACAAGAGCCATTCTGTAGCCCACAGATCAAGGAGTCATTTCAACTTTCAAGTCTTATTATTTAAGAATTATATTTTGCAAGGCTATCATTGCCATAGGTAGTGATTCCTCTGATGGATCTGGGAAGGATAAATTGAAAACCTTCTGGAAAGGATTCACCTTTCTAGATGTCATTAAGAACATGTGTGATTCATGGGAAAATCTCAACATTAAGAGTTTGGAAGCAGTTGATTCCAGCCTCATGGATGACTTTGAGAGATTCAAGACTTCAGTGAAGAAAGTCACTGTAGATGTGGTGGAAATATCAAGAGAGTTAGAATTAGATGTGGAGCCTGAAGATGTGACTGAATTCCTGCAATCTCATGATAAAAATTGAATTGACGGATAAGGAATTGCTTCTAATGGATAAGAAAAGAAAGTAGTTTCTTGAGATGAAATCTACTCCTGGTGAAGATGTTGTGAAGATTGTTGAAATGATAACAAAGGATTTAGAATATTACATAAACTTAGTTGATAAAGCAGTGGGAGGGTTTGAAAAGATTGACTCCAATTTTGAAATAAGCTCTACTGTAGGTAAAATGCTATCACACAGCATTGCATGCTACAGAGAAATCATTCATGGAAGAAAGAGTCGATCAGTGTAGCAAACTTCATTGTTGTCTTATTTTAAGAAGTGGCCACAGCCATCCCAGCCTTCAGCAACCAGCACCGTGATCAGTCAGCAGCTATCAACATCGAGGCAAGACCCTCCATCAGCAAAAAGATTACTACCTGCTGAGGTATATGTTGTATAAGCATGTATGTTCCTATACGGGGATGTTCATCCAAAACACATCCCCTTGAAAAGACCCAACTGTTCTCATTGCGATGGAACAGAGACAGGTAATGGGTCCAGTGACAGCAGCTTCTCACTTCCATCATTCCCACTGGTTCTGGGAGCAGTAAGAGCTAATACCAGGTACGTGATAGAGGTTCCAAAGGGCATTTTGTTTTAGCCATGCCCTTTTCCTTCAGAATTGTCTAGTTTTGCCTTTGCCTCTAATTCATTTGTTCAGCTATGTGCTGTGAGAGATCCAGAGAAATTAAGCTGTGGCTGGTCTCTACCTTTAAGGAATTGACTAGAGACAAGCACAGCTCTCAGGAAACTGACACTATGTTACACTCTTACATTATGAGATGGTTTGTGCAGTAGGTCCCAACCTTAGCAAGACTGACTGGAAATTCAGGGTTCAGAGAGGGTGAAAAGGGACTACAGAGGACTTGAGTAGTTGGGAAAAGAAGACTTTTTGAAATCAGCCCTTGAAGGATTAGCTCTGTAGAGAGAAGGGGCTAGAGTATTTTAGATGGCATAGGGAGAAAGAATGAGGGATGTGGGATGTGGGGTGTGTGTGTGTGTGTGTGTGTGTGTGTGTGTGTGCGCATGCACACATGTAGGCACACAATAGTTGTACATATAAATGGTACAAAATTTTTAAAAGATATGCAAAATCTCCCACCTCCTTGTTCTTCAGTCACCCAGTTTCCCTCCATAAAGACAGAGTTCATATTAAAAAATAGTTAATAAATACAGATGTACCCCCAGCCTCCCACATGAATGGCTGGATGGCTGAACAGCCTTATAAGAACGGAAGTCTGAAGCATACATGTGTTCACTGATTTCTCTGTTGCTCATTATGTGACCACTCCTTACAACCATCAAATCCTGACAAAGAACACGTCACACACCATTTGCAGGGGTGCTGGACGGGGGGCAGCTTTCCTGCCACAAGGTGCAAAAAATTTGCGAGGCCAAAGATAATTGTAAAAAGTTAGTCACCCCTGCCTCCCACCAGGAATCCATGAAAATCCCAGGAGGACTTGGGCTTCCACAGAGCCTGTGGTACCTGGATATAAGGGTCTGGGAGACCCCAGCTGACAGGGAGGCTACACTAAGTGGAAAAGAGTTGGGCCCTTTTGGAGCCCAGGGCAAAGGCAGGGCTCCCCCTCTCTCCAAACCAGTGTGTAAAGGGGGTGGCTCACAGGGGACCCACTGATGGGAGCAGGGCTGGTGCTGCCCGGACTTGCAGGATGCAGGGAGGAACACTGACCACACAAAGACCAACTCCAACTCTTCCCCAGGTGGGTTTCCTAACCAGAGGAGGACTCCTGCATTGAAAGGTAATGTAGGAAAGATTCCGATTTTTCTTCCTGCACTGTGAAATCAATTAAAAACAGAACAAATATAAAATAGTTTTGTAACCTCATCCACTTCCTGGCTTCCTTCCTTCTTGGGGACAGGCCAGCCCAGCCTGGGGAGAGATAGGAGTCTCATGGTCTGAAAATTCTGTGGCAGTATAAGTAATGGTGACCTAATGCTTCACTTCTTCTCAGGGCACCTGAGGCTGGAGGCGAAAATGTTTCCTGGAAAATGGACAGATGAAGGAGGCCCTCATAGGAGGGGGCTGGGGTCTGACCCTTCCAGGCCCTAGGGCCAGTCCCCAGCCTCTGCCTCTGTTGCCCACAGGTTCAGAACTGGCCTAACCTGGGGAAATAAGGCAGCCTGTCTTAGAAGACAATTTGTTTCCCACAGAACAATTCAGATTTGCTTGTTATCCTTACACATACTTGCTCTGTACAAACCGAATCAAGAATTTTTATTCTTTCTTTGATCTACAAATAATCCTGACAGATAACTTTTATTGAGTACTACTACTATGTGCCAGTTACTTAGTTAGGCACCTTTCTTAAATTAACTCTAATTCTTACAACACCATGGCAGGTTAAGTAGTATTTTCCCAACTTACAAATAAGGAAAATAACAAGGTTCAAAGAGGTTAAGTAACATGCCCAAGATCACACAGCTACTAAGTAGCAAAACCAGTGTCCAAATCAGGTCTGTTTTCCACTCCTAAGTTAAATAAGAATAATTCTCATTTACTGAACATTTACTGTGTTCCAGATACTTGACATACATTATATGAAATTCTTATACCAAATCTGTGAGGAAGGCTGCTACTATAGCTCCATTTTATAGATGAAAATGTCATCATTAAGGAGCTAGCCCAAGGTCCCAGAGCTGATTTGGTGACCTCAAGGCTTGAACCCAGATATCTGGGTTCTCTGGTGCCAGTATTCATTCCAAGCATGCCATGCAACGTCAGAACAACCAGGAAGGGGCTCGTATCCCTAGGTGCTTCCACTGGGTGCTCTGGCAGCAGGGAGCGGCCCCAGTGGCTCGTCCCTGGTGGGCTGAGGATGAACTGATCTGTGCACAGAGCAGCTTCTGCCAACCCACATGGTTCTCAGCAGCATGTAATGTTTCCGAAGGCTCTGGCCAACTTGGCTGAGGCATTTTAGACATCTTGAGGGACACTGCTCGGAACATCTTAAATGGATCCACAGACTTCTTTGTCAGGAAGTGCTGCTTCATACCACAGAACTGCCCACATTTTTCCCAGTTAAGAGTATTAGTTAGAACTAAGGCAATCATTGCAGAGTCTGGCAACCTCAGGGTCCTATTTTTACACCCAATGCACAGTCATGTGAATGGGTCTCCATGGCTTATACATCCCTCCTTAGTTTTCAGACAGGTCTGGTGTCCTTTCAGGAAACTGTCTTCTCTGAACCCCTGTGCTATTTTCCAAAGCACAACTTCTCCCCCAAATATTCTGGGGAGTCTTGATGTCCTGATCTACATCTTCCCTCCCCTTCACTCACTCACCTCCGTACTCCCCTCACCCTGACGTACAGTCCATAAAGAATAGCAGTAGTAAAACAATCCAGGTTGGGCTGGCATCAGAACTAGCCAGCACATTCTTACACCTATTATGTCGTTTAGAGCTCTTACTAACCCAAGAAGTATGAACACAGGTTTCCAGAGGAGAAATTTAAGATCCTGTTAGTGATCAAATCAGTATGAGGATTTAGGTTTCTCCTGAAACCTGTTGTCTCCATCTCGTTTTGCCCCAGACTCTATTCCAAGATGGAATTGGGAAATAGCCACCGTGACTCAGGAGCATTGCTCTAACTTGAAATGTTTCCCTCAAGGGGTTTCTTAAATTGTTCTGAAAGCTCAGCCTGAAAATTGAAAATACCACATAAATGTGAAGCTTTTATCTAGAGCGAGCAATTTCCTAAGCATATTCCCTGAAACGAAGATTGTCACACAATTTGAGCTATCTCAGCTGCATCAGCGACTAGTCATTCGTTCATTCAACAAACACTTATTGTCTTCCGGGGGCCAGGTGTTGCGCGTAGTGTGGATTCAGTGGGGAGCAATATAGACACAGTTCCAGCCCTTCTGAGTTCAGAGTGCATGTGGGGAGTCAGGTAATTAAACAGGAACTTATAGAAAAGGTATGTGTTGTGGGAGCAGAGAGCAAGGAAGCCTGGTCAATCCAAGGGTTTGAGATGACTTCCCTGAGGAAGTGATGTTTCAACTAAGATTTAAAGGGTGGTAGAAGCTGGGTGGGTGGGGATGAGGTGAGGAGGACTCCAAGTATGGCAGCCATAAGCATGGGTCTCACAGACCTCCAAGTTCAGGGAACTTAATTGCCCAAGGCCCAGCTGCTGCGCTCTGAAATCTATCACCATGTGCCAAGGCCATGCTTACCACACGCACTTCTGGCCAGTGACTGAACGTGGCAGGGGTGTTAAGGCAGCCTGTTCCTTGGAGGCCAGGACGCTTCTGATTGCAGTTTGGCTCGAGGGCACCCCCGCAGGCTTGTCAAACTTCCTTAGATTGCTGGTGGCTTGAGATGCTTCCACCAGCCCTTCCTCCCATCTCTCCTTCACTTAGTCTCAGACTGGCATTGTGCTCCTTATCCAGCCCCTCAGTTCTACTGGCTGCCGTGAGAGTGGGTGACACTACACAGGGAGGGTGAGAAGGCTGAGGTAAGTTGAGCCAAAAGGCAAGGGGAAACCAAGGGGAAAGGGCCCAGGGCAGAACTGTACAAGTTTGGTTTTCTCAGTAGGAGGAGAAAAAGTCACACACAAGGAGCTAACAATTTACTCCAGGGATTGTTCAAGACTAGAATTCTGTCCCTTCCTTTTAAAATTCCAGAATGGCTCTGGATAATAGCATCCTGTTTCAGGACAGCATCCCAAAGTGTGCTGGGGTATGGAGGAACATTGTTCACAAAGCCATCTTTTATTCCATTTATAAGGACTTTTCCCTTCTGGGAACATTTTTATCCTTATGGTATCAGAAGCAAGTGGCTCTCCAGAGTCTCACCTTGGGAGGGTCCATCCCAGGCCTCAGACTTGGCCAGTCTAGCCCAGGTGAGCCTTTATTGTGGAGATGGACACCACAGGCTATCAGCACCTGGTGCCATTCAGCATCTAGATCCTTCCAACCAGCAGCCCAGGCTCAGATTCCTCCCAGCTGCACAGGGAGAATGTCCTGCTCTGGCTACCATAAGTCACTCAGCAGATCTAGTTCTCGTTGCCATTAATAAATTGGGTTTCTGGTTTTATTTTCAAAACAAATAAAAGAACATTAACAGGGCTTCCCTGGTGGCACAGTGGTTGAGAGTCCACCTGCCGATGCAGGGGACACGGGTTCGTGCCCCGGTCCGGGAAGATCCCACATGCAGCAGAGTGGCTGGGCCTGTGAGCCATGGCCACTGAGCCTGTGTGTCCGGAGCCTGTGCTCCACAACGGGAGAGGCCACAACAGTGAGAGGCCCACGTACTGCAAACAAACAAACAAACAAACAAACAAACAAAAAAAAAAGAACATTAACATCGAGGGAGGTCATCAAAGAGGGGGAGTGTTACAAAAAAAAGCACATGTAGCCTATGTGGGTGTGACGTGGAAGGTGAGGAGGGTGGATTTTGGCTTTTAGGTGGCCCCAGTTACCACAGTCAGGATTTCAACAGTGCGTTTCGAATCCATTCTTTATCTGTGTGACTCCTGGGGATTAGGTAGGAGTACCAACACGCTGCAATTATAAAAAGAGAAAAAAATTACCCTGCTGGTGATCATTCAGAGAAGTATTTTAGGACAAATAAAAGGAAGTACATCTTTAACAACCTGTGGCCTATAAATGGAACATGTTACCCCCATAGTGTGTTCAAGATGAAAATTAAAAATGGGTCCAAGAAGAGGTCATATAAATTCCTGGATATTAGATAGAAATGTTGTGAAGGTCAACCGATGAAGACCAAGTCACCGTGTTCCCACAGGAATGTTCCTGGTGCCCCTGTGTTCTGGGCTGTCCAAGTTCCTAAGAACAGAGAGTGCTCTTTCTCGATGCCATGCCTTTGTCACACTTACTTCCTTGAGGTTCCCCTGCCACTCTCTTCTAAGACTGGAAAACTACCACTTACAGACCCAATTCAAGTGGAGCCTTTTCTAGGAAGTCCCCACAACTCCTCCAGGGCAAGGCTGGTCACTCTTCCACCAGTGGAACAACTCTACAGTGCACTGTAATTGTTTACCCAACTGGACAGATATTGTGTCTATTCCATGTGGGCTTAGCAGAGAGCCTGGCCCATAGCCCCGATGCAGAAAGTACATGTTGAATGAATGAGTGAATTAAGGAAGGAAGGAATGTTGAACTTTATCAACCAATGGTCTGACCACATACTGCATTTATGATCTTGTCAATGGCATTCTTAGAATGGACAATACTTTTCTTTCAGGACAAATGCCTGTTTGTCTCAGCTAATATATATGCTAGTCTCCAACTCAGCCATCTGTGTAGTTGCAATGGAGTAGCCAAGAGGCTTGTTGAGATTTTAGTGTCTTTAAATTAACTGTGTCTCTTAGACAAGTGAGCCAGTTCCCCAGAAATCTGGTCTAGAAATATTGCCAATGCACATTCCAGTGACTTGGAGATGTTAGAAAAACAGACGTATCACCTTTCAGGGAACTGCATTTTAAAGTTGGGTTTCCTTCCAGATACTTAGGTTGTGAGTGACACACAGTCTGTGGAAATTTTATGAGATCACCAAGAAGCTGAGGTCTGAGACTTTCAAGAAGTGTTTAACCACAGATCAACCAAACATAACATTTGCATGTTAAAAAAAAACCAAACTCACACAGCAAACAAAGCTCTAGTGGTCAAAATGCCATCCAAGTCAAACCAACATGAGGGGCATGCCCAGGCTTACATTTGGAGGTTCTGAAGGTGGTGAATTGTGGGTCGAGGTACCCTGGACAACAAAGGAAAATCTAAGAATAATGAGAGGTCTTGCTCAGTCAATTAAACAACCAGCCCTAGAGAGAGACTCCTGGCAGTCAGAAACCTCTCAATCCCAATTTTAACCCCTTTAGAAAATACTTTGAATTTAACTTTCTGCAAAATTTCAGTAGTCAGTTTAAAAATAAACATCTATATCATCTGTTACCTTAAAGGTAAATGCAAAGTGCTTTGAAGGACTACATACAGATGTTCATTCATTCAACAAATAGCTGTTGAGTAGCTATGATGTTTAAGGCCATCTGGTAGACCTTGGAGATGTAGCAGGCAGCCCTGCCCTCACTGGGCTTGTAGCCTGGCAAGAAGGACAGGCCAGGATAAGTGATCACCATAACAGCTGAAGAGGTTTTGCTGGGGGAATTCTAGCTGGTTCTGCTAATGCATAACCAGGGGACCCCAGAGGGCAGGGAAGAGCTCCCAGAGGAAGTGATTCTTAAGCTGTTGCTCAGAATTGAGATTGTCAGGAGAAGAAGGTTTCAAGAAGAGGGGAGGACTCCAAGGAACTGAAGATTCCAGAATTGCTGGAGCACAGAGTGAGGGGAAGAATTATAAAAGAAGGCAGGGGCTAGAATGTACAGGCCTTATAGGAGTAAGATAAAAACATTTAACTGAGACATGAATGTAAATTAGTCAATAATTATATAACTCTAATTTTTAAAATGTACCCCATTTATAAAATAAATCCATTTATAAAATATATTCCATTTTAAAAATATATCCTATTTTATTCCCTAAATATGAGAAACTATAGATATTATTCTCTTGCTTATTAAGAGACTTAAGTAACAGTACAAATTGTTCAAAGATATAATTTTTGTGATTGGTGTACCTGCCACTAGATAAATGATGCCCCCTGAGTCAAGATAAAACTTTTCCAAAGATTTTCCCATTAAATTGCAGGACATTAAGTAAACTGTAGACTCAGTAAGAGGAGAATTCACTTAACTTCAGTGATATTTTTCAGGACACTAAATTTTCTCTCGGCATTTGTAGAATCAACAGCAATTATGTTGACAAAATGTCTTAGCTCATATAATACTGTTTTAGATTTTTATCTATTCAATATCTCTATATTGACTTAATTACGAAAATTGCCTACTGGAGTGACATACTTTGGTCTCACCTAATCCTTCAGACTAGATGAGAGGCTCTAGTTGGTAGATAAATACTGAACCATAAGTTGAAATCCTGGCTCAGCCACTTAGGTTTTAGATAACCTCTCTGTACTTCAGTTTTCTTATCCAGAAAATGGAGATTATCACATCCATAGTCCTCAAGTGAATTAATATACATTTAGAGTGGAACAGAGCTGGCACTATACACCCATTAATTCCCCTATTTAGTAATAAAATTAACATCATAAATGCCCAAGACAGGTGGGCATCAGGTGGGTTTTAACCAAGCCCTTCCAATAAATAAAAGAGGAATTTAACAGAGATGAATTTCACACTAGTCCCCAGACCATCCCTATGGGTGCCCATCTTTCTCAGGAGTGTTCATCATTCCTGAAGAAACTCTGCCTGGTGCCAAACAGTGACCTGTAGGAACCTTTAAACATCTACCCATCTGCTCTCCCGCTTTTCATCCCATTCTCTGGGAACTCAAGTCCAACAGAGGCTGAAGTTCCCACATGTGGCCAGGTGAGGGTGACTCTGAGGGAGCATTGGCCTGTGGTAGTTGGCCACAGTCTCAGAGAGCCCTGGGGTGCCAGCATGTCCACCAGGACCAACATCATCCCCTGACCATGGAGTGTTCTTGGGAACACTGGTAGAGGACTTCACTGGGACAAGGAATGGAGCTTGGGAAGCATATTGGATTGGTGTGCTGAAGAAAACCAGAATGATCCCTAAGCAACACCTACCGGGGGTTGAGGGGAAGGGAGCACCAAGACACAGACCTGTATCAACGCTCTTTTGGCAGAAACCAATGGCAGAGCCCAGTAGTGTGTACTTTGTGGGCTACTGACTGGCATAAGCATCAACTAATTAGAACAGATTCAGCATTAACTCTTCAGTTGATGGATAGTGCAGAGGTAGGGGAGATAGGTTCAAAGTATGGGAGAATTTCAATATTTAAACAGCCAGGGGACTTCCCTTAGTGCAGTGGTTAAGAATCCACCTGCCAATGCAAGGGACACAGGTTCTAGCCCTGGTCCCGGAGGATCCCACATGCCGCGGAGCAACTAAGCCTGTGCGCCACAACTACTGAGCCCATGCACCACAACTACAGAAGCCCACGTGCTCTAGGGCCCACATACTGCAAGTACTGAGCCTGGTGCTGCAATTACTGAAACCTGAGTGCCTAGAGCCCGTGCTCCACAAGAGAAGCCACCACAATGAGAAGCCCGTGCACTGCAACAAAGACTAGCCCTCGCTTGCTGCATCTAGAGAAAGCCTGTGTGCAGCAACAAAGAGACAACGCAGCCAAAAAAAAAAAAACCAAAAAACCAAACCAAACAAAAAGTAGTTGTACAGGTAAACACCAGCTGTATATTAGCCTTGGCACCTTGAAAGCCATATTAATGGCTCTGGACTCTATCCTAAAGGTATGGAGAGCTACAAGGGTTTTAAGAGATCTGATGTATGATTTTGACAAAGCTTGCTGAATACAGTTGGAGGACAGGTTGAAGGAAGGCAAGACTGGAGACAGGGAAACCAGTTGAGACACCCTTGCCGGAGTTCGGGTTGGAGATGATAGTAGAAATGGGTAGGTGTGAGAGATATTTAATATGTACAATTCTCAACACTTGGGGATTAACTAGACATGGAAGGTAAAGAGGAGGAGTCAAGGATGACTCCTAGGTGTCTTGCTTGGGAAGTGAGATAGTTTATCTTGCCATTTACTGAGATAGGGACATCAGGAGACAGAGCAGGTCTGAGGAAGGAGGACATGATCAGTTTAATTTTGGATATGTTCAGCTTGAAATGCCTGTGACATATCTAGGCAGAGATCCAGTAGGCAGCTGGAGATGTGGGTACCATGTGTGAAAGAAACCTGACTGGAGATGATGATTTTGGAATACTTACATACAGAGTGCATGAAATTCCCCAGAAGGGGAATATAGAGTGGGAAAAGGATAGGTCTGAGTCCTGAGTAACAGCAACATGTAAGAAACAGGTAGAAGATAAGGCATCACAGGGTTATGGAGAAAACCAGAATACTGTGTCATAACAGAAGGCAAGAGAATGGTGTGTTGGGTGTGGTCAATGGGCACTTAGTGCCCATTCCTACTTTCTGTTCTATTTGTCTTCCTGGACAGCTAAAAACTTCTTTTCCAAGATTCTCTTGCAACCAGAGGTCTGGATGCAAATTAGGTTCCAGAAATTCCATGTACTACTCAAGATTTAGAAGGTTTAGAGCTGAGACAGAGGCTGCATAGTCCTGATACTCTTAGCTGATTTCTGTTGAAGTTGTGGAGCTTTTCCGCAGCAGTGTTCCAGTGCCTAGTTGATAGCTTCATGCTTGGTCAGTTGTCTTGGAGGTAGCAGTTTCCTAGCACATGGATTGTAGCCATTATAGTGTGTTCTGATTCCCTACCTTCCCAATTTTGACAAAGGTACCGTCTCCCTGGCAGGTCAGTTGTGATGGTATTCTTGGAGATCTGGTTATACCCAAAGCTCTTCCAACACTTTAATAAACACCTATTTTCTATACCAATCCTCTTCTGCATAAAAGATCTACAGTGGTTTCTTTTATTCTTTTTGAATACTGACTGAATGAAGGGGATATTTCAGGCAGGAATCTTCTGTGTGTGTGTTTTCCCATATCACCAAGCAATGAACTCAATTCTGACATTATCTACGTGAATATAGCATCGAATCTCACAAGTTAAGTGCTCAGTCCTACGAGACTCCCCACCCCTACCTTCAGACATTAATCACAAGTTCATGTTGTCACCTGGACTGACCAACTGCTGTAGATCGAAGGTTCTCACAACCCTTGCCTTGGGTTCAATTAATTTGCTAAAGCAGCTCACAGAACTCAGCAAAACACTTCACTCAGGTTTACCAGTTTGTTGTAAGAGAATACGACCCAGGAACAGCCATATAGAAGAGATGCAAAGGGCAAAGTATAATAAGTGAGAAGGAGTGCAGAACTTCCATGCCCTCTCTGAGCATGCCACTCTCCCTAAATCCTCACATGTGAAATCTCCACGTGTTCACCAACCAGAACCTGTCAGAACTGGTTCTTTTGGGATTTTATGGAGGCTTCATTAACTAGGCATGATTGATCAAATCCTTAGCCATTGGTGATTGATTCTGCCTCCTGCCCCTCTCCCTTTCCCTCAGAGATCAGGGGTCGAACTGAAAGTTCCAACCCTCCAATCACAGGGTTGGTTCCCCTGGCAACCAGCCCCATCATTCCTGCTTTCCAAAAGTCAACTTTGTTACCATAAACTCAGGTGTGGTTGAAAGCAGTTTGTTATGAATATCAAGACACCTTTATTGCTCTTATCATTTAGAAAATTCCAAGGGTTTTAGGAGCTCTGTGCCAGAAACAGGGACAAAGACCAAATATATATTCTTATTATAAATCACAATATCACAGATCTTCATTTATTTTCTATACAGGACCTATTATACCACTGTAAATAGTTTCTATTTAATCCATAAGCAAAGGGAAGCCCATAAATAATTTTAAACAGAAGAATTACAAGGGCATATCTGCACAGTTTGGAAACATCATTCAGTCTAGGGAATAGGTGGGAAGACATCAAGGCTAGAAAGAGGGTACCCATTAGGGATTGTTGGTTGGTCCTCCAAGCAAATTATGATGGGGCCTAAACTCAGGTGATGACAGTAGAGATGGTGAGGTAGAGGATAGGTACAAGAGAATTTTAAGAATATGGCATGAAAAATTATGTCTCAAACATTGATTAACCACAGCTAAAATTGAAGACTTAGGTCACCATGATATTTTCTGAGAAGCTCTGTAAAGAGAAATGTTAAATGTTTGTGTCCCCTCAATATTCATATGTTGAAACCTAATCCTGAATGTGATGGTATTTGGAGGTGGGGCCATTGGGAGGTGATCAGGTCATGAGGGTAGAACCCTCATGCATGGGATTATAAGAGACCCCAGAGAGCTTCCTCCCCACTTCCACCATGTGAGGAAACAGGGAAAATGTGGCCATTTATAAACCAGGAAGTGGGCCCTCACCAGACACTGAATTTTCCAGTGCCTTGATTTTGAACTTCTCAGAACTGTAAGGAACAAATGTTTGTTTAAGCCACTAAGTCTATGGTATTCTGTTATAGCAGCCCAAACAGACTAGGACAAGAAAAAACTCATATTGTTGACATAAGTACTTTAAGAAATTAAATGCTGTGTTGTTTATTGCCCTTCTCCACAAAATAAGGAAGAAAATTTACAGAATATTCCATATTTACATTCTAGTGACAACAGGAGTATAATTAAAAAATAATCCATGTAGGGCAAAGGTCTGAAATAGGATTAAAATGTACATGTTCTGCATCTTGAATCATGATGCCAGTTCCTCTCTATGGTTAAGATTTTCAGTAAGAAAGAGAAAGGGTTTTGCCAAGATCCACAACTATTTACAAAGCTCTTATTTATTCTCTCAGAATAACCATTCAAGTCTTGTGATAACCTCAGAGGAAAATGCATTCTTTTAAGAAATTATTTAAGTCACAAGTGTGTTTGTTATGGAAAAGTGAATTTACTTGCTTAAGTTGTAAGTGATCTCAGTAATCATATTGATACTTATTAATCTACCACTCAATGTATTATATTAGACAGAAAGCACCTGACTGCTTAGTTTAGTTTTCTCCCTGCAAATTGCTTGAAATTAAAACATGCCTTCGGCCAATTCTGATCTAAATACATGACAAAGCGTTGTTCTTCCGTAGGTGGTAGGATAGTCAGGACTTGGTGACTGGTTTGAAAGATTGGGCAAAGAAGACTCTTCAGGAATGATGCCCAGGCTGCCGGCTTGGGTAACCGGTAGGGGAAGAAGATGTTCAGTGATACAGGGGTCATAGGAGGAGGAGAGCAAGCTTCCCAGGAAGACAGGGTGTTTGACTCTGGACATGTGGAATTTGAGGTGCCTGTAGGAAAAATGAACAGAGCTGATTAACAAGCAAATGGAGGCATATGTATGGAGCTCAAGAGAAATCTAGAAATTTAAATTTGGAGCCGACTGCACATGACTCATATAGAGCCATTCTCAGCTAAGTTTGGGACCCTTGCAATATAATTTGACCCAGGAAAGGTCAAATGTCTCTTAAAACCTTAATGCTTTCCTCACTGAGAACAGAATATGTTGACTTTAAAAGAAAATCAATATTCACTGTGGTGAATACTGCCCTTGGGTAATTTAGGAGGAAACCAGCCATGGTATTGATGTTGGGCATGAAGGGCCCTCCATCTTGCTCCTGCCAGGGTCCAGAACATAACAGGTACTCAATAATTATTTGTTGAATGAACAAGTGGTTAAACATCCCCGTTCCTCGTAGCCTGCCCTCAAATATGTCCTCATCACCCAATGAAACTGAAAATGCAAAGGCTAGAAATACTTTTTTTTTTTAATGAAAGGCTCATCCCCAAGTACTTCCGGGAGGGGTAATCAGCAACCACCATGGGTCACACGATTCACCACTGGAATAATTTTTGGAAAAAGGAAGGAAAACACATGGGGAACAGGGAACCACGGGGGTCAGGCTGCTTCCTTCACCTCTTTTCCTGGGGCTGATCTGGCCTGAAGGCCTGAGGCTCTCCACCCAGGACGCTCTTAAGGATACCAAAATGTCCTTCCCATCCTTTCCATTACTTGCTTTCAAATATGTCTCTGCCACCCCACTGCACACCCACCCCACCCCAGGGAACATCAACACAGTCTGAAGGCCCACTTCCCCAACCCCGCCACACTTATTTTTGTTGTTGTTTCTTCATAACATTGATCTTTGCGACTAAGTAGCAACCTGAAAAGCCAAGGAACAGTGTGCCTCCCCTTACAGTAATTTTGAGGTCTCTTGGGGGACTAAAGCGCGATCCTGGGGTTTATAAGAGGTGCCACATCTTTGCAGGGAGGGGAATGTGGAGATAGGGGGAGTGGTGGGGAAAGGAAAGCCTTTGTTGTAGCTGCAAAGATATCAACAAAGGCAAGGCCCTCGCCCTGTTGGAGTGAAAGGAGTTAGAAACTGGATGGGAAGCCTGCCCCAACCCTTCACTCTGATTTTGGCCTCTGCTTATTATTATGGTTCAGCTTCTCTCCTTAAGTCACTATTGGCTTCTGTCTCGAAGAGCAGCAACTCAGAAAGTATAAACCCGCCCCTGGAACGTCATCCTTTAGAAGCTGAAATGGAATATTCCTGGAATAACCTTTCCATTCATGTCTGTACACAGCCCCAGGAGCAGCAATTCTGCAAGAGGGGAGTGGAGAGTGAGGCCACAACCTGTATCATGAAGGCCTCCAAAATGCTCCTCCCTGGTACAAGTAGAGAATTAACACGAACGTACTGGGGAGGAAGGGAGAGGTCTGAATGATCAGGTTAGCAGCCTCACGTAGAAACCTCTCCTCCACCAACCATCCTCCTCAGGCAGCAAAAGCTCAGTAAGTATTTGCACTGCACACTGGGGGTTAAGTTAGGCTAGCATGGATGCTGTGAAATACCAGCCAACCCATCTCCTGATTCTCCTTTGTTCCAAGAGCTCTAGGGTCCCGCCTTTAACAACAGCTAGAAAAAAAGACTCTACCAGATTTCCTCTTGCCATCCTCCAAAATCCTAGTGAATTCATCACCTGAGTTAAAATTACCTTCTTGCAAAACAGACCCCAGAGACTTGGGCTGGTCTAACTCCAGCTGCTCTTTATAGCCAGAGCAACCTGACTTAATTTTTACAGATGAGCGAGTGTTGGCGGTGAAAATCGATTGCTCTAAGAATGACCAAAGAAGCAGGTTCTAAAATTCCCTCAAGAGTGCTCTTCTCTCAGAAGCTGTAGAGGCGTGCAGGAATGTTAGATGCACCCCCTCTGAACAACACCTGTTGTTTGGGGAGCCGAGACTTTATTTGCTAAGACATATCTGGGAGTGTGATTTGGTTTTCCTGTTTCCATTTTGGGCTCTGGTACTTGATTTTGTTTTGTGAGTTTCTCAAAGGTGCATCCCATCTGCTGACATCTGTTGGCTCTGAGGTGACACAGTCTCACTAAGACGGCTCCTATCTAAATGTTGTGTCTTCCGCTGTTTCTGTCTCAGCGTATTTCTCCTTTTCAGTTTTCTTTCCCTCCACTGGTCCCAATGGACCCAAATGGACTACTTGACATTCTCCTGTTTTCAGTCCTCCACCTGTATTCTATCAGTATGGAATACAGTAATTACTTGATCCATCTTTAAATTCACTGGACTATAAACAGCAGCCAGAGAAAGCCAACAACTCCATTTTCCATTGGAAAATGCCCAGGGGCTGGTTAACAAGAGAAGTGTTCACAGGAAAGGAAATTAACAGTTTGATGAGATTTCAGAGTACCTGCTAGGGATTATCAACCAACAGGAAGCCTTTACCTGAAGCTGAGGCCATGAATCTCTTCTATACCAAAGCAGGAATTGAAATGCAGATCCACACTTGTACCTCAGATTTCCCCGTGACACTTACTTAAGCATTTTCTTAAAAGATAGGAGTTTCACTGGGCTAGGGCATTATGTTTTTTGAAATGGGAGAAGTAGGGTACCCCAGAAATTATATCATCATCATCATCATCATTGTTATATAATAAAAAAATGTGGCTGGCCTTTCTCCCTAGTTCCTGGGAGACAACCTCTAAATTTTTGGAATTTTCCTAGGGATAGAAGTGTCTCTGTTATTCATGGTGGGCCCCTCGGACCACAACTAAATTTATACTAACAAGATGGCTCAGGATGGAGGCTGGCTATGCCATCAAGACTAATAATGTGGGCTTCCCTGGTGGCGCAGTGGTTGAGAGTCCGCCTGCCGATGCAGGGGACACGGGTTCGTGCCCCGGTCCGGGAAGATCCCACATGCCGCGGAACGGCTGGGCCCGTGAGCCATGGCTGCTGAGCCTGCGCGTCCGGAGCCTGTGCTCCGCAACGGGAGAGGCCACAACAGTGAGATGCCCGCGTACCGCAAAAAAAAAAAAAAGACTAATAATGTGATTAGAGTGTAGGGCTTAGAGCACAGGTAGGGAATAGAATATTTTTCCAGATAGTTATAAAACTGGAAGATGATCTCTTTTCACCAAAAAGCCTAAGTACATAAATTCCTTCTCATCATTAAGGAATGTAAGCAAACTTAAAGATATAGAACACAGTACTATACACAGAAAGAAAATATGCCCAGGGTAGCAAGCAACAGGCATTTTACAGAGCTTGTATAGAATGTTCCAGGATTGAAAAAACCTAGTGGGAAGAGAAGAAATAAAGTTATAGACCAACGTCATGAAAATTATATTTAAATGAGGTCATTGTGCACTCTTCAGGAATCAATATTCCCAATCTACAAAGAGTTTTAATAAATCAGTGAGAGCACATATATATAATGGAATATTACTCAGCCATAAAAAGAAATGAAATTGAGTTATTTGTAGTGAGGTGGATGGACCTAGAGTCTGTCATACAGAGTGAAATAAGTCAGAAATAGAAAAACAAATACCGTATGCTAACACATATATATGGAATCTAAGAAAAAAAAAAAAAGGTCATGAAGTACCTAGGGGTAAGACGGGAATAAAGACACAGACCTACTAGAGCATGGACTTGAGGATATGGGGAGGGGGAAGGGTAAGCTGTGACAAAGTGAGAGAGTGGCATGGACATATATACACTACCAAACATAAAATAGATAGCTAGTGGGAAGCAGCCACATAGCACAGGGAGATCAGCTAGGTGGTTTGTGACCACCTAGAAGGGTGGGATAGGGAGGGTGGGAGGGAGGGAGATGCAAGAGGGAAGAGATATGGGAACATATGTATAACTGATTCACTTTGTTATAAAGCAGAAACTAACACACCATTGTAAAGCAATTATACTCCAATAAAGATGTTAAAAAAGTAAATAAATAAAATTTAAAAATAAATAAATAAAATAAATCAGTGAGAAAAGACTAACATCCCTACAGAAATAAATGACAGAGCACACAGACAAGAAAATTTTAAGAGATAACGCAAATGGCCAATATACACATGGCAATATGTGCAACATTTCTGGAAACAAAAAAATGCCAGTTAAAAATACTGAGATATATTTTACAAAACAAAATAACAATAAAAGAGAGAACTAGCAGGTAGAGCTACTAGTCTTTGGAAAGGAAAAAAGAAATTTAAGAGATATCATTTCTTTACCTAAAAGACTGGCAAAGATAAAAAGGATTTCCAATACCTAGTACTGGAAAAGTGAACTCTCTTATTAACAGTGTTGGATGTGTAAATTAGCAAAAGCTTTCTGGTGGGAAATTTGGCATTATGTATTAAAATGGTACATGGGCATTCCCTTTCACTAATTCCATTTCCAGAAATTTACAATATGTTGATAATCAGATGAGTATACACATACGTATATACACACACACATCTACACACACTCACATCCATATACATACATAGAGGCAACATATCTATTAGTAGATAGTTAAAACAGATTATAGTATATTCCCCACATACAGGATAATATACAACCATTAAAAATTGAGATGTTGATCCATATTATTTTTGACTACAACACACTGCTGAATAAGAAAACAAGTAGCAAAAAAAGCATTCATATCATATTCCCATTTTAGTTGTGTGAGTGTACAAATACTAGCAAATGTTCTATTCATGAGGGGGACTTACAGGTGATTTTCACTTTTTTATTGTTTGAATTTATTTTAGACTTTTTTTTTTTACAGCAGTTTAAGGTTCGTAGAAAAATTGAGAGGAAGGTGTAGAGATATCTCATATATCCCCCTCCCCATTATCAACATCCCCACCAAAGTAGAATATTTGTTACAATTGATAAACCTACATTGACTTATCTTAACCACCCAAAGTCCATAGTTTATTTTAGGGTTCACTCTTGGTGTTGTACATTCTATACATTTGGACAAAGGTATAATGACATGTATCTACCATTATAGTATACAGAGTATTTTCACTGCCCTAATAATCCTCTGTGGTCCTCACAGAGATGAATAAAATCCTCTGCTTATCCCTCTCCACCACCCCCCACCAACCTCTGGCAACCACTGATGTTTTACTGTTTCCAAGGTTTTGCCTTTTCCAGGATATCAAATAGTTAGGATCACAGAGTGTATAGCATTTTCAGATTGACTTCTTTCCCTTGTTTATATGCATTTATGTTTCCTCCGTCTCTTTTCATGGCTTAAGCACTCATTTCTTTTTAGTACTGAATAATATTCCACTGTCAGGATATATTACAGTTTGTTTATCTATTCACCTTCTGAAAGATATCTTGGTTGCTTCCAAGTTTGGGCAGTTATGAATGAATTAAGCTGCTATAATATCTGTTTGCAGGTTTTTGTGTGGACATAAGTTTCACCTCCTTTGGATAAATACCAAGGAGTGTAATTACTGGATCATATAGTAGGAGTATGTTTAGTTTTGTAAGAAACTGCCAAACATTCCTCCAAAATGACTATATAATTTCATCTCCGCCACCAATGAATTAGAGAACAACGGGAGCTCTCATCTGTTGCCAGTATTTTGTTGTCAGTGTTCTGAATTTTGGGCTATTCTAATAGGTGTGTGGTTGTATCTCATTGTTGTCTTAATTTGTATTTCCCTGCTGACATATGATGTGGAGCGTCTTTTCCATATGCTATTTGCCATCTGTATATCTTCATTGGTGAGGTGTCTGTTTAGGTCTTTTGTCCATTTTTTAATTGGGTTCTTCACTTTCTTATTGTTGAATTTTAAGAGTTCTTTGTATATTTAGAATGACAGTCCTTTATCAGATGTGTCTTTTGCAAATATTTTCTCTGTGGCTTGTCTTCTCATTATTTTGGCATTATATTTTTTCAGAGCATAAGTTTTCTATTTTAATGAAGTCCAGCTTATCAATTATTTCTTTCATAGATTATACTGTTGTTGTATCTAAAAAGTTATCAACATTTTCAAGGCCATATAAGTCTTCTCCTATTTTATCTTCTAAAAGTTTTACAGTTTTATTTTACATTTAGGTCTATGATCATTTTGAGTTAAAAGTCTATGATTTTTTGCTGTTGTTGTTCATGTGGATGTCCAGTTGTTTCAATGCCATTTTTTGAAAAGGCTATCTTTGCTCCATTGTGTTACCTTTGTTCTATTGTATTACCTTTTGTCAAGATCACTTGACTATATTTATGTGGGTCTATTTCTGGGCTCTCTTTTCTGTTCTATTAGTCTATTTGTCTATTTTTTCACCAATACCACACTGCCTTGATTACTGTAGCTTTATAGTATAGTCTTGAAGTCTAGTAGTATTAGTCTTCCAATTTTATTCTTCTTCTTCAATGGTTTGTGGGCTATTCTGGGTCTTTGCCTCTACAAATAAACTTTAGAATCAGTATGCCAGTATCCACAAAATAACTTCTGGGGTTTTCACTGGAATTGCATTGAATCTATAGATTAAGTTGGGAAGAACTAACATCTTGACATACTGATTCTTCCTATCCCTGAGCATAAAATATCTCCCCATTTATTTAGTTCTTCTTTGATTTCATTCATCAGAGTTTGTGCTTTTCCTCACATAAATCTTGTACATATTTTATTAGATTTATACCTAAGTATTTCATTTTTGTAATGCTAATATAAATGGTATTGTGTTTTTAATTTCAAATTCCCTTGTTCATTGGTAGTATATAGGAAAACAATTAACTTTTTTATATTAACCTTGTATTCTGCAACCTTGCTGTAAGCACGTATTAATTCCAGGAGTTTGTTGTTGTTGTTGATTCTTTCAGATTTGTTACATAGACAATTATGTCATCTATGAACAAAGACAGTTCTACTTCTTTCTTCCCAATTCATATAAATTTCTTATTCTTTTCTTATTGCATTGCGAGAAATTCCAGTACAATGTTGAAAAGAGGTGGTGAAAGGGTATACCCTTGCCTCATACCTGATCTTAGTGAGAAAGCTTCGAGTTTCTCACCACTAAGTATGATGTTAGCTGTAGGTTTTTTTGTAGTCTATCAAGTTGAGTAGGTTCCCCTCTATTCCTAGTTTACTGAGGAGTTTTTATCATGAGTGGGTGTTGGATGTTGTTAAATGCTTTTTTTTCTTTTTTTGCATCTATTGATGTGATCATGTAATTTTTCTTCTTTAGCCTGTTGATGTGATGATTACATTAATTGATTTTTGAATGTTGAACCAGATCTGCATACCTAGGATAAATCCCACTTGGTTGTAGTGTATAATTTTTCTTATATGTTATTTGAATTTGATTTGCTAATATTTTGTTGAGGACTTTTGCATTTATGATCATGAGAGATATTGGTCTGTAGTTTTCTTATATTGTGTTCGTGTGGTTTTGGTATCAGGCTAATGCTGTCCTCTTTGACTGAATTAGGAAGTATTCCCCTGCTTCTATCCTCTGAAAGAGATTGTAGAGAATTGGTATAATTTCTTCCTTAAATATTTGGTAGAATTCACCAGTGAACCTTCTGGGCCTGGTGCTTTCTGGTTTGGAGGTCATTAATTATCATGCAATTTCTTTAGTAGATGTAGGCTTATTCAGATTGTATATTTCTTCTTGTGTGAATTTCGGTAGATTGTATCTTTCAAGGAATTTGTCCATTTCATCTAAGCTATCAAATCTAGGGGCATAGAGTAGTTCAAAGTATTCCATTATTATTCTTTTTTTTTTTTTTTTTTTTTTTTTGCGGTACGTGGGCCTTTCGCTGTTGTGGCCTCTCCCGCTGCGGAGCACAGGCTCCAGACGTGCAGCCCCAGCGGCCATGGCTCACAGGTCCTGCCGCTCTGCGGCATGTGGGATCTTCCCGGACTGGGGCATGAACCTGTGTCCCCTGCATCGGCAGGCGGACTCTCAACCACTGCGCCACCAGGGAAGCCCTCCATTATTATTCTTTTAATGTCTGTGGGATGTGTAGTGATCTTCCCTCTTTCATTTCATATATTAGTAATTTGTATTCTCTTTTTTTCTCAGTCTGGATAGAGCTTATTAATTTTATTGCTTCCCCCCCCCCACAAAGAACTAGCTTTGGTTTTGTTGATTCTCTCTATTGAGAGATGAAAAACAAGCAAGGTTTTCTCTAAGCTAATTTTTTCCAAAGAACTAGCTTTTGGTTTTGTTGATTTTCTCCTATTTTCAATTTCATTGATTTCCGCTCTAATCATTATTATTTCTTTCTTTCTGTTTACTTTTGATTTAATTTGCTCTTCTTTTTCTAGTTTCCTAAGGTGTAAACTTAGATTATTGATTTCAGGTCTTTCTTCTGTTCTAATATATGTATTCAATGCTGTAAATTTCCCTCTAAGCACTACTTTTGCTGCCTCCCACAAATTTTGATAAGTTGTGTTTTCATTTTCATTTAGTTCAAAATATTTTTAAATTTCTCTTGAAATGTCTTCTTTGACCCAGGCATTATTAGGAAGTGTGTTATTTACTCTCCACTCATTTGGCCATTTTCCAGTTATCTTTCTGTTATTGATTTCTGGTTTAATTCCATTGTGGTCTAGGAGCAGACATTGTATAATTTCTATTCTTTTAAATTCATTAAAGTGTGTTTTATGGCCCAGAATATAGTCAATTTTGATGGATGTTGTGTGTTACCTTGAGAAGAATGCTATTCTGCTATTGTTGGGTGAAGTAGACTATATATATAAATTACATCTAATTGATTAATGGTGTTGTTGAGTTCAATATATCCTTCCTCAATTTCTGTCTGCTGCATTTGTCCATTTCTGCTACAGGAGTGTTGAAGTCTCGAATTATTATAGTGTATCCATCTATTTCTCCTTGTGTTTCTATCAGTTTTTGCCTCACGTACTTTGGTACTTTATTGTTAGACACACACATGTTAAAGATTGTTATGTTTTCTTGCAGAATAGGCCCCTTTATCATTATGTAATGCCCTTCTTTATCCCTGATAACATTTCTTATTTTGAAGTCTACTTTGTCTGAAATTAATACAGCTACTCCTGTCTTCTTCTGAAATTTTGAAATGTTAGCATGTAATATTTTTCTCCATCCATTTACTTTTGATCTATATGTGTCTTTATGTTTAAAGTGAGTTTATTGTATGCAACATATAGTCAGATCTTGTTCCTTGATACACTCTGACAGTGCCTGTTTTTTAATTTTTAATTAATTAATTAATTAATTTTTATACAGTAGGTTCTTATTAGTTATCAATTTTATACATAATAGTGTATATATGTCAATCCCAATCTCCCAATTCATCCCACCACCACAACCCACCCCCGCTTTCTCCCCTTGGTGTCCATATGTTTGTTCTCTACATCTGTGTATCTGTTTCTGCATCCCTGTTTTTTAATTGGTGCATTTAGACCATTGACATTCATAGTGATTTTTGATATTATTAGATTAAAATCTCCCATATATGTTACTGTTTTCTACTTGTTGCCCTTGTTCTTTGTTCCTGTTTTTGTCCTCCACTCTTTTTCTGCCTTTTGTAATTTTTTCTGCCTTTTGTAATTTTAATTGAGCATTTTGTATGATTCCATTTTTCTCTCCTTTCTTAGCATATCAGCTATATATATATATTTTGTTTTACTTTTCTTAGTGGTGGTCTTAGTGTTTACAATATACATTTACAACTAATCCAAGTCCACTTTTAAAAAACCCTATAATGCCTCATGGGTAGTGTACATACCTTTTAATAACAAAATAATTCTAACTCCTTTCTCCTGTCCCTTGTGTTGCTGTCATTCATTTCATATATATATATACATATAATACATATAGGCACATAAGATATAAATATAAAAGCATACATAGTTGAATACATTGTTGCTATTATTATTTTGAACAAACTGTTTTCCATTACATCAATTAAGAATAAGAAAATAGGGGCTTCCCTGGTGGCGCAGTGGTTGAGAGTCTGCCTGCCGATGCAGGGGACATGGGTTCGTGCCCTGGTCCAGGAGGATCCCACATGCCGTGGAGCAGCTGGGCCCGTGAGCCATGGCCGCTGAGCCTGCACGTCTGGAGCCTGTGCTCCGCAACGGGAGAGGCCACAACAATGAGAGGTCCGCATACAGAAAAAGAAAAAGAAAAAAAAGAAAAAAAGAGATTGGTTCAAGGTGGCAGAGTAGAAGGACATGTGCTCACTCCCTCTCGCGAGAGCACCAGAATCACAACTAACTGCTGAACGATCATTGACAGGAAGACACTGGAACTCACCGAAAAAGATACCCCACATCCAAAGACAAAGGAGAAGCCACAATGAGATGGTAGGAGGGGCGCAATCACAATAAAATCAAATCCCATAACCACTGGGTGGGTGACTCACAAACTGGAGAACAATTATACCTCAGAAGTCCACCCACTGGAGTGAAGATTCTGAGCCCCACATCAGGTATCCCAACCTGAGCGTCCGGCAATGGGAGGAGGAATTCCCAGAGAATCAGACTTTTTGAAAGCTAGCAGAATTTGGTTTCAGGACTTTGACAGGAATGGGGGAAACAGAGACTCCACTCTTAGAGGGCACACACAAAGTAGTATGTGCATCAGCACACAGGAGGAAGGAGCAGTGACCCCATAGGAGACTGAACCAGACCTACCTGCTACTGTTAAAGGGTCTCCTGCAAAGGTGGGGGGGTGTTTGTGGTTCACCGCAGGGACAAAGTGACTGGAAGCAGAATTTCTGAAAAGTACTCCTTGGCGTGAGCCCTCCCAGAGTCTGCCATTAGCCCCAGCAAAGAGCATGTAGCCTCCAGTGCTGGGTCACCTCAGGCCAAACAACCAACAGGGAGGGAACTCGACCCCACCCATCAACAGACAAGTAGATTAAAGTTTTACTGAGTTCTGTCCACCAGAGCAATACCCAGCTCTACCCACCACCAATCCCTCCCATCAGGAAGCTTGCACAAGCCTCTTAGATAGCCTCATCCACCAGAGGGCATACAGCAGAAACAAGAAGAACTACATTCTGCAGCCTGTGGAATGAAAACCACAGTCACAGAAAGATAAACCAAGTGAAAAGGCAGAGGACTATGTACCAGATGAAGGAAGAAGATAAAAACCCAGAGAAACAACTAAATGAAGTGGAAATAGGGAACCTTCGAGAAAAAGAATTCAGAATAATGATATTGAAGACAATCCACGACCTCGAAAAAGAATGGAGGCAAAGATCAAGAAGTTGCAAGAAACGCCTAATAAAGACCTAGAAGAATTAAAGAACAAACACCTACAACAATTAAAGAACAAACAAATAGAGATGAACAATACAATAACTGAAATGAAAAATACACTAGAAGGAATCAATAGCAGAATAACTAGGAAGAAGAACGGATAAGTAACCTGGAAGACAGAATGGTGGAATTCACTGCTGTGGAACAGAATAAAGAAAAAAGAATGAAAAGAAATGAAGACAGCCTAAGAGACCTCTAGGACAACATTAAACACAACAACATTCGTGTTATAGGGGTCCCAGAAGGAGGAGAGAGAGAAAATATTTGAAAAGATTATAGTCAAAAACTTCCCTAACATGGGAAAGGAAATAGCCACCCAATTCCAGGAAGTGCAGAGTCCCAGGCAGGATAAACCCAAAGAGAAACACGCTGAGACACATAGTAATCAAATTGACAAAAATTAAAGACAAAGAAAAATTAAAAGCAACAAGGGAAAAATGACAACTAACATACAAGGGAACTCCCACAAGATTAATAGCTGATTTATTAGCAGAAACTCTACAAGCCAGAAGGGAGTGGTGCAATATATTTAAAGTGATGAAAGGGAAGAACCTACAACCAAGATTACTCTACCCAACAAGGATCTTATTCATATTTGACAGAGAAATCAAAAGCTTTACAAACAAGCCAACGCTAAAAGAATTCAGCACCACCAAACCAGCTCTACAACAAATTCTAAAGGAACTTCTCTAAGTGAGAAACACAAGAGGAGGAAAGGACCTACAAAAACAAACCCAAAACAATTAAGAAAATGGTAATAGGAACATACATATTGATATTACCTTAAATGTGAATGGGTTAAATGCTCCAACCAACAGACACAGGCTCGCTGAATGGATACAAAAACAAGACCCATATATATGCTGTCTACAAGAGACCCACTTCAGACCCAGGGACACATACAGACTGAAAGTGAGGGGATAGAAAAAGATATTCCATACAAATGGAAATCAAAAGAAAGCTGAAGTAGCAATACTCATATCAGATAAAATAGACTTTAAAATAAAGAATGTTACAGGAGACAAGGAAGGACACTACATAATGATCAAGGGATCAATCCAAGAAGAAGATATAACAATTATAAATATATATGCACCCAACATAGCAGCACCTCAATACATAAGGCAACTGCTAACAGCTATAAAAGAGGAAATCAACAGTAACACAACAATAGTGAGGGACTTTAACACCTCACTTACACCAATGGACAGATCATCCAGACAAATACTTAATATGAAAACACAAGCTTTAAATAACACATTAGACGAGATACATTTAATTGATATATATAGGACATTTCATCCGAAAACAGCAGATTACATTTTCTTCTCAAGTGCACATGGAACATGAATTGTTCCAGAATTGATCACATCTTGGATCACAAATCAAGCCTCGGTAAATTTAAGAAAATTGAAATCAGATCAAGCACCTTTTCTGACCACAACACTATGAGAATAGAAATAAATTACAGGGAAAAGAATGTAAAAAACACAAACACATGGAGGCTAAACAATACGTTACTAAATAACCAAGAGATCACTGAAGAAATGAAAGAGGAATCAAAAATACTTAGAAACAAATAACAACAAAAACACGATGATCCAAAACCTATGGGATGCAGCAAAAGCAGTTCTAAGAGGGAAGTTTATAGCAATAAAATCCTACCTCAAGAAACAAGAAAAATCTCAAATAAACAATCTAACCTTACACCTAAAGCAATTAGAGAAAGAAGAACAAGCAAAACCCAAAGTTAGTAGAAGGGAAGAAATCATAAAAATAAGAGCAGAAATAAATGATATAGAAACGAAGAAAACAGTAGCAAATATCAATAAAACTAAAAACTGGTTCTCTGAGAAGATAAAAAAAATTGATAAACCTTTAGCTAGACTCATCAAGAAAAAGAGGGAGAGGACTCAAATCAATAAAATTGGAAATGAAAAAGGAGAAATTACAATGGAAACCACAGAAATACAAAGCATCATAAGAGACTATTACAAGCAACTCTATGACAACAAAATGGACAATCTGGAAGAAATGAGCAAATTCTTAGAAAGGTATAACCTTCCAAGACTGAACCAGGAAGAAGTAGAAAATATGAACAGACCTATCACAAGTAATGAAATTGAAACTGTGATTAAAAATCTTCCAACAAACAAAAGTCCAGGACCAGATGGCTTCACAGGTGAATTCTATCAAACGTTTAGAGAAGAGCTAACACCCATTCTTCTCAAACTCTTCCAAAAAATTGCAGAGGAAAGAACACTCCAAAACTCATTCTATGAGACAACCATCACCCTGATACCAAAACCAGACAAAGATACTACAAAAAAGAAAATTACAAACCAATATCACTGTTGAATATAGATGCAAAAATCCTCAACAAAATACTAGCAGACAGAACCCAACAACACATTGAAAGGATCATACACCATGATCAAGTGGGATTTATCCCAGGGATGCAAGGCTTCTTAATATATGCAAATCAATCAATGTGATACACCATATTAACAAATAGAAGAATAAAAACCATATGATCATCTCAATAGATGCAGAAAAAACTTCTGACAAAATTTAACACCCATTTGTGATAAAAACTCTCCAAAACGTAGGCATAGAGGGAACCTACCTTAACATAATAAAGGCCATATATGACAAACCCACAGCAAACATCATTCTCAATGGTGAAAAGCTGAAAGCATTTCCTCTTTGATCAGGAACAAGACAAGGATGTCCACTCTTATCACTCTTATTCACATAATTTTGGAAGTCCTAGCCACAGCAATCAGAGAAGAAAAGAAATAAAAGTAATACAATTTGGAAAAGAAGAAGTAAAGCTGTCACTGTGTGCAGATGACATGATACTATACATAGAGAATTCTAAAGATGCCACCAGAAAACTACTAGAGCTAATCAGTGAATTTGGTAAAGTTGCAGGATACAAAATTAATGCACAGAAATCTCTTGCATTCCTATACACTAACAACAAAAGATCAGAAAGAAATTAAGGAAACAATCCCATTCACCACTGCAACAAAAAGAATAAAATACTTAGGAATAATCCTACCTAAGGAGGTAAAAGACCTGTATGCAGAAAACTATAAGACACTGATGAAAGAAATCAAAGATGACACAAACAGATGAAGAGATATACCGTGTTTGTGGACTGGAAAAATCTATTTGTAAAAGTGACTATACTACCCAAAGCAATCTACAGATTCAGTGCAATCCCTATGAAATTATCAATGGCATTTTTTTACAGAAGTAGAACAAAAAACTCTGAAAATTTGTATGGAGACACAATAGACTCCAAATAGCCAAAGCAATCTTGAGGGAAAAAAACAGAGCTAGAGGAATCAGACTCCCTGACTTCAGACTATACTACAAAGCTACAGTAATCAAGACAATATGGTACTGGCACAAAAACAGATATATAGATCAATGGAACAGGATAGAAAGCCCAGAGATAAACCCACCCACCTACGGTCAACTAATATATGACAAAGGAGGCAAGGATATGCAATGGAGAAAAGACAGTCTCCTCAATAAGTGGTGCAGGGAAAACTGGACAGCTACATGTAAAAGAATGAAATTAGAACACTCCCTAACACCATACACAAAAATAATCTCAAAATGGATTAAAGACCTAAATGTAAAAACAGAAACTATAAAACTCTTAGAGGAAAAGAGGAAGAACACACTTTGACGTAGATCACAACAAGATCTTTTTTGATCCACCTCCTAGAGTAATGGAAATAAAAACAAAAATAAACCAATGGGACCTAATGAAACTTAAAAGCTTTTGCACAGCAAAAGAAACCATGAACAAGATGAAAAGACAACCCTCAGAATGGAAGAAAATATTTGCAAACGAATCAATGGACAAAGGATTAATCTCCAAACTATATAAACAGCTCATGCAGCTCAATATTAAAAAAACAAACCACCCAATCCAAAACTGGGCAGAAGGCCTAAATAGAAATTTCTCCAAAGAAGACATATAGATGGCCAAGAGGCCCATGTACAGCTGCTCAACAACATCACTAATTATTAGAGAAATGCAAATGAAAATTATAATGAGGTATCAACTCACACCAGTTAGAATAGGCATCATCAGAAAATCTACAAACAACAAATGCTGAAGAGGCTGTGGAGAAAATGGAACCCTCTTGCACTGTTGGTGGGAATGTAAGTTGATACAGTCACTATGGAGAACAGCATGGAGGTTCCTTAAAAAACTAAAAATAGAATTACCATATGACCCAGCCATCCCACTACTGAGCATATACCCAGAGAAAGCCATAATTCAAAAAGACACATGCACCCCAATGTTCATTGCAGCACTATTTACAATAGCCAGGTCATGGAAGCAACCTAAATGCCCATCAACAGACAAATGGATAAAGAAGATGTGGTACATATATACAATGGAATATTACTCAGCCATAAAAAGGAACGAAATTGGGTCATTTGTAGAGATGTGGATGGACCTAGAGAGTGTCATACAGAGTGAAGTAAGTCAGAAAGAGAAAAACAAATATCCTATATTAATGCATATATGTGGAACCTAGAAAAATTGTAGAGATGAACCTGTTTGCAAGGCAGAAATAGAGACACAGATGTAGAGAACAAACGTATGGACACCAAGTGGGGAAAGTGGTGAGAGCGGGGTGGTGGTGGTGAGATGAATTGGGAGATTGAGATTGACATGTATACACTAATATGTATAAAATAGATAACTAATAAGAACCTGCTGTATAAAAAAATTCAAAAAAAGAATAAGGAAATAAAAGTTTTTATTTTACCTTCACTTATTCCTTCTTCAATGCTCTTCTTTTTTTAATGTTGATCTACATTTATATCACTTTCCTTCCCTCTAAAGAATTTCTTTTAAAATTGTTTGCAAGTCAGGTCTACTGGCAACATATTCCTTCAATTTTTGTTTGTCTCAGTCTTTATTTCTCCTTCACTTTTGGAGGATAATTTCTCTGAGTACAGAATTCTAGATTGGTGGGATTTTTTCTCTCAATAATTTAAATATTTCACTTCACTCTCTTCTTGCTTGCATGGTTTCTGAGGAGAAGTCAGATTACCTCTTATCTTTGTTGTTCCATAGGTAATATATTTTTCCCCTCTAGCTTCTTTTAGGATTTTTTTCTTTATCTTTGATTTTCTGTAGTTTTAAAATGATATGCCTCAGTGTATTTTTCTTCATTTATGCTACTTGGTGTTTTCTGAGCTTCCCCAATCTGTGGTTTGATGTCTGACATTAATCAGGTTAAATTCTCAATCATTATTATTTCAAATTTTTCTTCCTTTCTTTTCTACCTTTCATCTGCTTCTGGTATTTCCATTATGTGTATGTTACACTTTTTGTAGTTGTCCCAAAATACAAAATATTGTTCTCTTTGCTTTTCAGTTTGGAAGGTTTCTATTTAGATAGCCACAAACTCAATTTGAAACACAGAGTGGAGTAAGTCAGAAAGAGAAAAACAAGTACCATATGCTAACACATATATATGGAATCTAAAAAAGAAAAGGAAAAGGTTCTGATGAACCTAGGGGTGGGACAGGAATAAAGATGCAGATGTACAGAATGGACTTGAGGACACAGTCGGGGGGAAGGGTAAGCCGGAACAACATGAGAGAGTAGCACTGACATATATACACTACAAAATGTAAAATAGATAGCTAGCGGGAAGCAGCTGCATAGTACAGGGAGATCAGCTCAGTGCTTTGTGACCACCTAGAGGAGTGGGTTAGGGAGGGTGGGAGGAAGGTGCAAGAGGGAGGGGATATGGGGATATATGTATACATATAGCTGATTCACTTTGTTATACAGCAGGAACTAACTCAACATTGTAAAGCAATTATACTCCAATAAAGATGTAAAAAAAAAAAATAGATGGGGAGTAACAGGCTGTTCGGAAGCTCTGAATATGTAGGTCGGGCTTGATAATCCTAAGCATTATTGTAGGGTGATCCCCATTTACTGGTGAAGACCTATGCTTAGGTCTTTCCTTTGGACTGGTCAAATAAACCAGAGAGATTTCTTCCTATCTCCTACTGAGAGGGTGAAGGACTGGGTGTCATCGTTCTGGGGCTGAGTGAGGTATTCACTGTGCCTGTCAATCTGTTAATAGCCCCAGTTCCAGAAGAAGCTGATACTGAGATTTTGGGTTTGGTTCTTAGTTTACCCCATTCTGGTTTAAGGTTGTTCTTCCCTAGTTCTAGGATGGAAGGCTCATTATGGCAGGAAAGCTGAGATCAAGAATTATATCTTAGCTTTGACATTTCCAAAGTTTAAACTCCAAAGGACCCAGGACATAAAGTTTATGTTGTACAAGATAAACTACCTAAAATTTGAAAATAAGGCAAAAATATTGGCTTTATGACCTTTCTAAAAAGTCTGTGAAAGGTCGTCTGACTTACCCAGGGAATGACACTTTTGTTGTGACCCAGATATTTTACAACCCTGGTAAATTAAGAGATTAACTTTTAGAAGAATAATAAGGTGTGATGATATATTTACGGGGGGTGGGAGCTGGTAGAGAAGTTAACCTCCACACTTGTCTACAGAGCATTAACTTGTTTAGTATCTATTTAGCAATCTTATTTCAGTATTCCTTTCTCCACTAACTCTATAATCCCCATTTCTCAAATTTTCTACAAACCAGCTCTCGTCTTACTGCAGGTTTCTTCATTAATGAGTTAATAAAACTTTGGCATGAGTTTGCCATCTGTATGTGTGGGAATTATGTTTTTTAAACAGTTTGAGAATTGTGCTTTTACACCATCAGTGAAAAATCTGGAAGAATAGTGCTCAGTAATGATAAATTGTTTCTCCTGGCCTTCCTCCCCAGGTTAGATGAAGTTCCCCCAAACTGGGAGAGGAGAAGAGTCAGAGGGAAGCCAAAGAGCTTAGAAACTGGAAGGTGTTAGGAAGAGGTCTGAGGTGCAGAGTGTAAGTAATTTACTTTTTATAAAAAGTAGATCGTACTGTACTTGCTATTGTATATTGTACTCAATAGTATGGCATGAACATCTTTATAGGTCAACAAATAACTCTTCTAAAATACAGCTTTTCTTGGTTAATCGTACTCCACCACATGAGCTAGTTTCATGATTTAGAAAAACTGCCCATTCTCCTTCCAACTGGTAGTCACAATCAGTCTCATTATCCTAGTTTTTAAGTCTTGAGTTAAAAGAACATCTCCTTATTGGAAAGAATCCTAGACTGGGTGGACCCCAACAGACAACTCTATTCAAGATCTAGTGACTGAGAGCTGGCAAAACCAAGTTAGCTTCTCTTTCCGAAAACCCCGTAATGAAGCCAGTTGTGTTTAATTCTCGCTGGCCATTCGAGGGTGACACTGATTCAACTCCTTCCAAGGAGAGCTTCAGGAATGGAGGGCAATGGGTTCAGGAAGCCTCCCTAGTGTATGTCTTAAGTAATAGCAAAACCACCCCTAGGTCTGTATTCACGTAGCCCTTGACCATGAGGTAGGGATGTGCCTTCTGGCTGCAAGCTGGTGCTACACTTCCCTCAGCCTATAAACAGAAAGTAATAAATGGGTCTGCTCAGAAGGGCATTGGGGAGACTGCTGTGGGCTTCTGAAAGAAGGACTTCTGTCGTGGACAGAGATACCAGTGTCCAAGAGCCCTGACCCCATGGTGATAACTGCAGTGCCCTTGCAGCAGCCCCTGAAATTGCACTTGGGAGTGGGGAGTCTCAGAGTTTATCAATAACCTTTCCCTGGGATGCTGGTTTTAATCATTTCCTATTTCTTTTGGGAGCTTACATTTGCCACAAATCAAAGCTCCTCCAATTGAGAACAATGTTGGGATTGGGATTTTGTTACTATTGTGTGTGTGCGCGTGTGTGTGTGTGTCCTGTAGCTTTGAAAACACAGTGTGTTCAGATCAAACAGCAGTATTTGGATTGATATAAATTTGGTCAAAACAGATTTCTATTTGTTTTTGCTATTTTGTGCATTTTATCCTAAAAATCAAAGACACATAGAATCTATTCAATAAGGTCCCAAGAAACTTTTTGAAAGCTTGTTCCTGTGATAGAAACAAAATACAAATTCCTAGTTTCTTTTTATAAGAGAAAAAAATGTCATTTTCCCCCAAGTGTTGAGAGAAGAAAAGAATATTTATAATACGAATCTGGAGGCTAAATCAATTACAGGCCATGACCGTTTCTCTGTTATTTTATTGTTTTAATAATGTTGTGTTATATTCAGGGCATATTATCTTCATTAGTTGAAAGGACAAAATAGAATCACATGCAGACTTTCTTGGTAATTCATTTAATTTCCTGTTTTCTGTCTTTTTGGTGACTGCTGTAGAAAGACTATTTTAAAAGTTTCCCCTTTGAAAATGGCCCAAGGAGCAAAGGAAACTTGTATTTTAATGATTTGTGAGTTGGTGAGAGGAATGCATTTCACAAGGCCTAGCTACCGTTCCAAACGGTGACAGGACAAAAAAGAACTGAGTGAAAATGTAGATGGGACCAAGTCGTGGGTTTGGGGAACAGAGGTTAGTGCTCATCTGCTTCATAAAAGATGGTGATGATGTGTTTTCCATGTGTGAAAGGCTGGAATGAGTGATGTGAAGTCCAGTTGTCTTAACTGGGTCAGAAAAATAACATTGCCTGCAGAAACAAATATGTGATAATATACATAACTTGTACACATCAGAAAATAGAAATGATTACACCATTAAGGGCTCTCAAAAATAAGATAGCTCTTTCCCCTGCTTGAAAACGAACACGTGGGCCAGGTAAAGAAACAGATTTCAACCCTCTGACCCTTCCCTCCCAGCCTCTAACCTTCCCCACACAGATTCTGTAGACTGGGACAGTTGGCATTGGTCACAGAGGCAGCTGCAATGAATAAAACAGCTTCATCCTGGGTTCCTGGATACCTGTGCAATGCATTCCCAGAAGACTCTGGGCTTTCCAGCCTGTAGGACCCACCCTTTCCCCCTTACTCTCCTCCAGGAGAAAGGAGGAATCCAGGGGGCTGCCTGGATTTCATAAAGCAAAAACCCTTGGAGAGGTGAACTTCCATGATTGTACTGTTAAATGTATTATACCTTGTGAGGGACCATGGTCTTGTCTGGCTTCGAAGTACCTAAGTTGTTGATTCCAAGGGGACTGTCGTCTTTACTAAGAAGAGAACAAGGAGGTATATCCACCCTTAGCCTTAACCTTCCCCCAGGCCCCCTTCAAATAAGAACTGGAATACAATTAAAGGGCACATGTCAGAAAATCTGATTTGCAGAATATGTGGTGAAGTTTTATCTTTCATGAAAGAAAATGTTCTGTTTTTCCCATTATAAATGCCTTGGTTCCTGCCAAGCCTCTTTTTTCCCAAATGTCTTAGAAGATCTTGGTATAACTCAGCAGAGATAGGACAGCACCAACACTGAGCTTAATTTAATCCAACATTGAGCGCTGTTATATTAAGAATACTTCCTGAAATCCCTTCCCCACCACCAGCAAAACAGCTTTTGATACTAAGAATCCGTTTTTAATTCTCTCATTGAATAATGTAATACAGTTTCCATTTGGACCTTGCCATATAGACACAGTGGGCTGGGAGGGGAAAGTGTGGTCAGTCTTTCTCACGACGTGGCAGATTCTCATGGCTCAGTCCTGGCAGCGCCAGTTTGGGCATCTGGCTGGTATTAGGAACTCACAGAGAGGCCTGACCATGTGACTTCCCAAGGTCAGGTGGTCATGAAAGACTTCACAGGCAGGGACCACCAGTGCCTGCCATGAGGCAAGTGGTCAATAAATGTTAGATGTTAAGATAAGCACGTTAGGATTTGAAATCTCAAGATCTGAGTGATCAAAATGCACTTTATTAGCTATAAAAATTGACCCATCACTTCATGTACTGGCTCAGAGAAGTGTGAGAGCTTGAGTATTCTTGTAGTAGAGGAGGTTGTTTAAGGCAGGCAAAGCTCTGTTCTTTTTCAAACATGCCTGTTTCAAATGTACTGTTCTTTTCTTTTCTTTTTTTCTTTCAATGGCTTCTATTTCTCCTTGCAATGCCTTAATCGTTTGAACAGAAAGGCTTCTCTGAGGCTTGTGTAGAAGGCTTCATCTAGCATCCCTGCTTTGCACCTACCCCAAGCCCTGTCTCCCACCCCTAAATCAATGTCTGGGTCCAAAGACCCCTTGGGCTACCTCTACACCAGCTCATGCCTGTGCCGCTAGTTTTTATTTCTCTATTTCTGGCACCCAAAAAAGGAGTCATACTTTTCCCCCCAAACTCATTTTTCTTAATGTTTAGACTTTAGTGCTTCTACACATGTTGAGGGAGGGGGCATATCTACATTAGTTCAGGTCCTCCTTATTGGAGAAAGTTCCTTCCATCTCCTTTACATTGTGGAAATATACTCTATTATGTTCAGAGACATTTTAAGAGTAATAATGTCTAATCTTTGAAGAATGAATTACAACAAAATTAATGTAGTTTAAAGCATAACAGAATGAGTTTCTATGATCAATATATAAACTCTGTTTCTTCATTCTAGAGTTCAAAAGCTATTGCTCCCCTCCCCCCATCACCCATTGGGTACCACTAATTACAGGAATTATTATATTTCTTAGAATCATTAGATTTTTATCACTGGAAGGGAAACAGCTGCCTTCAAGGCCAGGCAGATAACACAGACGAGTGACTTTGGTGAAAGGCAACAGGGAATGGTATGGACTGTAGTAAAATCGAGACCTCAAGCTCCATCTAGAGGTAGCCAGGTTCCATTTTTAAAAACTGCTGCAATCCAGGCTACATGTAAATCAATGAAACTAGAACACTCCCTTACACCATACACAAAAATAAACTCAAAATAGTTTAAAGGCGTAAATATAAGACATGATACCATAAAAGTCCTAGAAGAGAACACAGGCAAAATATTCTCTGACATAAATCATACCAATATTTTCTTAGCTCAGTCTCCTAAGATGAAAGAAATAAAGGCAAAAATAAACAAATGGGACGTAGTCAAACGTAAAAACCTTTGCCCAGCAAAGAAAACCATCAAAACAAAAAAGACAACCTACGGAATGGGAGAAAATATTGATATTTGCAATGATGTGACTGACAAGGGTTTAATATCCAAACTATACAAACAGCTCATACAACTCAATATCAAAAAAAACAAACAACCCAATCACAAAATGGGCAGAAGACCTAGGTAGACATTTCTCCAAAGAAGACATAATGTCCAACAGGCACATGCAAATATCCTCAACATCACTAATTATTAGAGAAAGGAAAATCAAAACCACAATGAGGTATCATCTCACACTGGTCAGAATGGCAATCATCAAAAAGTCTACAAATAATAAGTGCTGAAGAAGATGTGGAGAAAAGGGAACCCTCCTACACTGTTGGTAGGAATGTAAATTGGTGCAGCCACTAAGGAAAACTGTACAGAAATTCCTTAAAAAACTAAAAATAGAGTTACCATATGATCCAGCAATCCCACTCCTGGACATATCTGGAAAAGATGAAAACTCAAGTTCAAAAAGATATATGCACCCCAATGTTCATAGCAGCACTATTTACAATAGCCAAGACATTGAAATAACCCAAGTGCCCATCAACAGATGATTGGTTTAAGAAGATGTGATATATATAATGGAATATTACTCAGCCATAAAAAAAGAATCAAATATTGCCATTCGCAACAACATGGATGAACCTAGAGAACATCACACTAAGTGAAGTAAGTCAGACAGAGAAAGACAAATATTATATACCACTTATATGTGGAATCTAAAAAATAATACAAATGAATCTATATGCAAAACAAACAGACTCACAGGCATAGAAAACAAACTTATGGTTACCTAAGGGGAAAGCGAAGAGGGAGGGATAAATTAAGAGTATGGGATTAACAGATACCAACTGCTATGCATAAAATAGATAACCAGCAAGGGTTTACAGTATAGCACAGGGAATTATATTCAATATCTTGTAATAACCTATAATGGAAAATAATCTGAAATGTGTATTTATATATTTATTTATTTATTTATATGAATAACTTTGCTGTATTCCCGAAGCTGGCACAATTTTGTAAATCAACTATACTTCAATAAAAAATATAATATATACCTAAGACTATGAAAAAAAAAAACCCTGCTAAGTTCCAAAACTAACCAAGCACAGACTGAATTCAACCTAAAACACATTAGCTTACCAGCGCTAATTAGTCCAATGGTCCTCATTGTGTAGCAGAAAATGAAATTTAAACAGAGTAATTTGCTCAAGGTCATGAAAAGTCAAGACTAGCCTGGCCTCAGGTTTCTAATTCCAATATCAGAGCTTTTTCCCCTGTCCCATACTGACTCTGATTCTTAAAACACCCTTTTAAAAATAAAGAAGGGTTCGCATGTTGCTCTGATGAAAGTGATGTGGCCAAACCCCTTGTCCCCATATTTCCTTTAACAAAAAATTCTGAATGACATCAGAATATGGGCAGTTGGTCAGAAGTCTGAGCAGACAGGCAGACCTGGGCTGTTTTAAAGAAAAGGCTTGAGGAGTGCTGTGTGAGTGTACGGCTCAGGTTTCCCCACCTCAGCAGTGAACTTGGACAGCCACAGGAAAACCTGAGAATCACTGATCATGTCAGAATTCTGCACCTGTCTCATTCAGAGAGGGCTCCAGAAGCCCTGACACCATTTCTTTCCAGTCGTGGCGGGGCTAGGGGCAAGATTTTCACTTATGAAGCACCCTGAGAAATTCTTTTGGCCCAGCAAACAAAGCCCAGCTGGAATCACTTTTGACACACGGATCCTCGCCTGCTACGCCATGTGACCTCGTGCAAGGCCAAGATTTGCTTTTGGCCTCTCAGTGGCATTGCGTCTATCTTGAAGGAGTTATGTGTAGGAAACGTGTAGTGTGGTGTGTGGGCGAGGACATGTGTTTGGAACCAGACAGACCCACTTGGTTACCCTCTGCCCTGCTTTAGTCAGTCAGTCAACGAACACTTCCTGAACGCCCACTGTGTGTCAGGCACTGTTCTAGGCCCCCAGGAGACCATGGCGAACGAAGCAGGAAAGGCCCTGACTTCATGAAGTTTACATTGTATTTGAGGTGGGGCATGGGGGGGTTGGCAAGAAATAAAATAAATAATTAAATTATATGTTAGAAGGTGGTGGATGCTCGGGGAAAAAATTAAGCTGGGACAGAGAATGGAGAGTATAATTGAAATAATGTGTTCAGGGAAGCCTCGTTGAGCAGGTGGATATCTGAACAAAGACTTGAAGGGGGTGAAAGAGTGAACTCTAAAGATGTATGGGGGTGGGGTTCTATGCAAAGGCCCTGAGGTTGGAGCCTGCATGCAGGGTTCAAGAAATGACAAGGAGACTGGCCTGTCTGCGTGGAATGGGGTGGGATGGGAGGGGTAGGAACTAAGTTGATAGAGGTGATAAGGGGAGATCAGGCCACTGAAAGCACTTACACTGAGTGAAATGGGAAGATGCTGTGGGACGTATGTTGAAGAATTTCCTAATGGATTAAATTAAGGGCTCAGAGGAAAAGAGTAGTCAAGAGTGATCTAAGGTTTTTGGCTTGAGCAGCTGGGAGAGTGGAGGTATCATTAACTGGGATGGGAAGCGGGGACGGAACTGATTGCAGGGAGGGTAAGAATCCAGAAGTTGGGGAATTCCCTGGAGGTCCAGTGGTTAGCCAGTGGCGCTATCATTGCCGTGGGCCCAGGTTTGACCCCAGTTCAGGGAACTAAGATCCCACAAGCCACGCGTTGTAGCCAAAAAAAGTATTAAGAGGTTGCTTTTGAAAATGCTAAGTGAAGATGACGAATAAACAGTGGCATGTGAGTCTGAAAAACACGAGAGGGCCTAAACTAAGGATATAAATGTGGGGTCACATAAATGGTATTTAAAATTGTGATATCACGAAAGAGTGATGGTAGGGAAGAGAGGGGACCAAGCCCTGGGACACGTCAACCCTTAAAAGTACAAGCTACCCATGTGGGAGCTGGGCGGCTACAGGTGCACTGGGGTTAGGACCAAGCTCTCATTCTCCCAGATGCTGACAGTTAACAACCTACCTTCCCCCACGCCCCATTCCAGGAATTACCATCACATGAAAGGGGCTACCACACCCAAGCCTACACCCTTATCTCAGGGACAGGCTGGGTTCAATGACTGGTCAATTCCAGGGTTCAAAGCCCATCCCTTTGCTTCCCAGCTGCAGGGCGCCCATGATATAAACTGAGGCCACTGTTGCACCTGCTTCCCCCCTCAGCTTCCCCTCTGCCTGACCCCATTGCCTGAACACCCTCAAGGTGCTGTTTCTAAGAGCACCCCTGTAGGCAAATCTCCATCTCGGTCAGTGTCCCAGGGAATCCATCCTAAAACAGTGGCTCTGGGCATAGAGCTTACTTCTACCATTTCCACATTTGTAATATGGTGATAATTATAACTACCTGGCAGGATGGTTGTAGGGAGAAGAGACGTTATGTGTGAAGCGCCTAGAATGATGAGCCGTCGTAGTGCTCAGGAAGGCTGTCTGTCTTCTCTCTGGAGTCCCTAGACTACATTCACATGCTTCTTTTGTGTGCTCTGACAGTACCCTCCCCCTCTCATATCATAATTATAGATTGCACTATTCTACATTATAACTGCATATTTAATTTTCTCCCACCCCTCTTTCCTGTAAGCTCTATATCTGTCTTATTCATGATTGTATCTCCAGGGACTAGCACGCTGTAGGCACTACATAAATATCTATTGAATTGAATTGAATTGACACCTGTCTGAACTTATGGACTAAGGCCTGGCGCGGTGTGGCTCAGCTCTGGGAATTATCGACCTGAGTGACCTTTATGAGGAATTTGGTCTGGTCCTATGCAGCCCCATCTACCAATCCATTCATCCGTCTATCCATCAAAAATTATCTACAGAGCACCTGAAAAAATGAGTAGAAGCCAGTTGTGGGAAAAGTAGGAATATTTCAGACCAAGAAAGATTCCAAAAGGGGGAAAAAATTTGATGTGTAGAGGAAAGGAGAGAAAACCAGTGTGAAGGGAGCAGAAGGGGGATAGAGGGGCGGGGGCAATTCCTGAAGAGCAGTGCCCAGTTTGAGAGAATCATTTTTTTTAATTAATTGTTTTTATTTTTTTATTTATTGTATTTATTTTATTGAAGTATATAGTTGTTTTACAATGTGTTTAATTTCTACTGTACAGCAAAGTGACTCAGTTATACACATATATACATTCTTTTTTATATTCTTTTCCATTATGGTTTATTCCAAGATATTGAATATAGGACCCTGTGCTATACATTAAATCCTTGCTGCTTATCCATTTTATGTATAGGAGTTTGTATCTGTTAATTGCAAACTCCTAACTTATCCCTCCCCCTTCCCTTTCCCCTTTGGTAACCATAAGTTTGTTTTCTATGTCTTTGAGTCTCTTTCTATTTTATAGATTAATTTGTATTATTTTTTTAGATTCCACATATATGTGATATCATATGGTATTTGTCTTTGTCTGACTTACTTCACTTAGTATGATAGTCTCTAGGCCCACCCATGTTGCTGTAAGTGGTATTTTGTTCTTTCTTATGGCTGAGTAGTATTCCATTGCATATGTGTACCACATCTTCTTTATCCATTCATCTGTCGATAGACATTTAGGTTGTTTCTGTGTCTTAGCTATTGTGACTAGTGCTGCTATGAGCATAGGGGTGCATGCATCTTTTTGAATTATAGTTTTATCCAGATATATGCCCAGGAGTGGGAGAGAGAATCATTCTTGCTACCAAGAGAATGGATTGTAGGGAAGCAAATGTAGTAGGAGGAACTCGGTAGAGGTTATTGCAAGAAATGGAAACGGGGGGATGGAGAAAAGTAAATGTCTTCCAGATGCACTTTGAAGGGAGCCATGATAGGACTGACTGAAGTGGGAGGTGAGGGAAAAGAAAGCATCAAGCCTGGCTCTTAGGTTTGGGGCCTGATCCGCTGAGTGAATGGTGATGCCAGTTACAGACATGAGGAAGACTGAGGGAAGAGGGTAGGATTTTAGGAGAGAACCAAGAATGCCCTTTAACAAATTCTCAGTTTGGAAACTCAGGAGGCTGCCTCGGGATGGCCAGCTGTGGTCATCTCCCTCCCTGGGCCTGCCCCGGACAAGAACGGAGCCCAGCGTCTATGGGGATTGCCTGAGGTTCCAGGGGCGCCCGAAGAGCCTGCGGAAGAAACGGCCTGCAGGGCTGGGGCTAAGTAACCATGTAGAGAACAAAGCATAAAGCAGCGTTTGTCTCCAGCAAAGATCAGCACTCCGTGTTCTTGGAAACAGAAGTGCATGGGCTCGAATGTTTGCAGCTCATGACCAGAAGGAGAGGTGCTCCCCAATCAGGGACACAGCCCACTGCGAGCTCTGGGCATGCTGCCCTCGGTTCCATGAAGAAGGGGCCCCTTGTCCCACACACCACTGGAATGGAAACCAGATCTGCAAGTGAGCACGGGCCTGCCAGATGGGCACTGTTCAGACATCCACGGGCAATCGGGGGCCTCCTCTTGTGTTTGGCCCTGATCACGCCTGGCTTCACGCTAAGAAAAGCAGATCTCTCTGGTGACCACTGGTCTGTTAAATCTGCCAGGTGTGCTTTGGGACTCGCTGGGCTTCTGGGGGTCTACAGTGGGTAAGGAGGGTGGCCTGGAGCCTTTTCCTCCAGCCCAAGCCCCGGGGGATTTGACAGCACTGAGCCTGCAGGCCACGTTTTTTTTTTCTCCCTCAGGAAAGTGTCAGGAGCAACTCAAATCCTGATGCCCTTTGGCTGTGAGCGCCACAGAAATCTTGTTGCTTTGCTGGGTCACAGAGCTCCCGTTCCCCAGCCCCAGGGGCCTCTCTTTTTTTGCCAGTGATTTGGCCATTTCTCAGTGCAGCCCAACAGTGCACTGTCTATCCATCAGGAATAAATGAAATCTTCTACTTCCTCCACAGTTCTGTGCCAGTGAGATTATTTTAAAACACTGCCCCGTCAGCACTTCTCCTCTGTGATAGGGCTGGTCTCATCAGCCGCGAGAGACTGAATATGCAAATGGACGATGTCCAGACCTTACATAAAAATACAACTCTGACCCACAACCTGCAGCAACCTGCCCGGAAAACCAACCCCCTCATCTATAATAAACAGCCCAAGAAGCCAGCTTGCTATAAGTCAGACTCATAGCAAGCCAGATTGCTATCTCTGGTGATAATCCAGGAAGTTATACAATAACTTCTCTCACAATCAGCCCCAAATGGCCAGGACTTGAATAATAACTTCCAGCCTCCCTAATTTGTGTTGCTGCTTCCAACTTAAAACCAATCAGAACCAAATATGCCCCCTCACCATCACATAGGATGCTGGCTTCTAGTTAGCCCGCCTCCAGCTTCCCCAGGCCACCAGCCTCCAATAAGGGTATCCCTGAAGTCTTCCCTTTTTCCCACTGTAAATCTTTCCCACTCCTCTGCCTGCCTTTGAGTCTCTGCCAAATGCAAAAGCAGTGTCTGACCCCCGTGCTATAGAGCGAGCTCTGAATAAGTAGCCTTTGCTTTTCCATTTGGTCGGTCTTTGTTTATTTCCACAGCCATTTATTGACTTCTCCTTTATGAATTTCCAAAAATAATTTCATAGGGCATTTAGGCAGCCATACTGAGCCCCAGAGCAATAGTTAGGGTACAAATTAACCTGCTATAACAAAGAGACCCCCGAAATACTAGGGCCCAAGTGTAAATTTCTCTCCCATATACCTGCCTGCACTGGGGGTGGGCGAGGATGGGTAGGCAGCTCTGTTCCTTGAGGCCACTCAAGGACCCAGATTCCCTTTTCTGTTGTTGTTGCTCTATTGTACCCTGGGGAATAAGCTGGCTCAGCTGTGCCCTGTCTGTGTTCTGACCACAGGAAGGAGGAAAATCTTCCCTTTCAAGGATATGGCCTGAAAGTTGTATGCATCACTTTACCTTACAACTGGCCAGAGCTTAGCCCCATGGCTGTACCTAGCTGTGAAGGAGGCTGGGAAATCAGAGTCTCTGCAGGCGTCTAGCACCTGTAGAATGGGAGAAAGTGGGTGTCAGAGGACAGTTGACAGCCTCACCCACAGTGTGCTGGGTATTAAGGGATACAGGGTATACGCAGCTTTTGTTCTCGAAGGTTAACCGATGATGTATAGGGTGAAGACTAGATCTAGCCGGGCATTTGAGACCTACCATACGCTGGCTGTTACCTCTATTTACCCAAAAATCCCCCTTCCCCTTCCTGCCCATGTGCTCCTGTCGAATGGAGCTATGCCATGCTCTGCCATAAGAACCACTTCCAAATTCAAGTAAATTCCTTTAAACATTTCTTCCATCAGTTGTTTAAAGAGTTTTGAAATCATGCCCCTGGGTGCTGGTGAAGGTGTGGGAGAGGGTGGCCCAGCCCCCCACCATTGCCAGAGTGTCTTCCCCACCATGGCACTTCCTCTGCTGTGTTGTCATTCACTTTGTCTACTCTGTTGCCCAATTGTGAATTCAGCCAGGGACCAAGTCTGTCTTCTCCCAGCACCCAGCCAGGCCCAGGCACACAGAGGTTGTGTTGGACAAGCCGATTGGGTCACAGACCTTATTTCTTAGGGCTCATCATCTGAGGAAGTGCCCCTGACCCATAAAGAGTAGACTACCCTTACCTGGCCCTACTATTCTCAGGGTTGCCCCTGAGAATCCAGATAAGCACACTGGAGGAATAACAGAGTTTTAAGCTCACATCATCACTATGATGGTTAATTTTATGTGGCAGCTTGACTGGGCTAAGGAAGGCTCAGATAGCTGGCAAAACATTATTTCTGGGTGTGTCTGTAAGGAAGCTTCTGGAGAAGATTAGAGTTTGAATCAGTAGATCAGCCAAAAAGATCACCTTTACCAATGCACGTGGGCATTATCCAATTCACTGAGGGCCTGAATTGAGCAAAAAGACAGGGGAAGGACAAATTTTCTTTCTCAGCTTGAGCTGGGACATCCATTCTCTCTTGCCCTTGGACATCGGTGCTCCTGCTTCTCAGGCTTCAGACTCAGACTGAATTACACCACTTGCTTTCCTGGTTCTCCAACTTGCAGTCAATTCCTAGAATAGATCTCATCTATATCTATATATCTATGACTATAGCTATCAATATCTAATCTCCTATTGGTTTTGTTTTTCTGGAGAACCCTGACTAATACAATCATAGTCTGCTTAAGCCACCATAAGTATCACAACTTTAGAGAAGCTGCTGGGCTGCCCATTTGTGGGAATGCTTCTCCCCTGTAGAAAGGGGGTAGTTCTCAGGCCCATGTGGTTTGGCCACTGGCATGTGACTTTGATCTGCTAGTCTATCCCCTGGAACATCATGTTCTGTAGCTCCCTTTGACCCGGCACTGTCAAATTCCCTCCCCACAGACCCTGGTCATGAATTAGCAGCCATTCTAGGCATTCAGCAGTCTCTGTGTTCCCTCCACCACCACAGAGCCTCAGGCCAGGACATCTCAGGCCTGTGGATGTCCTGAGCAGTTAGAAATCTCTTCAAAACAGTGAAAGCTTTATTCAACAACTATTTAGAGAAGAGGCTGAATTATCAGATTTATGTGGTGGTAAGATTAATATGGGGGTTTCCTGGTTGCAGCATTCTGCTTTGCCTCTGTTGGTTTAGGCAATTCAGCTCTGACCCCAACTTGCATCCTCTGCTCAGGCAAACAGAAGCCCCACATAACTTTTATTTGAACAAGTCCCATGGCAGTCTCGATGCCTCCCCTTTATCTTTAAGCAGCTTATCAAATGATTCTTTCCAATTCTCTTCCTGAAAACAGCTCTAGTAAATACAATTTTTCCATCCTGTTCCATTCCCAGGAATGTGTTAGCATTCCTTATAAATTGCTGCCTTGACCCCTAGCCCAAATCCCATCTCAGAGAGCTCAGCATCCACTGCTGCTGACCCTCCCTGGCTGTGCAGGCCCCTCCCAGCAGCCCCAGCCCCAGGCCTCTCTGTCTTGCCCATTCCCAGCCCTGAGACCTACACCTGCCCTTGTCTCCCTCACATCATGAGCTACCTTGAGATACGGATGGGAAGTTGAACATCAGCAAGTCACCTGCATTTCATGCCTCTCCTGGCCTCCAGAGAAGCAAATGAGGGTTTTAAAATAAGAAAACCTAGGCTTGAGTAGGAGCAGGAAGACTGCCAATGAAGATCTCTTAATTCAAGGCTGCTAGTAAAAAGACTTGAACTGTTTCTATTTTTAAACCAAGTGAATCTTTTATTTATTTTTTTTAGAAGATGTTGGGGGTAGGAGTTTATTAACTAATTTATTTATTTTTGCTGTGTTGGGTCTTCGTTTCTGTGCGAGGGCTTTCTCTAGTTGCAGCAAGTGGGGGCCACTCTTCATCGCGGTGCATGGGCCCCTCTCACTATCACGGCCTCTCTTGTTGCAGAGCACAGGCTCAGTAGTTGTGGCTCACGGGCCTAGTTGCTCCGCGGCATGTGGGATCCTCCCAGGCCAGGGCTCAGACCCGTGTCCCCTGCATTAGCAGGCAGATTCTCAACCACTGCGCCACCAGGGAAGCCCCGTAAACCAAGTGAATTTTTAATGTTAATTCTGATCTTAAAAAAAAAAAAAAAGGAAAAAGAGATAGAGAAAGAAAGAAAAGAGATGCTTTCCTATTATAATTTCAATCCCAAGCTTTGTGTAAATCAAGCCCTCAAAGGTACTGGGATGGGAGGGCATTTACTGATTCGCATGGGACTCCAAACTGCTCCCCCACTGCCAAGCCCAGGTGCCCTCATCGCTTTCCACAGGCGCGTCGACGACAGGCTTCCTCCTGCTCCACCTTCCCTTCCAGCAGCCTTCCCCCAGCTTTATCCACCTCTTCTCAGTAATTCGGGGTGGAAGTTATTTAGCGGTTTCTTTCCATTTAAATGATTACATTGTGCAGGTCTCAACACCTGCAAATTTCCAAGAAAGTCCCCATGTATTCCAATTATCTCACCATTAGCATTTTCAGCTTCTCCAATCTGCTAATCAGAGCTGTGGGTCGACGTAATGCCTTCAGAAGCTCAATTGTTTTGTGCATGCGGTTGCCATCCCGGGATGATGGCCCCCCTCCACGGACACAACAGGAGCCTAAAGACGATGAATAGAAGTTGCCTGCTTTGCAACCACAGAAGATAATTTTGGCTTATCCTTCTCTCCAGGCAGGTTATACATTTTTTTAAGATCTGAATTTTAAAAGCAAAGACCGAGACGGTAGAGGATTTTTTTAATGACTTAACATATTTAGTGTAAGTACTGCTCTATGAGTCACTGTGCAGGTAGGAGCAGGGAGAAGGGGGGGAAATGGAGAGGAGAAAACTGGGAAGTAGGTGGGAGAAAAAGAGGACGGTGTGGGCTGTTTTAGAGTGTTTCAGGCAGGCACCTGGGATGGAGCCTCTCCAAGCACCCTGCTTCTGCAGCACAGTGAGTGGTGCTGCATTTCCTTCTTACCCAGGCCCCTCCCCGCCTCCTCCCCACACACAAAGTTCAGATTTCCTTTGGGGTGCTGAGTCCTCCGTCTTCTGGGTCTTCCTGAAGCCCATGAAATAATTTGTCTTTCAACACTAGTCCTGCAGGAATGTGCACTGAGCAAAGAGGGAGGCCGGAAGCGCTGACTCATTCATGACGAAATCTTCATAAGTCTAAAGCGAAATGAGAAAAACGAGAATAATTATATACACATACATAATTATATATATAATTATACTCATATATATATATATATATGAGATGGTATAAGATTACTGACTCATTTTGGGGGAAAGACCATTCTTTTATACTGAGATTATGCTTTTATTTTTTATTTGGGGTCAAAAAGTCCTGTTCTCAAAAAGGTATGACAGAAGATGGTAGATTTGGCGTTTTGTTTTGGTTAATCTGTCATTTGGCAACATTAAAAGTTGACTAACCTCTGTAGGGCTCCCCACGGCCTTCAAGCTCAGTCCCTTGAGCTCAAGGCCAGGGCCAGACTAGCGTGGGATGGAGTCTAGAGCATCTTCCCCTCTTTGCTTTTCTCACTTGGTGCGTACCTCCGCTTTGGGGTCCTCTCTAACTCTTCCAGGGTCTCCTCCCAAGCTGGAGACAGCATTGCAAAGTCAAGGAGATCCCTTCTGGGCAAGGGAAGTTTCCGTGCTCCAGACCTCCCCCTTCAGGACTGACACGATGTCTAGTGTGAGTTAGGAATCCCTGCCCTGAGGACCTGGCAGTGCAAGTTGGGAGAGCTGCTCGTCCGACCCCTTGCTCTGTACCCCCCACACCCCCTTTCTCTCCATAGCTTCCCCCCCTAGGAAGCTATCCTGTCCACTCTGTACACAGCAACACCAGGTGGGATTGGCCTGGCCTCCAGCTGGTCACTGTGGGGTAGCGAACAGGACTGTTCTCAGTGATCATGCCCTCAAGAGAGCCCTGTATCAACCCAGAACGCATACGGCAGTTCTCACCACGTAACTGTAAACTCATTCATCAGAAGGCCATGTGAGCTTTACCTTTCTTTTGTGAGAGGGTAGTCATTTGGCATTCTTTGAAACTGGAGTTTATGAAAAGACTAATTGTGCCCTAGGGAAGTGGATACACCTCAATCACAAAGCCACAGCTGAACGCTTCTGCTGCACACACAGTATCAGAGAAAAGTGGGGATTTAGCAATTTCTCTTTCTTAAGCAATGATGATGAGGACAGATTTATAGGTGGATTGCTTTGGGGTCACCTAAAATGTTTTAAAACTTAACCAGATAATTGCCCAAGGCATGTAACACAGTGACCTACGCAGACACACCTTTTGTCAAATGAATCCGTTATCAATTGCCCCAATGATACCGCATGAAAAACAACCACGAAACCTCAGTAAGCATATAATAGTAAGCATTTATGTAGCTCAGAGTCTGCAGGTAGGTGGTTTAAGCTGGGCTCAGATGGACTGTTCTATTCTCAGCTGAGCTTACTCACGTGTCTGGGGCTGAGCTGGTTGTTGGCTGGTCCAGGATGGCTTTGACTGAGATCACTCAGCTCTGCTGCCCTTAATCATCCTCCTGTAGGCTAGTTTAGGCATGTTCTCAGAGCAACTGCAGAGAAGCAAGAGGGTGGAAAGGCACAAATGCTGTTTCAAGCCTCAGCTGACCTTGGATTTCATTTGCCAACATTCCATTAGCTAAAGCGAACCACACAACCTGAATCACACAACCCGGCCCAGAATCAGAGTGTGTGTGTGTGTTTGGGGAGGGGGGTGAGGGCAAGGTGGACGGCTCTGCAGAGTTACCTGGTGGAGGATGTAGACACAGGGATGGGTGCAGGATTGGGACTATTAAAGCAGTCAGTCTACCACACTGTACTTTTTAGGTTTCTCTTGCGAGTGAATCTGAATTTGAAGAAAGCAGAGAAGGGAAGGCAGATGTGTCTTAAAACCAGCACCTCTTCTTCCTTTCGTTTCCCGACCACACACCAGTGTCCCCACCCCTTCCCCAGCCCCCCACAGGCACACCCATGAAACTTGCATAAGGCGATAGCTGTGCTTGCAGATAATTGTTAGTATATAACAACAAACATCTCAAGCTATGGAGAGGGGATGCAGCCTAGTGTTGCTGTTTGTATGAAACAGAGGTGTACTTCCCATACCCACACACCCAAATTTGTGAAGTGTTCACAGCCAGATAAATCTGATTCATGCAGCACATCTGTCACCAGTCTCCCACCGCTGGGTTATTGTAGCAAAACAGTTTTCCACTCCCGCTTCCACGCCACCGTCAGTAGAAGCCTTGAGGTTTGGTGACAGCATCTGTAAGTGGAGGCATCGCTGCCGTGGTGGAGGTGACAGGGCAGAGGGGATAGGGCCAATGGGGAGTGAGTGACTTAGCCATGGGTGATTGGGGTTTGATCTCTGGTTCTGTCACTTGCTGGCTCAGGGTCTTGGGACTCCTTGGTTTCAAGTAAGTAAAGCCAAGCTCAAGCAGGATTAAGATATTTTTATTTTCCTTCTATTTTTTTCTCTATCTCCTGGACTCCATGTGTGCTTGATTGTCTAATAATAAGATTTAGTTTTCTGGAGTGGAGAGTTAACGGTAACTAAGACCCTGCGAAGACAAATGTCCACAACCATAAATAATTCCAAGCCGTCGCCAAAGTTGATTTTTTATAATTCCCTAGCAAGGGACAAGTTGGTGCCAGCCATTGGAGTTGGTGTCAGAACACCTAAGGGATGTGCACTGGGGCAGCAGTGGGCTCAGACAGTCTCCCCAAGTGTTCCCTGTACACGCATGCCAAGGTTAGCAAGGCGAGCAGCCCCAAGGAAGTTGAGAAAAGAAAGACAAAATATATAATGCAAATCCACAAATAGTTTTGAGCCAATAGAAAGTAAAACAGAGAGAAGTGATGGATAAATTTGGCTCTATTAAAAACAAACAAACAGGGCTTCCCTGGTGGCGCAGTGGTTGAGAGTCCGCCTGCCGATGCAGGGGACACGGGTTCGTGCCCCGGTCCGGGAAGATCCCACATGCCGCAGAGCAGCTGGACCCGTGAGCCATGGCCGCTGAGCCTGCGCGTCCGGAGCCTGTGCTCCGCAACGGGAGAGGCCACAACAGTGAGAGGCCCGCGTACCGCAAAAACAAACAAACAAAACTTCTGTCCAAAAGACACCATTCACGGGACTTCTCTGGAGATCCAGTGGTTGAGACTTCACCTTCCAGTGCAGGGGGTGTGGGTTTGATCCTGGTCTGGGAGCTAGCATCCCACATGGCTCGTGGCCAAAGAATCAAAACATAAGACAGAAGCAATATTATAACAAATTCATTACAGACTTTAAAAGTGGTCCACATCAAAAAAATCTTAAAAAAAAAGACACCATTCACAAATTAAAAAAAAAAAAAGAAAAGGCAAAATATGAGGGAAAATTCTTGCAGTGCATATAAATAACAAGGGATTATTGTCTAGAACAGCAATCCCCAATTTTTTGGCACCAGGGACCAGTTTCGTGAGAAACAATTTTTCCACGGACAGGGGTGGGGAATGGTTTCAGGATGATTCAAGTGCATTACTTTTTTTTTTTTTTTTTTTTTTGTGGTATGCGGGCCTCTCACTGTTGTGGCCTCTCCCGTTGTGGAGCACAGGCTCTGGACAGGCAGGCTCAGCGGCCATGGTTCACGGGCCTAGCCGCTCCGCGGCATGTGGAATCTTCCCGGACCGAGGCACGAACCCGTGTCCCCTGCATCGGCAGGTGGACTCTCAACCACTGCGCCACCAGGGAAGCCCTCAGTGCATTACATTTATCGTGCACTTTATTTCTATTATTATTACAGTGTAATATATAATGAAATAATTATACAACTCACCATAATGCAGAATCAGTGGGAGCCCTGAGCTTGTTTTCCTGCAACTACATGGTCCCGTCTGGGGGTGATGGGAGACAGTGACACCTGTAGCGTGTTGCTTATGTCCAGTCTCCTCCGTGATCTCCTTTTCGTTGCTGTCACTGCAGAAAACCCTGCTTCACAAAGATAGGATGTTGGAAATGGAAGCAGGCTTTTCAGTGCTTTTGTGGCAATCTCAGGATATTCTGCCTTGACTTTAATCCAGAACGTATGGAGATTTCAAGTTGTCTCAAACATACTTTTAAGGCCCCCGTCACTTGCGATCTCAAGCGGTTGATTCTCTTCTAGCTCAGACAAAGTCGATTCACCTGGCTTATTGACAAATGGGTCGCAGATCCATTCCTTCCCAGTTTGGGGGTCTTTTGTGGTTGGGAAGTAATGCTCAAACTCTTTTGAAAGCTGAGATAGGTGATCATGCCCCAGCTGGGGGAAAGAAGGCCCTGGCTCAGTCTCTTTCAAAATCTCTGCTAATGTTTGAAACATGTCAAAAATCCCAACATTCCCTCATCACCCCCATAATTCCAGTTTGGCTTTGAATGCAGCCACTTTATCTGCCGACCTGAACACAGTTGTCATTCTCCCCTGAAGTGACAGATTGAGTTCGCTGAGCAGGTTGAATATGTCACACAAGTAAGCAAGTTTTGCGACCCATTCTGTGGCACTGAAATATGTTGCCAGTGGTGACTGTTTTTCTAAAAGAAATCTCTGGAGCGGCTCTCGTAACTCAAAAACTCTGGCCAGAGATCCACCTTTAGAAAGCCATCTCACTTCTGTGTATAAGAGAAGACGTGTGTGCTCTGCGTCCATCTCCTCACAGAGCAGCGTGAACAGATGTGAGTTAAGGGCATGTACTTTAACGTGGTTGATAATTTTAATTACATCCTGCAAAACATTGCTAAGTTCAGGTGACATTTTTCGGCTAGCCGGCATTTCTCTAGGGATGACACAGTACCTAGACTCACATTCAGAAGCGACCTCTTTGACCCAAGTAGTGAAATCAGAAAGCCGTCCAGTCATGGCAGCCGCTCTGTCCATGCATATACCAACACGAAATGACCAATTCAGTTTTCCTGATACGTAATCACTCAAAGACTTCAATAGCTCTGCAGCTGTGGTGTTGGCTGGCAACAAAAGTGCACATAACATATCCTCACACACATCCTCCTGAAAAATACATCACAGGAAAACAAGCACTGTTGCCTTGTCAACATCGGTAGACTTGTCAACCTGGATTGCATAGCACAGTGAGTCATTAATCTTCTCTAAGAATTGTGCCTCAGTATCCTCTGCTATTTCATCAATTCATCTAGTTATGGTGCTAGCCGAAAGAGGAACACATGTCACCTTTTGAACTGCAGCCTCTCCTAAAAGTTCACAACACATGTCCTTAGCAGCAGGCAGGATCAACTCTTCACCAATAGTAAAGGGCTTCTTAGCTTTAGCAATGCCGTTAACCACTAAGAATTATGCTCTCAGCGCAGACACATTTGATGACGTGGTAGCCTTCAATAATTGCTTCTGTTCTTCGTGTTCACGTTATTTTCTTTTGGAAAACTCCAAAGCCTTGTCTTTTAATGCAGGGTGCTTGGTCTCCATGTGGAGAAGCAGTTTTGAAGGTTTCATGGCTTCGTTGGATAGCCTGTCGCCACATGTTATACAAAGTGGGCTTGGAGAATGTGAATCACCTGTTGCAATGAACCTGTAAACTAAGTAGGACTCTTGGTATCTTCTTTTAAATGCAGCTTTCTTTTTGTTGGCAGTCTTAGAGTCTTCTGCTGTCTCATCATTGGGTCTTTCCCCCGTTTCAAAGCAGCTCTCCAGCAACGTTTGGTTTTTATTCATTTTGACTAGGGTTAGGTTGTGGACTCACCAAAACTGTGACTGAGACAAGTGTGCAGAGCGGGAAAGAGGCACGGATGGAAGTGGTAAATAAAACAATGGGCAGGCTACGTGCAGACTAAAATAAGTATCAGATTCTGACTTAAAGCCTGCCACCAGATGCAGCTGTACAATTGAAGTACATCAAATCACTTGCCACTATAAAGCCTGCCACCAGATGCAGCCTAATTGTCACTTGCCACTCACTGATGGGGTTTTGATATGAGTCTGCAAGCAACTGATTTATTATGGTCTCTGTGCAAATCTCTCTGCTAATGATAATCTGTATTTGCAGCCGCTCCCCGGTGCTAGCATCACCCCCTCTGCTCCACTTCATATCATCAGGCATTAGATTCTCGTAAGAAGCGTGCAGCCTAGATCCCTCACACGTGCAGTTCACAGTAGGAGTCGCGCTCCTATGAGAATCTGACACCGTCACTGATCTGACACGAGGCGGAGCCCAGGCAGTAATGTGAGCGATGGCGAGTGGCTGTAAATACAGATGAAGCTTCCCACTGCTCACCTCCTGCTGTGTGGCCCAGTTCCTAACAGGCCACGGACCAATACCAGTTTGTGGCCTGGGGGTTGGGGACCCCTGGTCTAAAACATATAAACAGCCCATACAAATTCCTTCTCCCCAAAAGATTTTTCTCCCCATAAAATGAAAAATAAAAAAATATGAACAATTTATATAAGAGAAAGTACAAGTAAACTTAAGAAAATATACTCAATCTTGCTGATAGGGAAATTTTTGAACAATCATATACTGTACCCATCAGATTGGCAATAATGAAAATATTTGATAGTATTCAGATTTGGCAAGGGTGTGGGAAAGCAGGTATACTCACACAATCCCAGTGGAACTATAATTAGTACAACACTTTGGAGAGCAATCTAATAGTATCTACTAAAAAAAAAAAAAAATTCACATGCCATCTGACTCAGCAATTTCACTTCTCAGTAACTCTCCTCAAGAAACACTTATCCTTATGCACAAGGAGGCATTCCCAAAACGTTCAATGCTTGTAATGAAAGGCTGGAAACAATCTAAATATCCAACCATGAGGAATTACTAAATACACTTTAGAATACTATATAGCACTTAAAGAGCTATGGAATGGGTAGACCTTCAAGACGTATTATTGAGTAAGAAAAGAAAGTTGCAGTGCCTGAAAATATGATACTATTTATGAAAAAAGAAAAGAAAAAAACAAAAACACATGATTATATAGCATCCATGAGTGCATTTAAGTCAGTACATAACAGAAAAACCTGGAAGAAAACACACCAACTGATAATAGTAATTTAACTCTGGGGATGGAGGGAGAAGACCAGGGGTAATTTTATTTTTACGAGGAGAATTAATTCACATATTACTTGAGTATTTCAGAATCAATTATACAAATATATGAAATCAATTATAAAAATTGTGAAGAGATCGATACAAGAATATGAGAAAGCTTCAGCCTCAGGACATTGCTGAGCTTCATGAGAGGGAGGGATATAACTGGGGCCTTGTCAGGAGTGTTCTGCGAAGGGGCGGGTCTTGGGATGGGGAGATGGGAGGGGTCACCGAGAATAAGTGCACACGTGAGTGGTCCCAGCAGGGCAAGTAGGAACAGGATGTGGAGCGGGCTGCCTTAAGCAGGATGTGTTTGGGGAACACACAGGAGCCCTGCTTTACTGGATCTTTCTAAAACTGGCTGTATAATTTTTCTGATCATAAAATAATCCATGCTGATTGCCCTCAAGTCCAATTAATACAGAAAAATATAAAGAATAAATAAATATCACCCATTGTTCCGCCTCTCAGAGATAATCGTCATAAATATTTGGGTGTACACACTTCCCTTGACTGCCCCTCAGTACCCAAGCACAGACAGTGCCCATCAGCTGATGACTCTCACCCTGCACAGCCCTAGGAACTCACCACAGGGCTCACCCAGGTTGGGGTGCAGGCAAACATGTCTTCATCCACATCCCTACTTAGGCCCCACTGATGAAGGGGTTACCTGAAAATTCACAGGGCTGGTGATGAAAGTGAAGTGGGTACAAATATCTTCTAGACAAGGATAAATGTTATTTCTTAAAAAAAAAAAAAGAGTAAAAGAAATACCTATTCCTCAAAACTATATTCTACCCCCCATTAAATGTCCAGCTCATATTGCCAGTCAGCAAAAGACCACCTGAAAAGTCCCCTGTCGGCACTTTTCCCAGGAGTAGAAGAGCCCAGGGCTCCTTGTTCTCAAAGTCATCCCCAAGGTCCTGGACCAATAGAACAAGGGCAGCTGAGTTTGAAATGCTAGGATGAGGAAGTGCTTTTCTTCGTTCTCATTGATAACTCCTATGCCTCTTTTGGCCTGATGCTTGTCAACAAGAGATAAAAGTGCTCAGTAGCTTAGGAGGAGGATGGGCGGTCGCTGGGATGTTCAGGATTGTAGTAGGCACTGGAGACGCACAACTAACCTACGCTTAGGGAAGGCGCCTCTCCCTCCTCCTCGGAAGGACAGAGGGCCACCCAGATGGTCACAGATCCAAGGTAGTGTATTCAGATGGAGCCACATTTCTGAGGACCTGTAGGATCGGGGAACTGGGTAAGGAGTTGGCTGTAATTAACACCAGGTTGTCATTATGGATTTTTTACATTCTAAATCAGCGCAAGTGGATAACACAATGTCTTTTGCAAGCAGACCCGTGTCCATGCTGCTTTCCACTGAAGACAACCACATTGACTGAGGTCTGATGACATGTGAAGGATTGTGCCAGATTCTGGGATGCCAAGATCAATGAGATGCCATCCTTGACCTCAAGGAACTTACAACATAGTGGCCCAGATATGTGAAACAGACTGACCCCAATGCAGATGGAATGACATAAGTGAACAATAACTACACACACACACCAGCAGAAAAAAGAAAGAAAGAAAAAAGCCTTCCAGTGAGCCTAGCACTTTGTAAAATGCTCTCCCAGGCATAGACTTCAGGCCTCACCTATTTTATTCTCTCTCTTCAGCCTAACTGATCCTAGTCACCCAAAGACCATTCTCAGGTGTTGGGTCAAGTTGTAGTGTCTGTAGACCAAGTTGGATCGCTTGTTGGACAAAGAAGTGGATAAGGATTATCAGTTGAGGGCAGAGAAGATCTACCTCTTCCCTGATGAAAAGAATTTGCAAATGGAACCTTTCTGCTGTGGTGTCATCACATGGCAGCTTCATATTTAGCTCCGCTGGCAAGTAGGGATAGCCCAGGGTGGACGCACTGGAACTCTTCAGTCCAATCCTTGCCCCCCTCCTTCCTAGCTACGCTTGGAGTCACCACCCACTATGGGCCTTCTTCCCCACACTTCCCAACTCATGATTTCGCTTGAGTCTGTTTTAAGGTTTGAATTGTGCTGGACCACTTATAGCCTTCAGAGGGCCCCTCAGAAACAGAGTTTGTGAGATTCAGGTTATGAAGCTGCCCTGCCTCCTGACGTTGGATCAAGTGACATATAATGATTAAAATGACCCTCTCCATGTCCCTAGCCACCCCTGGCACCAGACCCTACATTTCAGTCCTGGGCTTGAAGCTTCTTTGGAAACCTACAAAGGCTTTTCCCTTCACTGTGAATAATTCCTGATTTCATGGTTGTCCTCACAAGAACTCAGCTTCCATTTGCTCTTGGCCCTCCACCTCTGCCCAAGGGCATCTGTCGTGGAAGTGCAGCTGCCCTGATATTCAGGGGGCATTTCCAGGGAGCAATACCTTCAGGGTGATTGTGACACCTCCACTTGCCTCTCCTCCACAGGGTCCTCGCTCATTCCCTGCCTCTCTATCCCCACAACCACTCTCTGAACACAGGCTTGTGTCATTTCTTGCATTTCTTGCCTGGACATGTGTCAACAGCCTTCTACCAGGCTCCTGCCTCCTGTTCTTACTCATTCCTCCCTCCCTTCTTCCCTCCTTCCCTCCCATTTTGGGAGATAATTATGAGGACAGGTCTTGTCGCACTGACCTTTTCAACCTTCCAAGATTTCCAGGCTTCAGTAGCTCCCCATGCCTGTGGAAGGAAGTCCAAGCTAGAAAGGCAGCCAGAGGCTTCCCAATTCCTTACATCTGGCCTCAATTTCTACTCGATGATGCTACACACACACACACACACACACACACACACACGCTCCAGGTGTGCTTTCCCCCCTCTCCTCAGCACGCTGTACCCTTTCCACTGGGCTGGGCTGCACTCGATCCCCTGAAGATTCCCCCTGTTGAATCCCTTCCGCACTTCTCCTCCTTTAGGGGTGTTTTTTGCCTCGGGAGCTGAGTTCCCACTTCTTGCTTGAAGAATTCTCCCTTCCCTTCCTCCTCTACCCAGACTGATGGTCCCTCCCCTGCTGCTCCCACAGCAATGTGCTCAGGCTGGTATTGTGCTGTTTCCGTCCTGCTTTGCAGGAGCATCAGTCTTGGCGTAAACTCTCCCTCACTGATTGTAAGTGCCTTCAAGGCAGGAACTGTCTCATCATAGCTCTGGACCCCATCACCCACAGTGCCTAGCACAATAAGAAGTTACTGAATTCTTCCATTCAATGTGGAATATAGAATAGTAAGCATATCAACCTAGATTGGGTGCCAGTTCTGACCATTCTCTTCTCCCTCAAAAATAGATTTTTCTCATTTTCTGCCAAGAAGCTCAGTCCTCCATCCACCTCTATCCACCAACTTCTTTTCACCCTATAGATTTATACATGCCCTCTCTCAGCTTAATCAAAGCATAACGTTTTGTCACATTGGTTTCCTATGTTATGAAGAGATAAATCATTATAGACACATTATAGCCACTAGGATGTCTTCTTGACCCCTTCTCTTCTGTCACCCAACCCCATCCCAGGGGTAACTACTTTCCTGAATTTGGTATTTCTATATTTTATATGGATTTAGCCATATATGGTCAGTCCATTGAAATGGAACCTGGGAGAGGTTGATGATTCAGCAAATAAATAAAATATGGGTGTTTATAACTGTGCTGTAGCAAGAAATTCCCATATGACAATGCATTGACTCCCAGACTAAAAGGGTATGACAGGCAGTGAGCCCACAGTTAAGGGGTCTCTCTCCAGGGGGTTTCTTCACTGCATGAGGGCCATTGAGACCCAGAGCTTCAGGCCTGGGCAACAGTCCCCTCTCCCCTCTACACAGCCTTGATCTCTTCACACAGCTTTGGCGGTAAACCAACACGGGGTTCATCTCAGCCTAGCTCTCCACCCACCAGCCTAGATCAGCCTTTGTAAACTTATCTAGCTCAATATGTATCCTTCACCCACAAGAGCAGATTGCGTTTTCATATTTTCAAATTTTATATAAATAGCATTGCTACTGTTGTGTGTATCATTCTGCAAATTGCTTTTGTTTTGTTTTGTTTTGTTTGCTCAACTTGATGTTTTGAAGGTTTATAATCCGTTTAAAATCTCAAAAAAGTATTCCACTGTATGCATATAGCAAAATTCTTATCTTTATTTTTTTCCTGGTGAAAAATCACCCAGTTTAAGAATTCTGACCAACAAGCCACAGCAAACATACTTGTGCGTGTCTCTTTGTTAATAGGTGTGTTTCTCACTTTTCTCACTTCAGGCTTTATGACAATCTGATGAGTACATGAACTGGTATCTCCTTGTGGTTACAATTTGTACTGTTTTATTACTAGAAAGAGGTGAACCATGGAAGCAGGGCCTTTTCTGTAAAGGGCCAGAGAGTAAATATTTTAGACCAGTCATTCTCCGTCACGTACTTGACCCTGACCTAGAAGTACAGAAAGCAGCCGCAGACGTTCATTCATAAGTTAATGGTCATCTTTTTTTTTTAATTTATTTTATTGAACTATAGCTGATTTACAATGTTGTGTTAATTTCTACTGTACAGCAAAGTGATTCACTTATACATATATATATATTCTTTTTCATATTCTTTTTCATCATGGTTTATCAGAGGATATTGAATATAGTTCCCTATGCTATACAGTAGGACCTTGTTGTTTATCTATTCTATATATAATAGTTTGCATCTGCTAATCCCAAACTCCCAATCCATCCCTTCCCCACATCCCCTACCCCTTGGCAACCACAAGTCTGTTTCTGTGTTGTAGATAAGTTCATTTGTGTCATATTTTAGATTCCACATATAAGTGATATCATATGGTATTTGTCTTTCTCTGTCTGGCTTACTTTACTTAGTATGAAAATCTTGAGGCCCATCTATGTCACTGCAAATGGTATTATTTCACTCTTTTTATGGCTGAGTAGTATTCCATTGTATATATGTACCACATCTTCTTTATCCATTCATCTGTCAATGGACATTTATGTTGTTCCCATGTCTTAGCTATTGTGAATAGTGCTGCTATGAACATAGGGGTGCGTGTATCTTTTTGAATTATAGTTTTGTCTGGATTTATGCCCAGGAGTGGGATTGCTGGATCCTATGGCAACTCTATTTTTAGTTGTTTAAGGAACCTCCATACTGTTTTCCATAGTGGCTGCAGCAATTTACATTCCCACCAACAGTGTAGGAGGGTTCTTAACAGGCATCTTTTGATTCAACATTATTTACAAAAATAGGCAGCCGGTCAGCAGGCTGTAGTTTTCTGACCCCTTGTTCAAGAGACCCTCTCTGAAAAACACAAACCAGTCAAAAAATAAGCAAGATCTGAACAGGCACTATGTAGAAGATGATGTGCCATTAGCCAGTAAGTATACAAACAGTTCAATCTCTCGAGTTATCAGGGAGTTTGTGATCAAATTCCCTCCCTGACAGCCCAGAAGGCCTTCAGGTGCTTCTCCTAACCGAGCAGGTGGAAGCCATGCAAATGACATCAGTGTTGAGAGCATCTTGGGGCAGCTCTACCCACCCAGAATGAGGGGGCCATCCCTGTCTACTCTTTATTTACATTGAGAGTGTTCAGGACCCTCCTTGGAGCCTTCAGATGCATGTAAAAACTGTATATCCTGCCGTTTAGCAAGTAAGGGAGGCAAGACTGCATCTGGTGAAATCACTGATACGATGCAGAGAAAATTTCCAGACCATCCTTCCTGAAGGTTAAATTCTTTCTTCATGAGAGGAGAATTGGACAATGGGATCACAGAGCAGAGGCAAAGAGATTTCCAAAGTCCTTTCTGCTTGGTCAGCTGTAATATGCTTCCTCTGAACATTGCTGACCTCAAACATTTTAATGACTCAAGCTTAAAGAGAGGTTACCATTAGAAAAGCATCCCACTACCCTGAAGTGGGATCAGCAGGGAAACTAATAGCTGCAGAGTTTTCAAAACACTCCATCCTCCCTGCGTTCAGTTGGCAACCTGGGAAAACACTGAGAACAGATGGTTTGTGATCAGGGTTTAACAAGCAGACCTGGGAGGAACTGAATTTCTGCCTGTGACCAACTGAAAGAAGAAGCCCATGTACGCCCCCTGGGCAGCAGGGAGGCCCTGATCATGTTGGTGCTAAAGTCAGGGAAGGACCACAAGTAACGGCAGGGCGAAATGCAGGCCTATCTCTCAGTTAAGACAATGCCAGTCCTGCTCTGACCCGTCCAGAATGCTTTGAAGACATCCTTATCTCAGATGTCAAACAGCTCTTAGCTGGGTGACGTGGCAGATGCTGTGGGCCATACCCGACTCGGGCACACGAGATTTAAACATAGGTCACCCATAGTCCCCCAAGGAACCCCAAACTATATTCCATTTCAAAAGTCACCTCTATAGAATGATCCGTTCACCTTCACCCCATCCCCTTGCTGCAAACCAAGTGAGAGAACGAACCGCCTACAAAGCATAAATCTGCTGACACCACAGCAGAGGCCTTGGAGAGACTTGTGACAGGCCCAGGACTCCAGTTCTCTGTGTCAGGCCATAATTAGCTACTTTAGTCAAAATGTCCCCAATACAGAACATCTTCTATATGATATGAACTCAGTTCTCTCAGAAAGGGCAATGGAAGGATACGTTTTAGCCCTGATGACTATTTCTCAGGAGCTGTTTTCTTAAAGCCTGTATGACCCAGGACAACCCCAGCTCTCGTCAAAACATAGGAATAAATTGTGGCAAAGTAATAGTACTAACTGGGGTTATACAGGCTCTTGTCCATTCCTGACCTGCTGCAAATGGGTGTCCCACAAATAGTGCTGGCATTCCCCGGAGGCTCCCTCATGCTCCCAAATAAGACCTCTCCCACTCCTGGGGCAACTGCTGTGTCTGCTGGGAACTGACCCCACTCTGCTGTGGGCGCACCACTCACACACATCCTCCTGGGACCACTGGGCATCAGTGGCCCCCTGCTGAATCTTCCAGGGGGTACCCATCCAACCCAGACCCTGCCCAGGACCCCGCAGTGCTGGTTCCTCTCAGGTGTGGATGATTAGCCTGTCCCCTGACTCTGTATTTCACTTTGCTACTTGTACTGAAGTATCTCCACTTGTGCTCCCATGTCTCACGGAGCCTTTAATAAAATCAATTCTTTCAAACAAATTTTATTGAAGTATAGTTGATTTACAATGTTGTGTTAACTTCTGCTATACAGAAAAGTGATTCCGTTATACATATATATATTCTTTTTTATATTCTTTTCCATTATGGTTTATCACAGGATATTGAATATAGTTCCCTGTGCTATACAGTAGGGCCTTGTTGTTTATCCATCCTACAGATAATAGTTTGCGTCTGCTAATCCCAAACTCCCAATCCTTCCCTCCCCCACTCTCCCCTCCCCCACTCTCCCCTCCCCCATGGCAACCACCAGTCTGTCCTTTCTGTCTGTGAGTCTGTTTCTGTTTCATAGATAAATTCACTTGTGTTGTATTTTAGATTCCACATATAAGTGATATCATATGATATTTGTCTTTCTCTTTCTGACTTCACTTATTATGATAATCTCTAGGTCTATCCATATTGCTGCAGATGGCATTATTTTATTCTTTTTATGGCTGAGTAATATTCCACCGTATATATGTACCACATCTTCTTTATCCATTCATCTGTCAATGGACATTTAGGTTGTTTCCATGACCTGGCTATTGTAAATAGTGCTTTTATGAACATAGTGGTGCATGTATCTTTTTGAATTATAGTTTTGTCCATATATATGCCCAGGAGTGGGATTGCTGGATCATATGGCAACTCTACTTTTAGTTTTTTAAGGAACCTCCAAACTGTTCTCCATAGTGGCTGTACCAGTTTACATTCCCACCAACAGTATAAGAGGGTTCCCTTTTCTGCACACCCTCTCCAGCATTTATTATTTGTAGACGTTTGGATGATGGCCATTCTGATGGGTGAGAGGTGATACCTCATTGTAGTTTTGGTTTGCATTTCCCTAATAATTAGTGATGTTGAGAATCTTTCCTGTGCCTCTTGGCCATCTGTAAGTCTTCTTTGGAGAAATGTCTATCTAGGTCTTCTGCCCATTTTCCAATTGGGTTGTTTGTTTTTTTGTTGTTAAGTTATATGAGCTGTTTGTGTATTTTGGAGATTAAGCCCTGGTCAGTCACATCATTTGCAAATATAAAATCGACTCTTATTGCTTCTATCTGGAGCCTTTTTCTCAGTAAGGGTCAGATACTGCTGACACCATAGGGTCAAGACATCACACACAATAAGGACACAATTGAAAGTTTCTGAAAAGTATGGTGATAAGATCAGATCTGAGTTTTAGAAAAGTAGTTCTACTACCAGGATGGATGGTCCATGGTAGAGTCAAGAGACTACAGCCAGGAGGCCCAATTAGGAAATTAAGTTGGTAGACTAGGCCATGGTTTTCAATTAATATATATTGGATGAATGAATGACGGAGGCAGGGGTGAGGGTGCAGGGAGCCAGCCCTCGCCCTGCTCCAAGCAAAGCAGCTTTCTGTTGTTTTGAAACTAGACTTCTATATAGACTTTGTTTGAGGAAAGTGTCCTGTGATTTTAAAAAGGAAGTGTGAAAACCAGGCTTTGGGCAGGAAGTGATGAGAGCCTGAATTAAGGCAGTGTGCGTGAGAGAAGAGAGAAGAGAAGTAAAGGGCAGTTCAGGAGCGAATTCCAAGGGCACAGAAAGAACAACAGGATGTGAATACGATTTTTGTTGGTTTGTTTGTTTGTTTAATTAATTTATTTATTTATTTATTTTTGGCTTCGTTGGGTCTTTGTTGCTGCATGCGGGCTTTCTCTAGTTGCGGCGAGCAGGGGCTACTCTTCGTTGCAGTGTGCGGGCTTCTCGTTGTGGTGGCTTCTCTTGTTGCGGAGCACAGGCTCTAGGCATGCGGGCTTCAGTAGTTGCGGCACACAGGCTCAGTAGTTGTGGCTCATGGCTCTAGAGCACAGACTCAGTAGTTGTGGTGCACGGGCTTAGTAGCTCCGTGGCACATCGGATCTTCCCAGACCAGGGATCGAAACCGCACCCCCTTCATCGGCAGGTGGATTCTTAACCACTGCACCACCAGGGAAGCCCATGATCTTTGTTTTTATTTTGTTTTGCTTCGCTTTCAAAATAAAATAACTTTTGTTGGAATTTTTTGTTGGAATAACTCCAACAAAAGAATGCTTAGCAAGGTCTACCAAATCTGTCTCAAAAATATTTGATAGGGACTTCCCTGGTGATCCAGTGGTTAAGACTTTGCCTTCCAATTCAGGGGGTGCGGTTTCGATCCCTGGTCGGGGAGGTAAGATCTCACAGGTCTCGCGGCCAAAACACCAAAAAAAACATAAAACAGAAGCAATATTGTAACAGATTCAATAAAGACTTTAAAAATGGTCCACATCAAAATAAAATCTTTAAAAATAAATAAAAGACAAAATTTTTAAAAATTGATAACAAGTTTTTAATTAATATTTTAAGGCAAATTGATACTTTAACATTATTTTAAATATGACATTCCCAGGTACATTCAATGTTTCCCTGTAAATATGTGGTTTGATTTGCTTAGTCATCAACTCATACACTCCTTATTAGGTAGTAGCTCCTAACTGAATGATTAGCCTCTACCTGAAATATACATTTCTAATCAGTCTCAATTAATGAAGTTTAAGAGAGGTACCCTTGGCCCACCCAGAATTTGTCTTCTAAGCCATTAGATAAAGTTAATCCCAATCAGACCCTCCTTTGGGCCATTTAATTCATGAGAGACCCATATTGTCCCATGCACCAGTGGTAAAGGATGAGACCCATATTGTCCCCCAGTTCCAGTAGCTCACTTCACCTTGGCTCACCCCTCCCAGAGCCCTGAAGGATGGACACTACAGCAAAAACCTTCCCCAACTCACCCAAGAAATGGGGAGGTGTTGAGCAGTTGTTCTCAGAATTGGAGTTCTCAAATTTTGGAATGCAGTTCTGGGGACCATCAACATAGGATTGCCCATGTTATTTTTCCAAGAAAGAATATGAAGAAAACAAGTACACTGACTACAATCATTTCCAAAAAGACACCTCAACACCCCGAACTGAGAAGAGTCATCTCAAGAATAAAGGGTGGTTCTTTAAATTGAATACACTTTGCTTTGTGAAAAACTTTCTGCACTGGAACTTCAATGGTGTATTTTAGCTTAGACCACTGAGACCTTTGCTGGTGACCAGCACCTCCCAAGGGTCGGCTTTGAGAGCCAGCAGTGTGAGAGCAAGTTCCCAGAGCCTGGAGAAGAGTTCCTGCCTCTTCCTTTGTTCCCAATACCCTAGAGTCCCAGGCAACTGCAAGGGAAACCACTCCCACTGGAGGAAAATGGGAGGTATGTTGCTGCCTTCCAAGCTGGGGCCTGGAATTTGTTTTTCTATTCATGAAACAGATATAAATGGTGGCTTGTTACAGCTGGAATATCAGGAATAGTCAGTAAAGTTACAGGTAAAGTGATATATTAAAAAAGCTTCTCTAGACTGACCTGGGAAGTTACCCATTGTTTCTATCTGGAAGTATGTTGTGGTGTCCAAACAAATGACATGGAAATGAACTTGGAGCACAGTCTTATCAGAAGCTGGAGGCAACCTGTGTTCTTGTTGGCCTCCTGGTCCCTTCAGACCCAACATGCAGTGTTATTCTTGTCCCTGATCCCCTGATGCAAGTAGGAATAGCTGTTTAATTGGCATCTCTTCATTAATGAGCTTGGAGTACTTTCTGAAAATGTGTGCTCTTGCCACCTCTAGGACAGCTGCCTGGGTGGTGGAAAGGGCCCCTGGCTGGGAGTTAGAAGCCCTGGGTTCTAATTCTGCAGCTGCCTCACATTAGCTGTAAGCCTCTGGGCACGGGTGAGTGACTGCTCTATACCTTTGAATTCCTTCCATTGTCATCTTTCTCTGCTTTATGATTTTATGGCAAGTAGATCACAGATGGTGATAGAATCTTTCCATGGCTCCCTTTTCTGGGCAAAATGCAGTGAGAATAGTCCAACTGCTCTATTAGGATGTTTTATTTTTATGAATTTTCCACCAAATGCATTGCTTTCTTTAGTTGGCTTGGGTTTTGGGGACATAGGCTAGGCTATCACGTCCACAAATGCTCTTGACAACAGGCAACAGAGGATGTGGGAGCCAGAAACTTTGGAAGTTCTCTAACTTACAGCTCCTGCTGGGATTTTGATTTGATTAACCTGTTTCCCCTTGATAAATTACTGAGGCTTCTCTTTCCCCTGAATCTCTTCTTGTGCCTTTGTAGCAAAACAGGCCAAAGAATGTGCTCTAGAAATTGGTCACTGCCCTGTTTTGAAGGTGAAAGATTGCTGGGTATCACCCTGAAAAAGGGACTCTCCTATTAGATGTTTCTGTTGTTCCAAGCCCACTGTGAGCTGTGCCTTTGACTTGGCAAAGAAAGTCATCACTTCGGAAACTATTTCTGGCCCAGCACAGCTGTTCATGACTTAGGTTCAGCAAATGCCATCATTTTTGCAGACTCAGTCCCCATACCCCCAGAGAATTACTATGACCCAAGTGTGTGACTTATTAATGAGTGAACAGAGTGAGTCTAGGGTCTCAACAGATGTCACCCACTGGACATTTTATTATATGCTCTGGTCTCTTAGCTGGCCTAATGCAGTCTCTTAAATGCAGAAGCCCAAAGATAGTCTAAAACCCTGTAGGCTCCAGCTCTGGTTTTTCACTAGTGAAATCAAGGGATCAGATGATAATAGTGATAGTAATAACAATAGTAGCAACTCTCATTTATTTGGTCCTAATTATATGCCACGTAATATGCTAGATGTACTTTATAAAACTATTATGCCCATTTACAGATGAGGGAAAAGAGATCCTGCAATTTGCCAAATAACTCGATAGCTAAGAAATGACAGGCCTGGAATTTAAACCCCGGTCCACCCGGGGGAAAGGTTCACCTTATTCCGCTATGGTGCATGGATTAAAATACTGATGTAGAGACATGGAGGCAGATATCTGTAACTTCTGGCTCCGTCCAGCTTACAGATCCTTGTTAAGGTTCTTTAACAGCTTGTCCTTAATCCTACTAAAACAGCAGCCACCTCCCCGGCCCATTCCCACCTGCATAACGACAGAACTTCCTCTGTAGCCTTTCTTGTGTCTCTGGGAATATGCGAGTCGTGGCACAGGAAGTTGCGGCCCCAGAACTCAGGCCACCGCTTGCACTTCTCTTGTTCCTCTTTGCTGGCCTTCTGATCAGCCGTATGGTGCATAGTCTGTAACTTTTCACAACCTGCCAAAGCTCCTGGTGGTGTGAAACCACCTGGGACCTCTAAGAAACCTTGAGCTGTCTACCTTCCTTCTCCAGCTGCTTCCAGGGCCCTTGATGGCTCTGCTCACCCCTGAGCATCTCACTGGCTGGAGGGGAAAGGACTCTGCCTTCTGTGTCCTGTTCTTTTGTGTTTCATTTGACGTGTGTATGGCAGGGGTGGGAAGATGCAGACCAGGTGCAGTCTTACCTGGACCCACTCTGGGATTACAGTTCTTTCTGTTTCTCCATGTGGTCCTCCCATTCAGGGCATGGAAGCATCCAGGACTGGATCAGAATTGTTCACAGAGCAGGTGCTGTGCTCAGTGGACTGGGCCAGACCTCCTTCCTCTGCTGAAGGAAAGTGTTTCTCCCAGGCCCGTCCTTCCCTGCCATTTGGTGTGCACATCTGTGTACGAATCCATAGGCTCCTGGGCCCGTGGACACCCGGAAATGTGGCTAGAAGGAGTTCAGTGGTATCTTCTAACAAACACTGGGAGTCCAGGTGTCAGGAGAGGAAGTCAGGGGAGGTGTGCGTTTGGGTGGGATAAGATGCTGAGCTATCTATCTACAGTGATTGTATCCCTGTTTTTCCTCTTTCTCTTCCTTCCCGTTCAAGCAGATAGCTGCTGACTCTGTGCTCCTGCCTCACAGGAGGTTTGTGGCAGGGCACAAGGCAGACTTTCCTTCCAAGCTTTGGAAACAAAAGCCTAAGCCCTTAGCAGAAGACGATTCAATTGAAAAAGAAAAGGGGGGGGTGCAGACTGTACTGAAGAAACAGGGAAAGAAATAAGCGATTTCCCCAGCCTAGAAAGATATTCTATTCGACTAGGAGGAAGTAAAGAGGGAAGTAATAGGGAGAAGGATTTGTAAGCCCTGCTTCCTGGGTGAGTGCCATCAGCAGGGTACAGAGGCAACCTGGCAGAGATGCTTGGGGGCAGAGTGAAAGGCGGGGAGGGAGTTGCACGCAGCCAGCAGCACAGAGAGAGGCTGGGCCTGAGGGCCCATGCAGGCTGGGCAAGGGCGAGGCTGTCTCAGAGATAAATTGTGTAGATGGGGACCAGGTGGGCCCCACCCCAGAGGCTTTCGCACTGCATAAGCTCCAGAAACACTGGCATAAATAGTTGTAGGGAGGGGACCCCTGGAAGGACTGAGGTTGTGTATTTTCTGTTTCTTTTTCTTTTTTTTTTTTCTGCTAGCCAGGAGAAATAAGAGCTTGGCATTAGAAATTAAGTCGTTAATTAAGAAAATGAAGAAAGTTATTCTTAAACCTTGAGTTGGTGGACTGGGATTGGAGCCCTCTTACCCATGTTTGCACCTCTTGTATTGACCCAGGAAAGAAAAGGCTGTGCTCATGGTCTGGCCTGGTATTTGGCAAGACTCAGACCTTCTGTTCTGGACCTGAGAATAGTAGCCTTGACCACAACTGCCTTCATATTGTGCTTTCTTTTCCATTTCATTAACCATTCAGTGAAACAGTTTTAAATGGAAAGCACTCAGTAAACAGCATTGCGCTTTTCCAGGACCTCAAACTTCAGAGGGATGTCACAAAATCACCTTCAGAGAAGCTGAGTGCCTGTGAGGCCAAGAAAATACTTAAAGAAAAGTATGTAAACATTGCAGAGTGCTGTATTTCCTGCCTTATAATTGTGATAAACGGTATGGCTTTGTTTTTAAACACCTAATCTTTAAACTGGCTCTGCTGAGAAGCCTAGTGTTTTTTTTTTCCCAGAATATGTCCACCGTGTATATTAAATTGACTAAACATTCAGAAGAAAGAGCACAAATCAGACCCAGGAGACACTATTGCTCAGTGTAAGTAGGAGGGAGGGAGATGTTACCGATACTGAAAATACACTAAAATTCTGATTAAAATACCAGATTCAATCCCATGCAAGCCTCTTAGGAATACTCGCACTGTTGAAAATAAACTGGAAAAGAGTGATTACCAACTGACATCAGCATCTAATTGTTTAATGAACATTACATGGCCTGGATCCTGTTACTAATGTTTCTGTCCTTTGAGAAATGTCCACTGATGAAGGAAAGTTCTTTTTTGGTGGCAAAGTGACCTTCAGAAGTTGGACGCTCTGAGAGATGACAAACAGGCAACATCTTTTTCTTCTTTATCCCAAGTCAAGTTCTGGCAGTTTCTGACAGGTCATAAACACACATGAAATGCTAAACTTAGCGGGTTGTTAGATGCTTTGCTTCAAGTTGAAAAACATTTTTAAAATAAATTTTCCTTATGTCTCCTTTTTTCCACATTCTCAACTCTGACATTCAAGCATACTTCACAAACCAACATGTAATAACATTTGAAAACCAAATTCAGAAAAACGCTCATGAATCCAGACTCCACTTTTTTTTTAAACATCTTTATTTGAGTATATTTGCTTTACAATGGTATGTTACTTTCTGCTTTATAACAAAGTGAATCAGCTATACATATACATATATCCCCATATCTCCTCCCCCTTGCGTCTTCCTCCCACCCTCCCTGTCCCCCCCCTCTAGGTGGTCACAAAGCAGCAGCTGATCTCCCTGTGCTATGAGGCTGCTTCCCACTAGCTATCTATTTTACATTTGGTAGTGTATATATGTCCATGACACTCTCTCACTTTGTCCCAGCTTTCCCTTCCCCCTCCCCATGTCTTCAAGTCCATTCTCTACGTCTGTGTCTTTATTCCTGTCCTGTCCGTAGGTTCATCAGAACCTTTTTTATTTTTTAGATTCCATATACATGTCTTAGCACATGGTATTTCTTTTTCTTTTTCTGACTTACTTCACTCTGTATGACACTCTAGGTCCATCCACCTCACTACAAATAACTCAATTTCATTTCTTTTTATGGCTGAGTAATATTCCATTGTATATATGTGCCACATCTTCTTTATCTTATCCATTCATCTGTCAATGGACACTTAGGTTGCTTCCATGTCCTGGCTACTGTAAATAGAACTGCAATGAACACTGTGGTACACGACTCTTTTTGAATTATGGTTTTCTCAGGGTATATGCCCAGTAGTGGGATTCCCGGGGACGTATGGTAGTTCTATTTTTAGTTCTTTAAGGAACCTCCATACTGTTCTCCATAGTGGCTGTATCAATTTACAGTCCCACGAACAGTGCAAGAGGGTTCCCTTTTCTCCACACCCTCTCCAGCATTTATTGTTTCTAGATTTTTTGATGATGGCCATTCTGACTGGTGTGAGGTGATATCTCATTGTAGTTTAGATTTGCATTTCTCTAATGATTAGGGATGTTGAGCATCCTTTCATGTGTTTGTTGGCAATCTGTATATCTTCTTTGGACAAATGTCTATTTAGGTCTTCTGCCCATTTTTGGATTGGGTTGTTTGTTTTTTTGATATTGAGCTGCATGAGCTGCTTGTAAATTTTGGAGATTATTCCTTTGTCAGTTGCTTCATTTGCAAATATTTTCTCCCATTTCGAGGGTTGTCTTTTAGTCTTCTTTATGGTTTCCTTTGCTGTGCAAAAGCTTTTAAGTTTCATTAGTTCCCATTTGTTTATTTTTGGGTTTTTTTCCATTTGTCTAGGAGGTGGGTCAAAAAGGATCTTGCTGTGATTGATGTCATAGAGTGTTCTGCCTACGTTTTCCTCTAAGAGTTTGATGGTGTCTGGCCTTACATTTAGGTCTTTAATCCATTTTGAGTTTATTTTTGTGTGTGGTGTTAGGGAGTGTTCTAATTTCATTCTTTTACATGTAGCTATCCAGTTTTCCCAACACCACTTATTGAAGAGGCTGTCTTTTCTCCATTATATATTCTTGCCTTCTTTATCAAACATAAGGTGACCATATGTGTGTGGGTTTATCTCTGGGCTTTCTATCCTGTTCCATTGATCTATATTTCTGTATTTATGCCAGTAACATACGGTCTTTTTTTGTTTAAATTTATTTATTTATTTATTTATTTTGGCTGTGTTGGGTCTTCGTTTTCTGTGCGAGGGCTTTCTCTACTTGCAGCGAGCGGGGGCCACTCTTCATCGCGGTGCGCGGGCCTCTCACTGTTGTGGCCTCTCTTGTTGCGGAGCACAGGCTCCATACGCGCAGGCTCAGTAGTTGTGGCTCACGGGCCTAGTTGCCCCGTGGCATGTGGGATCTTCCCAGACCAGAGCTCAAACCCGTGTACCCTGTATTGGCAGGCAGATTCTCAACCACTGCTCCACCAGGGAAGCCCCACCATACTGTCTTGATTACTGTAGCTACGTAGTATAGTCTGAAGTCCGGGAGCCAGATTCCTCCAGCTCTGTTTTTCTTTCTAAAGATTGCTTTGGGTATTCGGGGTCTTTTGTGTTTCCATACAAACTGTGAAATTTTTTGTTCTAGTTCTGTGAAAAATGCCAGTGGTAGTTTGATGGGGATTGCATTGAATCTGTAGATTGCTTTGGGTAGTACAGTCATTTTCACAATGTTGATTCTTCCAATCCAAGAACATGGTATATCTCTCTAACTGTATCATCTTTAATTTCTTTCATCAGTGTCTTATAGTTTTCTGCATACAGGTCTTTTGTCTCCTTAGGTAGGTTTATTCCTAGATATTTTATTCTTTTTGTTGCAGTGGTAAATGGGAGTGTTTTCTTAATTTCACTTTCAGATTTTTCATCATTAGTGTATAGGAATGTAAGAGATTTCTGTGCATTAATTTTGTATCCTGCAACTTTACCAAATTCATTGATTAGCTCTAATAGTTTTCTGGCAGCGTCTTTAGGATTCTCTATGTATAGTATCATGTCATCTGCAAACAATGACAGCTTTACTTCTTCTTTTCCGATTTGGATTCTTTTATTTCTTTTTCGTCCCTGATTGCTGTGGCTATACCTTCCAAAACTATGTTAAATAATAGTGGTGAGAGTGGGCAACCTTGTCTTGTTCCTGATCTTAGACGAATGGTTTCAGTTTTTCACCATTGAGAATGATGCTGGCTGTCGGTTTTTCATATACAGTCTTTATTTGTTGAGGTAAGTTCCCTCTGTGCTTACTTTCTGCAGGGTGTTTATCATAAATGGGTTTCGAATTTTGTCAAAAGCTTTTTCTGCAACAATTGAGATGATCATATGGTTTTTCTCCTTCATTTGTTAATATGGTTTATCACATTGATTGATTTGCATATATTGAAAAATCCTTGCATTCCTGGGATAAACCCCACTTGATTATGTTGTATGATCCTTTTAATGTGCTGTTGGATTCTGTTGGCTAGTATTTTGTTGAGGATTTTTGCATCTATGTTCATCAGTGATATTGGCCTGTAGTTTTCTTTCTTTGTGACATCTTTGTCTGGTTTTGGTATCAGGATGATGGTGACCTCATAGAATGAATTTGAGGATGTTCCTCCCTCTGCTATATTTTGGAAGAGTTTAAAAGGATAAGTGTTAGCTCTTCTCTGAATGTTTGATAGAATTTTCCTCTGAAACCATCCTGTGCGGACATCCTGTGAAGTCCTGGGCTTTTTATTGTTTTTAAGATTTTTAATCACAGTTTCAATCTCAGTGCTTGTGATTGGTCTGTTTATATTTTCTATTTCTTCCTGGTTCAGTCTCAGAAGACTGTGCTTTTCTAAGAATTTGTCCATTTCTTCCAGGTTGTCCATTTTATTGGCATAGAGTTGCTTGTAGTAATCTCTCATGATTCTTTGTATTTCTACAGTGTCAGTTGTTACTTCTCCTTTTTCATTTCTAATTCTATTGATTTGAGTCTTCTCCCTTTTTTTCTTGATGCGTCTGGCTGATGGTTTATCATTTTATTTATCTTCTCAAAGAACCAGCTTTTAGTTTTATTGATCTTTGTTATTGTTTCCTTCATTTCTTTTTCATTTATTTCTGATCTGATCTTTATGATTTGTTTCCTTCTGCTAACTTGGGGTTTTTTTTTTCTTCTTTTTCTAATTGCTTTAGGTGTAAGGTTAGGATGTTTATTTGAAATGTTTCATGTTTCTTGTTTCTTGAGGTAGGCTTGTATAGCTATAAACTTTCCTCTAAGAACAGCTTTTGCTGCATTCCATAGGTTTTGGGTCGTCATGTTTTCATTGTCATTTGTTTCTAGGTATTTTTTGATTTCCTCTTTGATTTCTTCAGTGATCACTTGGTTATTTAGTAGTGTATTGTTTAGCCTCCATGTGTTTGTATTTTTTATAGCTTTTTTCCTATAATTGATATCTACTCTCATAGCGTTGTGGTCGGAAAAGATACTTGATACGATTTCAATTTTCTTAAATTTACTAAGACTTGATTTGTGACCCAAGATATGATATATTGTGGAAAATGTTCCATGAGCACTTGAGAAGAAAGTGTATTCTGTTGTTTTTGGATGGAATGTCCTATAAATATCAGTTAAGTCCATCTTGTTTAATGTGTCACTTAAAGCTTGTGTTTCCTTATTTATTTTCATTTGGGATGTTCTTTCCATTGGTGAAAGTGGGGTGTTAAAGTCTCCTACTATGATCGTGTTACTGTTGATTTCCCCTTTTATGGCTGTTAGCATTTGCCTTATGTATTGAGGTGATCGTATATTGGGTGCATAAATATTTACAATTGTTATATCTTCTTCTTGGATTGATCCCTTGTTCATTATGTAGTGTCCCTCTTTGTCTCTTGTAATAGTCTTTATTTTAAAGTCTATTTTGTCTGATATGAGAATTGCTACTCCAGCACTCTTTTGATTTCCATTTGCATGGATATCTTTTTCCATCCCCTCACTTTCAGTCTGTATGTGTCCCTAGGTCTGAAGTGGTCTCTTGTAGAGAGCATATATACAGGTCTGGTTCTTGTATCCATTCAGCCAGTCTGTGTCTTTTGTTTGGAGCATTTAATCCATTTACATTTAATGTAGTTATCTATATGTATGTTCCTATTACCATTTTCTTAATTCTTTTGGGTTTGTTATTGTAGGTTTTTTCCTTCTCTTGTGTTTCCTGCCTAGAGAAGTTTCCTTAGCATTTGTTGTAAAGCTGGTTTGGTGGTGCTGAATTCTCTTAGCTTTTGCTTGTCTGTGAAGGTTTTAATTTCTCCATTGAATCTGAATGAGATCCTTGCTGGGTAGAGTAATCTTGGTTGTAGGGTTTTCCCTTTCATCACTTTAAGTATGTCCTGCCACTCCCTTCTGGCTTGCAGCGTTTCTGCTGAAAGATCAGCTGTTAACCTTATGGGGATTCCCTTGTATGTTATTTGTTGTTTTCCCTTGCTGATTTTAATATTTTTTCTTTGTATTTAATTTTTGATAGTTTGATTAATATGTGTCTTGGCATGTTTCTCCTTGGGTTTATCCTGCATGGGACTCTCTGCGCTCCCTGGACTTGATTAACTATTTCCTTTCCTATATTAGGGAAGTTTTCAAGTATAATCTCTTCAAATATTTTCTCAGTCCCTTTCTCTCTTCTTCTTCTGGGACCCCTATAATTTGAATGTTGGTGCATTTAATGTTGTCCCAGAGTTCTCTGAGACTGTCCTCAGTTCTTTTCATTCTTTTTTCTTTATTCTGCTCTGCGGTAGTTATTTCCAGTATTTTATCTTCCAGGTCACATATCCGTTCTTCTGCCTCAGTTATTCTGCTATTGATTCCTTCTAGAGAATTTTAAATTTCATTTATTGTGTTGTTCATCATCGTTTGTTTGCTCTTTAGTTCTTCTAGGTCCTTGTTAAACATTTCTTGTATTTTCTCCATTCTATTGCCAAGATTTTGGATCATCTTTACTATCATTATTACTCTGAATTCTTTTTCAGGTAGACTATTTCTTCTTCATTTGTTTGATCTGGTAGGTTTTTACCTTGCTCCTTCATCTGCTGTGTGTTTCTCTGTCTTCTCATTTTGCTTAACTTACTGTGTTTGGGGTCTCCTTTTCACAGGCTGCAGGTTCATAGTTCCTGTTGTTTTTGGTGTCTGCCCCCAGTGGCTAAGGTAGGTTCAGTGGGTTGTGTAGGCTTCCTGGTGGAGGGGACTGGTGCCTGTGTTCTGGTGGATGAGGTTGGGTCTTGTCTTTCTGGTGGGCAGGACCACATCTGGTGGTGTGTCTGTGACCTTATTATGATTTTAGGCAGCCTCTCTCTTAATGGGTGCCATTGTCTTCCTGTCTTGCTAGTTGTTTGGCCTAGGGTGTCCAGCACTGTAGCTTGCTGGTCATTGAGTGGAGCTGGGTCTTAGCGTTGAGATGGAGACCTCTGGGAGAGCTTTCGCCATTTGATATTACATGGAGCCAGGAGGTCTCTGGTGGACCAATGTCCTGATCTCAGCTTTCCCACCTCAGAGGCACAGGTCTGACACCGGGCTGGACCACCAAGACTCTGTCAGCCACATGGCTGAATCACTGCAGGAACAATCTGGACATGAAGCATGCTAATCTCCTAAGCCCATTTAGAAATACTTTGGAGAAGGATCATGGAGTCCGTCCAATCTGGTTTTCCTTTCCCCTTCTGTCTTATGGTGCTCCAGTGAGTTTTCCAGACTCTACTCTTAGAGAATTTGCAAGGAATTAGGGCGAGGCGACTATCGGGAAGCTTCTTAGCATTCTTAGGGACACACAGATGGATACTGCCATAGATAACAATCTAAGAATGACATTTACATAATTAAGAGAAATATATGTTAGCTATCATGTATGTTAGATATCCCCAAGCAATTAGTTACTGTGAAGTTGTCCTTGATTTGGTCATTGTGTTAGGACACTGACATTCGTTAGACTCTTCCAGAGGGGGTGTCAGCCACTGGTTTCTGCAACATCACTCTTCCTTGGGTTTCCAACTGGCTCTCAGGACACATCTTCTCAAACTCTTTTACAGACTCTTCTTCCTCATTCACCTTCTTAATTGTGGAGTCAGGCAGGATTCCACCCATGGACCTCTTCTTTTCTTCTTCTCCACATACTCACTGGGTAAAGTCAACCCCAAAGCTTTCACTTAATTCTTCCGAGATAACACTCCCATTTATGTCTCCAGCCCTGACCTCTTCCTTGAGGTCCCTGACATGTCTCCTGTCCCAGAGCGTGACCTCACAGTCTACTGCGAGCCCAAGCTGCAAGCCTGGACGTCGTCCTTAATTCCTCTCTCCCTCACCCTTCATCAACCTAAACACACTTTAACCATCCACTCCATTTCTTCCCACTGTCACCAACTCATTCCTGCCAACATCATTCCATGCCTGGATTTCTATAACAATCTCCTAACTGGTACATCTCCTTCCACTATGTTCCCCCCAACTGAAACCACAGGGATCTTTCTAGAGCACTCTAGAATGTGTCACTCTTCTGATAAAATCCCTTGTTCAGGAACCTCACAGCTCTCAGGATAAAGTCCAAACTTTGTACAGGCTGACAAGGGCCTTCATGGTGGAGACCACATTTCCCTCTCAGTAAAATCTCCCCTATCATTGCACAACAGACTGAATGCACTGTGTTGGCCTTATCTGTTCCCTCTGCTTAGAATACCCTTTCACCTCATGCCTACTCTCTCCTGGGTCAATTTAGCTTTTTTTGGCTAAGACATCACCTCTGCTGGGAAACTTTCTCTGCCTTCACAAGACTGCTTAAGGCACCTCTCCTAGGCCCTCCTGTGTACTCCTTGGTAATTCACATGTCACAGCACTTAACACGCTGAATTGCAATAGCAGGTCTTCTTCTCTGAACTGTAAATGTCTTCAAGGAGAGATGTGTCTTGTTCATTACATCCCCAATGACCACTTCATTCTAGATGCTCAATAAATATTTGAAGTCTGAATGAATGCAGTTGCCTTAAAGATCTGTTTCTCAGGTTCCTGACTCTAAAGTCTGAGCAGGGAGAATCTAATTAGCTTAGCTCAGATCAGTTTCTATCTCTGGTCCAATGAGCTGAGTTAGGGGTGTGAGGGTAGGAACAGAATCTCTTAGAAAGGAGTGTTGGGGTGAAAGCAATGGGTGGCATGCGTACTGGAATTATACAAAGTCCTTCACTGAAACAATAAAACTACGTTTTATTTTAAAGATCATACATTGTATATTTTTCAGTAATTTATACAGCCTCCTCCCATTAGTTCATTATAAAGAAGTGAAACCGTACTTTCATTATAACACATAAAAGTTAGTCACTTCTTACTCAATATTAGTCACTCATCCATCCATCCATTCACAGATATTACTAAATGCCTACTATGGGCTAAGGTCTGTGCTAGGCACTGGGTAGATAGTGGAAAATAAAACAAAATCCTTGTTCTCATGGAGCTTTAAAAAATAAAGACACAAACGTCTAATTATCAATTATGAAATTTACCATGAAAGAAATGAATAGGGTGATATGAGAAAGGATAATTGAGAGGATGTGATTCATTTATGGGAATAAGGGAGGCTTCTCAGGAAAAAAAAAAAAACATTACATTCAAGCTAAGACCTGGCTTCTTTGGGAAGAATGACTAGGGATGCTGAGTTGAGGGAGGTGGGAAGGACAAGAGTGGAATTGGAGATCTCCAGGGAAATATGACAGCCTCGGAAAAAGGCTAGGGTGATGGCAACTATGATGGAAAGAAGTAGATGGATTTAGGGCATTTTTGGAGGTAGGACTGCTTACACATCTGATAAGTTGGATGAGAGTTTATCAGGGGTGAATCAGAAAGAGATACCAAGAGTAACAGTTGGTGTAGAGGTTAATTTAAGCACATGGACTCTGAAGCCACATCATCTGAGTTTAAATCCCTGATTACTTACTTACCATTAGTAAGCTGCGTGACCTTGGGCAAATGACGTAACCTCTCTGTGCCTTAGTTTCCTCATCTATGAAGTGGGTGATAATAATAGCAGCTACTTTACAGATTTGTTAAAAGACAAAGTTATTATATATAAAACATTTTAGGCATTGCCTGGCATGTTAGTAGGTTTTCTTAGGGACTAAGAAAAAGGTAAATGTTCAGGTATCTGACTTTGGCAACGGAGTAGCACAGGTGATGTTTATTGAGATGGGAAGCACTAGCAGAGGAAGAGGTTTTGGCAGAGTGAAGATAAGAGTTCAGCTTTAGATTCAAGTTTGAGATTGCTGCAGACCTTTTAGATCTCCTTTGGATAGGAGTCTGATCTCACAAGAGATGCCTGAAACATCGGTCTGTGAGATGTCAAATTATAGGCAGTATTTGAAGACTGAGGATGGAAAAGACAAACAAGGGAAAGTGTGTAAAGTGGGTGTGTGAAGTGAGTGAGTAAAATGTAAAAACAGGGAAAGGATTAAGCCATGAGAATTCTCAAAGTCGAGTAGAGAAGAAGCCAAACATGATTTAGGTGCAGTGCTGTTACACACATGCATGAGCCAAGCAGAAATAGAAACATCTAGTATAATGTGAATAAATGGAACATGGAAACAAAGGACCTCTGTTGGACTGCACCCCGCAGGCCTGCAAACCTTGTAGTTGCCCAGCCTCGAGACTGAAGAAAGAGCCCAGAGACAGCAACAGAGACATCAATGGTTTGATGGACAGGGGATCTTACACGTCTGAAACAAAAGGGTCATGGAGCAACATCCCACCCCAGCAGGGAGTTCATGGCAGCGATCTTTGCTACTCCAGGGAGAAGGAGGCTACATTTATAGGGGGAATTGACGTCAGGTTGGCTCAGTTACCAGGGAAACTGGCAGCTGGGCACATCCCTCTCCGCCCTTCGGGTTAATCACCATCACAAGGGCAGATGTTTCCCTTTGATAAATTAGCAGGTGGAACCGTTCTGGCCTAAGGATTAGAACAATCCCTAGCTGGGGCAGAGGGCAAGCATGTTCATGTGAGTAGGTATAGGTGAAGCAGGGACTGGTCAAGCAGGGGAGTTACAAAGGGCAAGAACAACCTCCCATTTCTATTTTAAAGACGCCTAAAAATCTAATTCTCTGTTTAGTCTTGTTAAATTGATTTTGTGGCTTCTCTATTACTCATTTGAGCCTCTTCGTCCAAAGACTTAAAAGAAAGTATGGAGTGATTTGGAGATTTAGGAGGTTTGGTGGCTGGATCTTCAGTGGTGAGGACAGAAGGTGGGGCAAAGTTGAACTTGAACCAGATGATGAAATGTCTTATAGGCTCTCTTAAGAAGCTTAGACTTGATAACAACAAGACACCATTAAAAGGTATTAAGCAAGGGTGAAGCATGATCTTTATGCATTTTATAAAGATCACTCTTGAACAATGTGGAGAATGGTTTGGAAAGGAGCAAAACCAGAGATAGGAGGCTGATGGTGTATCCGCAGCAGTGACCCAGGATAGAAGAGGCCATGGCAGGAGCACCGTTCAGATCCAAGTGATGACCATAGTGAGGAACAGATGGGACTTGGGGACTGACTAGAAAGACAGGGAAAGAGATAAGATGACACCAAGGTTTCTGGTTTGTTTTCAGACTAGTCGGTGCCTTTAAAACATTATATTTTTCCTAAAACATACTTATGCTTCACACAGCATTCTCAATGCTTTCTATAGCGATAACCCTTTAATTTTCGAATATGTTCTCATCCTGTCCCCTGATGAATGCACACAGTCATTAAGTAGCTCAAATGGAAAATAAAGACGCAGATTTACTTCATTTGGGCTCAGTTCTCTGGGCCCCAGGCCTAGATAAAGGAAACAAATTCTATTACCTAAACCACAGAAGCTGAAATCCTCTAGACAAAGAAGAAAATACTCCAGTGATTGACTTCGTCCCTGCATCCTCTGGCTTAACTAAGTATAAATGTATTAATATGCTTATTCACAAAAGAATTTAGCTCATCATTTTGAGAAGAATCCCATGTTTTAAATAGCGACATTTTTGTAATAAATAAGAAGTCCCTTGACAAACTCTATTAAACCCCATTTGAATCTCTGTTAAAGGGAAGGTTTCCTAATGACCTAGCTCAGCACTGCTGGTTGCATGCTGACTTGATTTGCAGCTATACATAAACATACATAAATAAATAGGTAGGTACGTTCTTGGTGGGAGCTCAAGGACCCACAGGAAGGCATTTTTACCTCTAGATGTCTTTCCCAGCTCTGTCATGCTTTTTACAATTATCCCCGTCATCATTTGTTTCTTCTTACTCTTCCCAATTCCTCTCCTCCTAGTCTCTCTTGAACCTATTCCTATCCACCCCTCCATGGAAACTGCTCATCAAGGTCATTTTGCTAAATCCAATGGTCAAGTCACAGTCCCCATCTTACATAACCCATCAGCTCTAGTCACTGCACTTAATCACTCCCTCTTCCTTCTTCATTTGGCTTCAAGGACATCACCTTCTTTTGATTTTCCTCCAGCCTCATTGGTCTCAGGCCTCCTTTCATGTTCAGAGTGTCCCTGGTCTCAGTTCTTAGTCCTCTTCTCTTCTCTATAACTTAAATCCTTGATGATCTCATTCAGTCGCATGGTTTTAAATAACATCTTTATACTCATGACTCTTCAGTTGTATCTTCTGAACTCCAAACTTATATCTCCTCAAGTGCTTACTCAACATCTCCACTTGGATGTGTAAAAGATATCACAAACTCAACATGTCAGAAATGAAACTCCCAATCACCCCTCAAAAGCTATTCTCCTCAGAGCCTTTCCCATCTCAGGTGATGGCAACTTGATCCATCCAGTGCTCATGCCAAAAATCTTTAAGTCACTTCTCTTTTTCTCACAACCCACATCTAATCAGTCAAAAAATCTTGTTGATGGTACACGAAAATACATCCAGAATCCAACCTCTTCTTACCACTTCCAATGCTACCATCCTAATCCATCTGCGCCACCACCATCTCTTGGCTAGATTACTATAATACGCTCTCAGTTGGTCTTCCTGCTCACACCCTTGTCAATCCTCAGCATCACAGCTCAAATAGTCCTTTTAAAAAGTAATCAGTGCCATCACTTCTGTACTCGAAACCTTGAAATGGCTCAGAGTAAAAGCCAAAGGCTTACAAATGCCCACAGGCTCTTACCTGGTCTGCTCCCACTCCTTAGTCACCGATCTCACCTCTTTCACTCTCCACCTTGCTCACTCTGCTCCAGAGACACTGGCCTCCTTGCTGATTCTCAGACATGCCAGACAAACCTTCCCTTAGGACCACTGCTCCACCTAGGATGTTCTTCATCAGATATGTGGAAGGCCGCCCAACACTTCTTTCAAGTCTTTGCTCATCTTCACAATGAAGCCTATCTTGCCCTATTTAATACCGTCACTTGCCCCCAATCCCAGCACTCCCAGCCCCTTTATCCTGCTTTACTTTCTTTTTCCATAGCACCTCCACTTTCTACTACATTATATACTCTGCTTATTAAGTTCATTATTAATTGTTCCCCCCCCCTCCCGCTAAAATGTAGTACCCCAAGAGCCGAGATCTGTGTTTTGTCCACTGATGTATCCTCAGTACTAAGAACAGTGCCTGGAACATAGGGGACACTCAGTATATACTCGTTGAATACATGAATGAATTTTTTTTAGCCATAAGGACCTTCTGTTACAAGACAAATATGTCTGGGTATAGGTGACACATTCAGCTTCAAGCTTCCAATTTGAGCCATTAACATACATTACAAGCTACAACTGGAACTACAAGCGATATGTCTTTGACACCTCTCCTTTCCAGCTCACTCCTTCAACATACTCTTTGCACCAATGTTCTGGTCTTCTCCTCGGGTTGGGGAATGGATACAGTAAGCATCACCTGCTTAGGGGTTTGTCCTCCCTAGAATAATTTGGTCCTCTTCCTCTTCATCTCCACGAGGTCCTCACTGTGACCCAATTCCTAAAGCCCTTGTAACTGAAAATATGAGAAGTGGTGGCTCTATTAAAAAAAAAAAAAAAAGAGTTGGAGATTCCTAAAGTGGGCCAATATTGCCAATAAATCTGACTTTAGTTTATTGACATCTAGAGAAAATACAAATGATCACTAGACTTTTATAGCAAGAGAGAAGGATAAGGGATACTAAGAAATGCTGGAACAGACTGCCTCATGGAGCAACCACTGTGAAACTCACATCTTATTTTTGCTTAAGCTGGACCCTGTACTAACCCACCAAAGGTTTTGTAGGGCCCCCTCATGCTGCTGGCAACTAGGATAGCCTGGAGGGAGCTGCTCCAAGAGTTCCTGGCAACACCCACTGAATGAGAGATGCCAGGTAGGAGTATGGCAAGTGATCTATCCTACTAGAGCTTTTCTGAAGATTCCAGCCACTTCCACAATGCTCTCTATACTGATAACCCTCTAACAATCATTAGGATCAACTAAAAGACAGGCTGAGCTTTTGTTTCACTAGGTACTGAGTTAATCCTCAAAAACTCTATTTCTTACATAGCACTAAATTGCTTTAACCTCAGTCAAAAAGAAATCAACACGGAAAGTACCAAATCATAGTACTGGGCAAATATCATTAGTTCCTGCTTCTTACTTCTCTTGTTTTCCTCTACTCCCTCCCCACACCCACAATCTCCTTTGAGATGTGACTGTTTTTCATGTTTGTCTCTTTCATGGAATATCTCTATTTCTTCTTATTTGGCCCCAGATGTCAGACTGGCTTGCATTACTCCAGGCTGAATCATTTGATTTCCTGTCCATGTTCCTAACCTTTCCGGCTCCTTTTGTATGATTTCTCAGTCATTCCTGCTGTTTACAATACTTCTCAATTTAGAGCCATCTGCAACTCTCATTAACGAATCACTGACTCTCTCCCCCATGATCCCAGGGCATGTTGGATAAAACAAGACCTGACACCAATTCTCTTCCCTCCTTTCAAGGCACCACAACTCTGGGTTACTTTAACTTATTACCATTTTAAAATATGATTATATTATTATTGCATGTTTACTCCTAGTCTAGGCAAATCTAATATATGGAAATTAGAATTAATCATTTTTTTAATTATTCACTTTTCAGAAATTTTAATTATTAATTCCTTTAATTAGTCACCTTTCTTAGTGTACTTAAAATATGTACTCATTAGCTTACAAAATAATAACTCAACTTCTCAAGGCTACTTACGACCTTGAATACAAATATTTAACGTCCTTTAGCCACTTTGTCAGAAATTGTTTCTTGTGGAGCTTTGAGAATAAAACCTAAATTCTTCCATTTGAATAATAAGCTTCTGAGGAACCTACCAGTTTTCTCACTACTTATTCATTGGATCTCGGCTTCAACTTTTCTCACTCCTTTTCCTGATATACTCAAAATATTTTCGAATCCCAGCTATTCCTCCTTCCTCAAAAACTTTTTGAGCTTCTTCTCTGTTCCAAGCACTGTACTAGGTGCTGGGATAAATAATGAGTCTCCATCCTCTGGGAGCTCTTAATCCAGGAAATAACACAAAGGAAAACAATACTGTTGCATGCCTGCCATATTCTGGATCTGCAATGTGTTATTCCGTTTAGACCACATGGAAACCCCTTCTTACAACAGAGAAGACAGGGTTTCAGAGAAGTTAAGTAATTTTCCTTTTATGCAGAATATGAATAGACAACTTACAGAAGAAACACAAATGGACTGTAGACATATGGGGAAAATATTCACCCTTACTAGTTATCAAAGAAATACATATTAAATAAATAAATAAACTATTTTTTACCTTTTAGATTAGTGACGAGATAAAGAACTCAAAGTTCATGGGGTTGCAGTAAAATAGGCTCTCCTACACAGGGCATTGGAGAATATAAAGTGGTGCATCTTCCTGAGAAACAACTTAATAACATATAACAAAGACCATTACAAGAGGAATTTACCCTAATGCCCATTGCAAAGGAATGAAATAAACAATGTAACATCATGCACTGAAATTGCACACAGCCTTTGAAAATCATGTAGAATATGTAGTGACCTACAAGATTTTCTGAACACTAAGTGAAAAAGCATATTACAGAATAGTACATACTATATAGGATTACAATATATACAGAATTGTGTGTGTGTGTGTGTGTGTGTGTGTGTTTGTGTAGAAAACAGAAGACTGAAAGACTAGATACCAATAGGTTAACAGAGGTTATTCGTAAGGGGTGGGATGGGGCTCTTCCTATTGGTAGCGTCTAAATTTTAATAATTTTTTTTAAAAAAACAAACACATAAAAATGTTCATACATCCAGATTCAATTATTCCATTGCATTGCAACGAATAGTAATGCAGACTAAGAATCAAGTGACTTGCTTAAAATCACCAGTTTGGTGTGCTGTGTTAAGCCTGGCTTTCTAACTCTAAAATCCACTGTCTTTCTATATTCCATTCCTCTTCCTCGCCACAGCCTCAATTACATCATATTTAGAGTTCCTTTCTCTTTGGTTCTTTTTCCTTTTAATTTCTACATCTACTATATCCCTTCCCACCTTTTTCTAAACCATTTTAGCAGTAGTCACTCTGTGAACTGCATATTATATGTAATACAAAACGTAAACCATGCTCATTAGATGAAAATGACAATTCCCCCCTCATAGACAGAACTGGGACAACACATATCAGAATAGGCACAATCTGACAGTCTTCAAATAAGTCAGTTTGCTTCTTGCATTTAAAATAAAACTGAAATCTGTTTGGTTTTAACTGTGATATTTGGAAAGCGTCATGCTTCCTTCTACACCAAAAGATTTCTTAACTTTTTCAAAATGTGAATTCTTGAGACGACCACCTGCCCGAAACTCGGATCTGAAAAACCAATCCCTGGGCTTCCCTGGTGGTGCAGTGGTTGAGAGTCCACCTGCCGATGCAGGGGACACGGGTTCGTGCCCCGGTCCGGGAGGATCCCACATGCCGCGGAGCGGCTGTGCCCGTGAGCCATGGCCGCTGAGCCTGCGTGTCCGGAGCCTGTTGCTCCGCAACGGGAGAGGCCGCAGCAGTGAGAGGCCCGCGTACCGCAAAAAAAAAAACAAAAAAAACCCTAATTTTATTTATAAATGTCAAGATTTCCCTATTTTCACTCGCTTACTCAAAAAGCAGGATAAATATAATAGCCCCTCTCTTACTCGGAAAAGTACAACTTTTGGAGCGAGTTGGCTGTGTTAGAAATTAGCAACGTCTTTGACGATGCACAGCTGTCTTCATTTCATAGTCATAGACGTCTAAAGCATTCCAGGAGGCTGACTAATGTACCTGGAGAAATGTGCCATGTTTTCTCGTCGTTTCTCCTGAACTTCTTGTCAGATCAAGAAGGGATGTGTATCTCCTTTGCTTTACAACTAGGAACTTAATTACAAGATGGAGTAAGACAAATCCTTACATTCTCCACCACCATTTCCTTCTTATTCTCATATATACCTGTCTCAAACATATGCGCAGTCCTCAGTGATCTTAGTGGTTTCCCCTTTATTTCAATCTTTCTCCTATGGAGATTCACTTAGGACAAGATCCCCATATGGAAAACTTAAAAGTTTTCCTACCAATGGCTGCTATTAATGGCAAAAGAAAAACAGAGCACCACTTACGTTGCAGCCTACTGTTCACCAAAGGACATCATACTAAATATTCAGGAGCTTTTGAGCATCCCAAATAGTCCCAGACCAAAGTCAAGCCTCTAAGCTGAGCAATTAAGAACGAAAAATTCTGAAGGTGTTTGTTGAAAGGTTCTCAGCTTTGTGACTCCAAATACCATCTTACGGAAAAACCCGAATGAACTTTTTGGCCAATCCAACAGTCGTCTTTCCCCAAAAGAATTCTATTATCCCACCACCAACAACTCTTCTTTCCTGCTCTCTTGCAAGAAGTAAGTGATCATTACCACCTCAATCCACCCAAGGGCATTTCATCTGAAACCCAAAGTTCATACACAATTAAGATTTGTATTCTTTGGGGATAGAAGTATCAACAAAGATGTAGCTGGCTTCTCATGTGAGAGAAATACATACCTGAACAGCTCTACTTGGAAGGTTGATGCATTTTACTATACATAAATTATACCTCAATTAAAAAAAATAAACTCTACTAACAAATACTCATCCCCTCAGGGAACCTGCCCTTACTAGACTAACAGCGCTAACAGGGTTCTCCATACCCATATATGCTACCCAATTAAAAAAAAAAAAAAAAAGCAAAAAATATGAATATCTTCCCCACTAACTAAAGTTGCATTATGTTTCTCAGTGTATGCCTTCCATCCAAGTACATGGAACATCACTGGACTTTCTAGGTGAGCAAAAAAGAAAATTTTAAAGAAACTTATAAAACCAAAGAGATAAGCTAACTAGAGTCCTGAAAAGTTGTGTGAGCAAAAAAAAATTTTAAGAAACTTATAAAGCCAAAGGGATAAGCTAACTAGAGTCCTGAAAAGTTGTGTGAGCTGTCTGAGGTTACACACACACAATGGCCTAGGGAGCAGGCCTCTAACCTCCTTTAGCACAGGCTGGAAAGAGCACAAGTGATCTCAAGGCATCACAGAAAGAATGGACATTTTAAAAAGAACAACCCTCTATCTAGCTCAGTCCCAGCACAAAACTATTTTGAACGACCCCAAAATTCTTCCCAATGAAATATTCACCTTAAGGAATAAGTAATATTAAACCAGGAATTAATAAACATTCGAGCAACTTGAGATTTTATTGTGAAAATAGCTATTTTGACATTATATCCAGTTTCTCATTTATCAGAATAAATTCTTTACAACATTGATCATCATCACCACTTCTGGGTATTTATACACAATCTCTGAGTAAAATATATTCACACAAGGCAAGGCTAGAATGTTGAAATTATGACCAACAATGCTTATTTTAAGATTGTTTACTTCATAACAAAACTACAGTGTTTATACACTAGAACAGATGTTTCAAATGTATACCATTTGAAGATAAGCTTGGTGGAACAAAACCAATATGAGTATACATAAATTTCTTACTTGTCTTCTTTGCTATCAGTCTTCCAGAAAGCTAAAGTTATATTACAAACACCTCAAATTTCCACTTTGGGATGAACAGAAAAATGGAAAGACATTATTTCCTATTTTACAAAATAAAACATCAAGTCAGAAGAAGAATAAAGCTCATCTTTATGCAGTTAACATAAAAGCTTGAGTACACCCGTCCTTCTCCAAGAAATAAGACGCCAGCACTGCAAGAGAGGCAGCCAACAGGTCAAAGAACAAATAGCGAACATAGCCTCCTCTATAGTGCGTGACTCCCTCAGGACTGATGCAAATTCTGGCAAGCCATTGTTTCTAGACATCCAGGGATCCGGGACATGTAAACTCAATGATTAGAAGGCATTTCTCTGAATTTGCATGAGAAGATCTAAAGAATCAGAACAAAGATCCAACTGCTTTGCACATGGCCAGATGTTCACCACACCACAACTCAAACCCAAAGGCAAGCTTTCCAACAAATACACATCCAAAGCACGCAGTTCCAAATATGCAACCATATACACTGCAGAAAACAAAGAGCATCCTTACGCCTGATGAGTGAACTGGTTTTATACTTTGAAATGAAATCAGATATACTTAGTCCTCTGAAATTAGAAGGTCTAGTGAGGCTTAAACTTGGGGGGATACAGAAACTTGCTGAGAATTTAATAAAAACTGTAAACCCTCACCCTAGAAAATGCATACACAAACATACAATCCTTTTTTAGACCATGTCTTCAGTAATAGAAGTTGAAAATATTAAACTTTCCTTGCTTTTGTCACGGAAGGAACTGTACACTTTCTAAGACACTATGTGTGTATGCATGTGCATATATATATATATAAAATAACTAGCTTGTATGTGACTTTAATGCTATAAATACTCACGGCCTTTCTGGTACTTTTAAAGCACAGCCGAAAACAGTTTGGAATGGAATTCCAAGTTGGTTCCCTCTGTCTCATAGATGCCTAATAAGTGGTTAGTTCTCTGAAACCACCAGTTCACACTCCTGTACAGCTGTTCCAAGCCAACTGGGATTCTAGGGAAGCAGCTGGACTGACCAAGGGCCTCACATGTGCCTAAATAACCAACCTATCTAAACCCACAGCCAATCCTCAGTCAACTCCATGGTCCCAGGGAGCCCTAACCTGTCGCTTCCATTTTATCACCACTCACTAGAAGGGCAGCCAACAACTGGAAACCTCTGCAATGAGTACAAACAAGCAGAAGCACTCTTAGGGCAGCATTTCCCTAACTGTATTTCTCAGAACACAAATCCCACATGACACCTACTTAAAAAAAAAAACCACATAAAAATAAATCAGGAAAATAGTGTATAAAATACAGGCCCTTCTTGGAGTCTGAAACCACCAACAGCATATGTAAGGTGCTGAGAAGCCTACAGTAACTTACCTTTGTCTAACCCAGCATTTCCCTATTTAGCCAAAGAACCCACTGTTCATATAATAACAATATATTCTGCCAAAATATATCTTGAAATGCTTCTCCAAAGAACTGAATTATAGTTTAAAACTATCTTACAATATCATTTCAAATTAATAATAATGAGGATATAAAGACTTATTTTCCTGCATTTTTTTAAAGGAACTACTTTGTTTTGCTCTGAATAGTCTTTTATCATAACATTCCACTCTCTGTTTACAAACATCCAACTCAAAGCTACCCTTTCTTCTATCATTGTTCAAGAATGTTCATTCTCATCAGTAATCACTGGCCTCCTCATCTGGAACAAATGATTTTTGCATGCTTTTTGATTCCGAGGATACCTCTCCACCTCAATCACAATAATTTTAAGTCTAGGGGAGGTAATCTGGGCTTCTAGCAAACATTATATCCCAACAAGAGTTTGGGGCTAAATAATTTTAAAAACCCTTAAAAAAAAAAAAAAGCAAAGCACTCCATCTTTACATCTCTATGAAAATCAACGTTTTGAAGATCTAATGAAACTTCAGTTAAACCTTTGAGACTAGGATTACTGACCTTTGGTTCATGTAATTAACAACGAATTTCTTAAAAATCTAGTAATTTCTTAGGAAATATGAAAACATTGAAAAGTAAATGTAAGTTCCACAGAGCTGAACAAGAAAAAAGGCAAAAGATAATTCTAAATGCCAACAACATATACAAAAGACCATCATTACAACCCAAATATATGTGGCTCTGCTCAGGATTTCAATTATATAAATAATTAAACCAAGACAAAGTCAATCACTAAATCCCTGTGAACTTAAAAAACAAAAAGCACACAGACACACTGCATTTTGTTCATCAAAGCATGATCCTAGTGTAGTTAGAGAACACTTGCAAAACAAAGAAGGATCACCACATAGAGACATGGAGGAGTTTTTTCCAAAATATTTTATCCTCATAAAAGGATACCATACCATAGGGAAAAAAAGATACAATTACAAACATAAAACCGTAGAATTTTTAATCTCCTAGGGAAAAGGGGTTCTTAGTTTTAGGGGTTCTTGTTTTTTCTTTGCTGATAAGGCAAAACAGATCTTTAGATTATCATTTGTTATAAACCTGAGTTTTTTTTCTTTAAACTCAAGAATGAAATAAATTAATTTATATTATGCATTTATTAATCTGGAACTGAATACTATGTTTAAAGCATTAAATTTTAAATCATAGTTTATCTAGATAATGATAAACTTATTGAATTTATTTTTAAAACCCTTTTATTTTGAAATAATTATAGACTCACAAAAAGAAGTTGCAAAAATAGTACACAGAGATCCTATGTAACCATCCCTCAGCTTCCTGTCTTTACATTTAAGCATTTATATTTTGGTTTCAGAGGGATACAATTTTTGACAGTTTATGAAAAAGTAAACAGTTTAAGAAAAATCTAATAACATGGTAAATGTCTATTCCTGGAAGAGGCTCTAAGAAAACATACTACTGACTTCAAATACCACTTTTATCACATGATACTACCTTTAAAAATTGGTTTTCTGAGATACTGTTACCAATTTCTGCCTCTTTTGATGTCTAGTTTTCTTCCATTTCTGCAGACTTCTGAAAATTGTAACTTAGCTCTGATTGAAATAAGCTTACCCATTCCTTTAAGTTAATATATCTAGCCACATTAAATGAACAGAAATTACAAATGGAAATCAAAATGCTTCAGATTTAACATAAAATCTCTAATCCTCTAACCCTCAAAAAATAAAACAAACATGTCTAGGTTGAAATTTAATTCGTTTGTCAGTGCCAACCTTTTAGGGGGAAAAACACTGTGTAGGAATGACTGTCCTTAAAGGTCTTTTACAGTTTCTTTGGTCTTAGGGCAATGGCCAGTCTTATGGATAACTGATGACAGTTTGTTGATGAAAGATCTTTATCTTATGGGAATTCTCTGACCAATTTTCTCATCCTATACTACCAAGAAACATAAACACAAACATAGTCCCTTTTATCATATTATCCTCCACCATCACTTCCAAAAGAAAGTGGCTCACAGTATTTTAAGACTGTGGACCATTTATCTCAGCGAACTCAAACTTTATCCAAAGCATATCCTGACAGGTTGCTCAAAAGCTCTCTGCCCAGTTATTCCTTTCCAAGAGCTTCCTATATGTGTGGCTGATCCCTGGAGTGGTTTGTGTTCAGTGATAGCTTCCTAGCATCTCATTAGCTTATACCAAAAACCTCAACTAAGTAACCCAGCATATAAATTCTCACTTATCTAAATCATATTTTGCATCTTAGGAAAGATAGTCTGGAAGCATCATGGCCTATATAGCATACAGCTAAAGGCAGTTCAAAGCAGGAATGACCAAAAGGAAATAAATCATATTTACAGTCGTCTTTCTACTAAAAAAGGATACTTGTTATTCTAGAATGATATTTTTTTATTAAACTTTCAACACACCAAACATTACAGTATGCTTACTGGCTGCATCTTTGTGTCGTAAGAATACGATATTACACATTCTTATAAAAATGTAAATACATTTTGCTTACTCATGGACAGTAGTAACCTTACTGACAGAAAACTTTACATAACCCAGTATTATCCTTTGACTTTGCCCATGGAGAAATCTGGAGTTAAATTTACCATTCAGTTTTAGAATCTGTTAGGGTTAATATAGTTCTTTCTCCTACAAATTTTTTATTTTTGCCAAAAACTAATTTTAATTGTCCTGTTTTACATATTTGACAATTGTAAGTCACTTCAAATACTTTTTGAAAGTTTTAGTAGAAATCATAATCGAAAATGACTAACCCTGACTGAAGCATAAGCAGATGATTAATGTGCTAACCACCCATCTCCAATAAACATCAATCCTAGAGGACAATAAAGTCCTATGGTCATGATTTCCAACACAGAATATTCAAACAGATTTCCGATTGCTGGACTCTAACAGAAGACTAACGCATAACACACACACACACACACACACACTCTCTCTCTCCCACCTGTTGCAGAAGTAATGTGAAACTCATTAGTTTCTTTCTCTCAATGCGTCCAAACAGATGAACAAGACTTTGAAGACTACCCTGTTTCTCATTAAAACTTTCAAGAAAAAATATTTACAATGACATAAAGACTTCTGTATAAATAGCTACCTAAATACAGAACAAATGGAGAGGATACAGGTCAAACACAGCTGAGTTCCACTCAGCTCAAATTAGACAAGTCTCTTGAGTCCAAAACTGTTTTCCTAACCTGGGGGTTTCTGCAGGATGTGACAAGATTTGCTGAGCACCATAGTAATCTTTTAAGACACTAATCAAAAACATGGTCCTATATTTTAAAAACCCCAGAAGTAGTTTTAGGACAGCAGAAGCACCTCAGCCACTAAAATAAGCAAGATTCTATTGTAAGTAAAATTACCCGCACAGGAAATCTTTGAACAGTTCAGCAACCAATAAATAGAAAATGTTCTTTAAAATCTGCTATTTCCGATTACTCCATTGAATCCTTCAACTGTAGTTAACTCTATGGAAAATAATTAGTTGTCATAAAGGTTTTGACTACATGATATGTTTCTTAGGAAGAACACTGGTCTGAGCCAAGCATGGTGAACCTGGACCAGGTGCACAGTAGGTACTTCTAGTTCTCTGGCAGTAAGCTCCTCCTGAGTAGTGTCTAACAACCGGGCAAGTGTCAGTTAGACTTTACAGCCTGGCATAATAACGATGCTAACACGTTCAGCTCTCCCGAAATCAACCCAAGAAAGAGATGACTAGAGTTAAAGATGTACTACGAATACACAGGTCTAAAGCTCCAATAAATTAAAACAGCCCTTGCTAACCTGTATTGAACACATGAGCAAATACTGTTATATTGAAGTGCATATAGTCAGACAAATATTATATGTAACCATCTTTAATATTTATATGTATGGTAATAACTCCCCCAAAGATTAGACTTATGAGAGCATAATTAAAAAACACATTCCTCATTGCTTTTTAAAGTTAAATACAGGCTTTTCTATTGAAGTAAATAGAATATTAGAATAATATATTTTTCCTAACATCTAAAATAGGCATCAGATTTCTAAACAGAAGAAAAAAAGGCTTCAGCCAAAGAGCCACATATTAGATATTTAGACTGGTATAAGGATACTAAATTAATAAATTAACTTGGATAAACTAACAGTGCACATTCAGAACAGAAGTGTAGCTTTGGGCCAGCAACATGTGAACCAAAGGCAAAAATCTGCCAAGGTTAAGGCAGGTTTTTTATTTACAGTACAACGTGTTTTCTTTTTTCCCCAAGTTCATTTAGCATTTACCTTGATGTTACTTAAAGTGCATTGCCAAGCTAAAACACGAGCTTCCTAACTAAAAAAAAATTGCTGTCATAGAAAGTTTCTTTTGTTTTAGAGTCTTCCTTATACCTATTCATGAATTTTCTTTTTGCCTTCACACACTTAGTGTAAGAGATTACTGCAACAATTATATGACTTTGGACACAAAGCACGAAGACTGTCAGGGTGACAGCCGTTGTGAGGAATTACTTTCTTCTTCTGCTGGAGTCAATTTAAGTGTTGGCAGTTTCCGAGGAGGAAGCTGAGGGCTTTGGCGAAGATTGTCATCCATCTGTGGAAAGTACAAAAGGTACATCTGACTTATGGCTATGGCATCACTTATATGGACTGTGGCCTCCCCATCCAAACTGTAGTCTAGAAGAGTACCGAACCTTATGTTTCTAGGACTGCTAGAGAAACCTTTTTCTTGCAAATAATCTCTCAAGAATTCTAAACATCATACCTAAATACTGGCTGACTCAGTATATGTATGAAAGCAATATGGCTCATCCTTGATGACTTCACAAAATTACAGTAATTCCGCATAATGAACAGTCTACTGAACTCAACCACAGCACAACTTGGTTTAAGAGATCTTCTAATATTAAGGTAAAAGCAGTATTTCTGTTACATTACTCTCCACAGTTTACAAAGTATGTTCTCATTTGATCTTCCCAACACAACTGTAAAGGAAAAACAAAAAAAAAAAGGCGGACACAATCATTCCCTACTTTACAGATTAGCAAAATGAAGCTCAGAAAGGTTACCAGATTTGCATTAGGTTGCAAAGCTAGCATCAGAGCTGAAATGTGAACACAGGTCTTTTTATTCTAACACTATTGTTCTTTCAACTATATCTCATTGCCTCAATAAAAATGACCTGTACTCCATTCAAAAAGATCACCTCTTTAAGGCTATGACTATTTAGACCAAGAGAAGCTAAGAAAAGATACAGAAAGAAGGGTAAATTCTTTAGACCTAATCCAGAGGCACTGCAAACACTGGATCAGTTCTAAGTCTGTTCCAGAGAAACAAATCAAGAACATATTTAGAAAATGTCCAAGAGTTTCAGACTTACCCTAAGGAGCACGTTAGCATCCCGGGAAACACTAGGACAGGGGTTACTTAGAACTGAGTCAGACCTTAGAAAACTACCTTTAACCAGGGTACCCCAAAACCAGAGTGCAAGGTCCTGGTGTTAAGCTGCTTCATAGAAGACTTGAAAGCAGCTGCCATCAATAACCCAAAACCAACAGAATATAGCATCTTATCACCTACTTGATAGGTAGGCTTTTTTAGAGTTTTGAATGTAAGCAGCCCAAAACTCTCTCTTATCTTCTCAAGATGCTTTTATAAAGTACAGGGGAAATGTTTCAGCAGAGGTACATAGGGTTCATAATAAAGGGAAAAGAATAAAAGATTAACTCTTAATTTTCCGAGGGAAAAAGTATTCCCAGTGAACTATCTGAATCAATTGTGATGTCTTTTTTTTCCTTGCAAGAACTAAGTTCCTCAAACATAACTCTTTCTTTTTTTTTAAGCTCTAGATTTCCTGTCTAAATGGTGAACGGTGGTAGCCAATAGAATTTGTTGTTCTAATGTCTTGTAGCAAACAGTGAACTGTACTGAAGAGCAGATGGGAAGTGGGGTGGAGAGAGGTGCTGATATAGGGTCAGGAAACTCTCATATATTGATGATGCCAAAATGGAACTGTACCAAGTGGTGACAGGGCCTCCTGGCTTCACTTTCTGCATATGTAGGTATTTCATGGTTCCCTTCACATGTCTAATGAATTTGCCACAGATAGAAATGGAAGCTATACTGGATAGTCTTCATCTAGCAGAAAAGTATCTAAAACAGTCTGAGTAATCTTTCCATTATCCACACTTAACTCCCAGTGTATTTCCTCTCATGAGATTTGCTGGGTTAGGCTATGAATTAAGACAAACTTGGCTTTCATTCAGCTTACCCAAACTTTAATAAGAGGTACATGCAATACCATAAAGAGAAGTAAAATGGTCATTCCAGAGAGTGGCTGTTATAAATGTGACTATCACCGCCAGTAGTAATGGATACATACTTTCATTCATGAGTTAGATGACTGACTAACTGCAAAGCCCATGCTGGAATCCAATTTCTAGGGTTCAAATTCCCTCTCTACCTCTTGCCAGCTGAAAGGCCTCGGGCAGGTGATGTTATAAGCTACTCTCGAAGCTTCAGTATCTCATCTGTAAAATGGGAATGACAAAGTACCTGCACACACAGAGCTGCTGTGAAGATTAAATGAGATAACTCATATAAAGCTCATATAACACAGTGCCTGTTACTCAATCCCCCAAATCCTCTAGCCAGTGTTATTAAGCCACAATGACCTATTAGTTTGTGAAAGAATAAAGCATTATGCATTTGCATAAGAAAGCAAATGCAAGTTTATCAAACATTTGAGGAAAAAATGCATAACTCCCTTGTATTTTTCCAATTAGAATCACCCTTGAAATTTCCATTGTTGGCTCCCTCCCCCACCCAATTCCTCAATATCTCTCTCAACAAATGCATACTCCCTACGTGGCAAAATATCCACACTGGCAAAAATTGCAGGCAACGTTTAGAACAGAGGATAGGAAGGAGGCAAAATAAAACCATTTACGTGGAAGAAAGAAAAAAAACACCATAGTGCTTTTAGCAAGAAAGGATAAGCACAGGTGCTTACAATCTCAAGAAACGTCAACCCTCAGAGACAGAAAGAAGCAGACAAGCAAGCAAGGAGTGTTTTCTTGTTTGTCTCTCTCTTTTTTTGAAGCCAGGCTTTGGGGTCTCCTAACTTGAAAAGTACTACTAATTGGGTGGTAAAAGTAAATCCAATACCATTATCAGATCTTTCCCCATAGCAATCAGGCCATTACTGGCTTCAAAACACTGTATTTCGTACAGCTTTAGTAAATGTATGTTTAAAAAGCTTTCTGAAAAAATAAACTTAAAGAAAAACTGAAAAGGTAAAGTTAATGCATAACCCAAAACACTATTAATTGCAGAAAGAAAAATACTAAACTACTATAAAATAACAATTGAAGTAAACTTGACCTTTTCAATCAAGTTGGATTCCTTATTTACAAGTTGTGTGAGTTTCTGCAGATTTGCATCTACCGTTTCTTGTCCAGCAGGAGAGATGCCTAAGAAGCCAGGACAGAAATCAGAAAGAGGAAATTCTGAAAGCCTTACAAGCTGTTTAGATTCAAAGAATATTGAGTCTATCCAACCCTCCTAAGTGCCCCATTGCCCACCACACCCTCCAAAAGAGGCAAAGTGAAAAACCATTCTGGGTTCAAAGGCAAACTTAAGAGCGAGAGTAATGCTCCAAAACCAAACCCTAAGCTAAAGGACTAAATTTGTCCTTAAGGAGACCCTGTTAGCCAAGCATTATGCAGATAGCCAAGGTCATTAGAGCACAACAGTCCTCATTTCCTTCTCAAATGTGACTTGTACCTTCCCCCCCATTTCACATAGGTCTTTAGTTACAACTATTTGAACAGCTTTCTAAGGCCCAAACAGTTACCCACAAAGCATCCGAAGTACTTGGAGGAACTTTAAAAAATACAGATTCCTGGGATCCATCCCTAAGGGATTCTAATTCAGTGAATCTGGTATAGGACCCAAGATTTTGTATTTGTTCTGTAGTCGGGTTTGCTAACCACTGCTCCCAAGTAACAAGGTTAAAAGTTACTCAGTTTCATGACCCCCAAACTAACTAACCCCTCCCTTGTTACATACAAGTGTATTATATACAAAACACACTATAACCCACTATGAAAAGTAAACTGTCCCTAAACCAATGATCCTTATGACTTCTATTTCTTAAAAGGACAATTCTGGCCAACTCTCCCCATACAAATTTTGTGTCCCAATCACTTAAGCACAAGGCCCAACACTCGAAGAATCAGAGCCTAAGTGACAGGTGCCCTCTGTTTACTACACCTCCAGTCTGATGTAATCAGTTTTGAAGTAGTGGAATCATGGGAGTGTACCTCACCAAAATCAATCTGCTGCTCATTTCTGTTCACACAGGAAAATGCTAGAAGCAACCTTTAAAGTAATTGCCCATTTGCATTAGGATAAATGCTATCTTTCGGCAGGGACACAATAAATACCTGTGGTTAACTTTTAGAAGAAAATGACCCACTTCAAAGGAGCAATATTTAAAGAACAAGAAGCAAGAACTGTATAAAATCCAGAACAGACAAACGGCAAATATATATTTCTCTATTTAAAGAAGAACTAACACATGGGAGTAAAAATAAGTTGGAAAAATGCAACTTTCTGAAGTTCTATAAACCAGCATTTAAAGACGATATACAAACTTCTTTAATAAGTAATGAATTTGGCTTATACATCCTTAGGAGAATATTCAAGTATTCTATGCAAACAAAGATTAGCTGAAGAGGAACCAGCTTACCTCCAAGACTAAGCCTAAAATAACTGTTTAGGATGTCATCACAAAAGCGACACAGGTTGGAGAGCTGTTTCAAATGTTCTTGTAACTGAACTTTAGGAAAGCGTACTTTATAAAGAGGTGCGAGAAAACCAAACACATAGGCATCCAAAGTAGAAGGCCTAAAAATAAATTAAGGATTTTTTAAAAGCACATAGAAAATATTAATTTGGGATTATGTTAAAAAAACACTTCTTCTCAAATACACTTGTCAATTCTGAAGTATACAATACAGTCTTTTAAAAGGTTTACTACCCATTCTGCCTTATAAAAATGATGCAGCTAGGGTTTTACTCAGTTGTAGCTTTTAAAAAACACTACCCATTTTATTTAGAAGAAAATTAAGTTGTAAATTAAAGATTCATTTTTACTCATAAGTGTTATATAGAGACTGGAGACATGGTGGGAATAGTCTTAGAAGTTTCAAATTCACATATGTAGCATATTAAGTCAATGTAAGATTACCGCAACAGAAAAAGTTTCCTATAGTAAAAATCCATTAAATATTTTTTTTAAGTGAAAAACTCATTGGGGATGGGGTGGGAGGACCAGGCAAGGGAACTTGCTTTAAATAACTGCTCACTGAATACATGCAAACAAAACATCAAAATGGTTTTTAAGGGAATGCACTCACGTATCTCCAAAGAAAAACTGAGATGTTCCCAGTCTGTTTGACAGAAGATTTAGGCACTCCTTGGCATCTCTGTATATCTAATAAGGATGAAATTACATCTCAAAGGTAGGAAAGATACTTGAGAACTCCTTTTCAGACTGGCATCTATAGATAAGTTCATCCCTGCTCCTTCTCTTGTCCCTCCTCTGGAGGGCCCTTGCTCTGAAGGTAATTCCAATCATACCTGAGCTTCCACATCTCGGAGGTGGTAGAGGGGAGGCTCTCCCCTGGTCAGGAGAATCCTATTCAGTGCTCCCTTAGACATTCTTCCAGGCAGGATCAAACTCAAGGGAAAAGGCATTCGTGAAGCAAACCATGGCTTTGTCACAGTAAAGTAATTGTCACTCTCAACCCAGAATGTGTGAAGCTGCAAAAGGAGGGAAAACACACTACAAAGATATTCTTTTACTAAAAGGAAGATCCTCAATCAATGTGAAAGTTTTTCATAAATATCTCTGAATGAAGCTGACCCCATACAAATTTTCCAGTTAGGATGACTCAAGGATAAATTAATGTTTTTAAATGTGTGAGTTTTGTTGACTGCTCTATCCCAAGCACCCAGAATAAGGCCTGGAACATAGTAGGTGCTCAATGAATGTTTGTTGAATGAATGAATTACAGTTGGCCCAACTCTATACGTGGACAAACTCCAATCTTTCACAGAGAATCTTTATTTCCAAGATGACATTAACTTTCACTTTGTTGTTTCATACACTAGTTGAACGTCTAACAGAATCAACCCAGTTCTGCAGTTACATGAAAGAATCAAGACTGATACATAAATGAAATTTCTTCTCTTAAGCCTTTTCCATTATTTTTCTTCTAAACCGACTAAGTACATTTTCAGTACGTCACTAAAATACTATAATATTCACCAATGCTCACCACTGCAGGAAGAAGCTTCTCTTCGAGGAGAGCAATGTAAGCTAGTGTATCTGCCCCTTGTTTTGCTGACAGTTCATAATCGGCATTATATTTCTATTAAAAAATAAAAAACCAAAAACCTCATAAGTCAAGAACATCCCAAAACAGTGAAGCTAAATAAATTAGGACTCCTATTCTTCCTCAAAAATGGCAAACATATTAAAAGGGGAAAAGAGAAATACAAATTCAGTGACAAATGCTGCTTAATGCAAATAAAGTTCTTAGCACAGCATCATGCACACGTTAAGGTCAATAAATGTTAGTTTTAGGTGTTTATTTATTATTAACTATTATTTCAATGATTGTTAATGACCTAGTTTAGTTTAGTGCATGACATGTAGTACAAACTTAATAGAGGCTATTATTATTCTTGTTAACAATAAGGAAAAAGTTCTAATTAGTAGCATTTTCCCCTTGAAAAGAGAAAACCTTCCAATTGAGAAAAGTTCTAAATTTTGTTGATATAGGACTTCTTTTTTTAAACTATTGGCAAAATCAATGATAACTTTTACATTTATGTAAACTGTTACAGTTTAAACATTTTAGATATATAAATCTTGGCATGTTCAGATATTTTGGATACATTATTTCATGAAACATTTAACTGCAACTATTAGTTTAAGTGCTTTTAAAAAATAAATAGTTGCTAGTTGATGGGAACTCAGACCTCACACCAAGCACAAAATGTGTAGCAATTATGGAACTAAATTTACAATCATATCAATAAGTATAATAGTGAAAATGGTTAAATTGAAACTACTTACACCTAAGCTTCAATAAAAACCAAGCAAAGTGCATGAAAATATAAATTGACTATAACTCACTATATGCCTTTTGAATCACAGTACAACTCATGATTTAGAGCAGTGACTCTCAAATCTATTCTTATATCAAGCCCTATGTATCTCCAAAAAAGAATTCGAAAAAAAATTTTTTTAATGCACTTTCTTTGGAAGCAACATGCAGGGATCAAGAATCTATTTCTCCAGAAGGAACCCACCTGTTTTCTTAAAAAGTTTAGTATTTTTGCCGGCTGAGAAACAATACTGTCTTCAGTTGTCAAAACTGGTACATCTCCTGTAATCACAACACAGTTTACATATAAGGAAGCATTTCGATTTCCTCTGAAGAGACTCCAATACCCTAAAAACTATGCCAGTCACATTTGGAGAAAAAAAAAATGAGTAACTCATCTTAGGTTTTTGCAATTTCACACACACACAAAAAGTTTTGGAGAGCATTTTCATTTCTCATAATTTCCACTGATTTGGCTTCTCCTTTGAAGTATTACTCAAAATGATCAAAACATAAGCAACACACAGCTAAGGTCGTGGTAAGAACTAAAACCCCAAGGTACTCCATGGCTACAAGCCCCCTAGCTTTAAATAAGAGGGGGGAGGGTGCTTACAGAGGGCAGAAATGGGTGTTTAAAAGTTTACACTGTACCTCTTGAACCTCTCCAGGTGTTATCTATGACATTGACTTTCAGGGGCGCACCAGAAAACTTGGCGTAAGCCTGAAAGAGAGTTTGCAATAAAACATTTTAGACTGAATACGTAATGCAAATCTGCAGAGCAGCTTTACTTCAAAGCCGGGTCCCCAGAAGGCAGAAACGCCTGACTCGGGGGCTGCGTCCCTCCCGCTACTTCTAGCCGGGGTTGCGCGCTACCAAGATTTCGAGGACTTTTTTCCCCCCAAACATTTGAGGGATGCAGAGCGGGGAGCGCGCGCCTACTGCTTTGGGCTTTCATTCCACTGCACAGACGGCTTTGCAAGGCTGAGAAAACTCGGAGCCAAGCGGAGAATCCATGACTTCTCCTCCAGGATTCGGCGGGGCCACAGGCTAGGCTGTAACTCGTTGGACGGGAGGGAGCCCCGGGCGGTGCAGCGAACAGCGACCCGGCCGGCCGGGCCCGAGCGCGGCGGGAACCAACCCCAGCCGCCGGGACCCGGACCAGCCAGCCTCGCGTCTCTGGCCCCGCCCCTTTTTTCCCGCGCCCTGGCCCGCGAGGCGGCCTCACCATCACCACCAGGGACTCGCTGTGCACCGACGGGAGCCCCCAGCCGCCTCCCCAGCACCTGAGCTCCAAGGGCGCCGCCATCTTGCCGGGGCCGACCTTTGCTATCCCGGAAGTACTTTTACTGCTTACTTTCCGCCACGTGGAAACGCGGGGGCGGGGCGCGAGGGAAGGAAGGGTACTCTGGGGAGTGGGAGAGGTGCAAGGCGGGAAGGGCCACTGAAGGAGTTAACAACACGCTTAGCCATCAGTTTGGCCTGGGGTTTAAGAGTCCTGGGCAATGTCAGACAACCCGCCAGTAATTCCTCAAGTACTTATTGGATGCCATGTGTACCAAGCACTTTGACTATTACTACCCTGGGCCTAAATAACCCATTTGTAAACCAGGCATGACAAGTTTATTCACAAGATTGTTGTGTTTAAAATTATGACATAGAGGTAAAGAACTTGGCATATAGTAGGCACTCTGTAATTGGTTGACCCCTTTTCCCCATATATTTGGCTTCTGCTTCTTGCCACTGTCAATCTCAATTAGTCACCTTCATATTTGCTTGTTACACTCTTCCTAAAAGTAACAAGTTTCCTGAAGTTTGTCAAGTGAATTGTGCCGTTCTTCAGTCTGGAATATTGTTCTTCCCTGGCACTGCTCCCTCAGAAATGAGCTTAACTGTCACCTCCCTGGGACAATTTTCCAAAGTTAGGAACTTCTGGGTTCCTGTAGCATCTTGTACATACTTGAATTGTAGCTTCTATCTGATACAAACCTTTTGCCTTTCATTGTGCCAGAAGTTCTTTGAAGACAGAACAGGGCTGGCTTCATAGATGTGAGACCTCTGCAGTCACACAGGGCCCTATACTTAGAAGAGCTCACACTTGTTCTGGTGTCATTGTCTTGAAATTCTTAATAATTTTTGAACAAAGGGCCCTGCATTTTTTATTTCAACTGGGCCCTGCAAATCATGTCACCAGTCGTGTCTGTGGGCCTAGTGGGCATGAACTACATGTTTCTTGAACATCAAGCTGACAATTTCTCAGAAAAAATGGAGGAAAAAGAGGAAAGATAGGCCTTGGGAATGCCATGATCGTAACATGCTCTCTGGGTCTTGAAATTAGCACCTGGATGTCAGGCTTCTTTCTAGAAGGCAAAGTAAACTTTCTGGGATGCCCTCCCAGTCACTCCTCTGAGATCTTTCCTTCCTGTGCCTCTGAGATGGCTGGGTCCCTTTAAACTACTGAAAACTCAAAAGAAATCTCTGCAAATTTTCATAAAATTACAATTGAACAAGTAATTGCTAAGCACTCCCTTACTGTTTACATAGCCACCTAAATTACAGTATGAATCTGCTAAAGTCCATTTTCATGTTTCAAAGGCAAGAGTTCTCAGAAATGGGTAGGGAAGTTATGTCAAAGGTGACATTCCTTTAACAATACTTTAAACTGGGAAATGCATAACATATGTACCATTAAAATTAAAAGTCAGAATATTTATTGAGCAGCTACTATGTCCAAAACACTGTAAGGCTCTGGGAGAATACAGAGATAAATAAGATATGACTTCTCTCCTCAGGAGTTTATACTCTACAAAGGAGACAAAGGATTAGGTGTAACAAGTTAGATTATCATGAGTAAAGTTAGAGATAAAAATAAAATACTATGGAAGCAGAGAGTAGGAATGATACATCCTCTGTGGGATCGATGGAGTCTGTCTGTTCAGTCTTCAGAATAAAGCAGGTAATTCAACATCCAGATTCAAGTAATTGGACCTCCCTGTTTAGAGAATTAAAATCCCAAGCCATAAAGCTCAGAGTCCATATACTACAATTAGACATTTTAAATAATCGTACACAGAGAATGTAGATTACTTGAGTCTTGTTTATAGGAGGGAGGGAGGTGAAAGTGGATGCACATTCTTTGTGGACACACAGCATAATTACTCAGTTTAGCCTTCTCCATTATTGCTGCTGTTACATACAACAGTTTCATTTGCATTAAAGAGAAATTAAATCTCCTAGCTTTGAGTTGAGACAGAGAATAGCATGCTAATGCTTCTGATGAGAGAATCCTTACACACAGGTTTATTAGTGCCTGTTTAATAGCAATCTTTTATTGTTGCAATTCCTCTTGAGAGTCTGTATTTTCTAGATTGAATTTTAAAACCCTAGGCCAGTTGATTGCACAACCAGGCTGAATATTGTTCCAGAGAACCACAGAGAAAGCTGAAACCTTCAGGAATTATGCCTGGTATGGGTAGTTGGTATGCCCCTGCGCCTTTTTTCTGGCTGCTAGAGAGTATTATTCAAAGTTCATCAAAATAATTTCAGATTCCTACCAGGAAGCATGCTATCTGCAAAACATTCATGTATGTGTGGAATGACCTAAATTACAGCTTTATAATGAGTATTCCAGACAGTGTTTTCCCTGAGAAAGAAACCTCATTTTTCAAAATATAGACATTGAAAATGGCTTCATCTAGTGATGGTCATCTGGACTCCGGGGACCTGATCTTGGCATCCATTCCTATCCCTCATGTGTTTCTTAACTTAGGAGCCATGGTATTAAGATCTTTTGTCTGGATGATTAAGAATCTGTAATATGGTGCTGTCAGCAAAGATGAAAGGTTTGTGACAAGTGATTACGCATTATGAACTAGAGAGCCTTGAATGTCGCTTTCAACTCTAAACTTCTGTAATTCAGTTCCATGTTTAGATAAGGAACCCTTGGGGAGGAAACTAGCAAACACTGAATAGAAGTCAGGAGAGCTGGTTTCCTGATTTTGTTTCTAAATAGCCATATGACCTTGAGCCAATCATTTTACCTTTATTCCTCAACTCATTCATTCACTTATAAAGTGAAAGTTGTTTTAGCTCTGAGATACTATCATTTTATGTGTGATAAGCATTTAATAATAGCTGACATTCATGGAACAATTTCTACATGCCAGAAATTGTTTTAAGTATCCAACATAACTCATTTGATCTTCATAATGACTCCATGAGTTAAATACTGTTATGTTCCCCTATTTTCAGGGAGGAAAATTAAGGCACAAAGATGTTAATTAACCTTCCCAAGGTCACCTAGCCAATAGGTGATACAGGCAGGATTTGAACCCAGGCAGTCCGGGCTTATACTCTTAACCACTATGTCATTCTGCCTATAGCCTTCTTTTTCTTTTTAAAAAATTTTTATTGAAATATAATTGATTTACAATGTTGTGTTAGTTTCAGGTATACAGCAAAGTGATTCGGTTATATATATATAAATATATATATATATAACTTTTATACATTCTCTTCCATTATAGGTTATTACAAGATATTGAGTATAGTTCTCTTTGCTGTACAGTAGGTCCTTGTTGGTTATCTATTTTATATTTAGTAGTGTGTATATTTTAACCTCAAACTCCTAATTTGTGCCTCTCCCCTTTCTCCTTTGGTAACCATAAGTTTGTTTTCTGTGTCTGTGAGTCTTTCTTTTTTTTTAAAGAAGTTCATTTGTATCGTTTTTTTTAGATGCCACATATAAGCAATATCATATGATATTTGTCTTTCTCTATCTGGCTTACTTCACTTAGTATGATAATCTCTAGATCCACCCATGCTGCTGCAAATGGCATTATTTCATTCTTTTTTATGGCTAATATTCCATTGTGTATATGTACCACATCTTCTCTATCCATTCATCTGTTGCTGGACACTTACGTTGCTTCCATGTCTTGGCTATTGTAAATAGTGCTGCTATGAAGATTGGGGTGCATGTATCTTTCTGAATTATGTTTTTCTCTGGATATATGCCCAGGATTGGGACTGCAGGATCATATGGTAGCTCTGTTTTTAGTTATTTAAGGAACCTCCATACTGTTCTCCCTATATAGTGGCTGTACCAATTGACATTCCCGCCAACAGTGTAGGAGGGTTCCTTCCTCTCTACACCCTCTCCAGCATTTATTATTTGTAAACTTTTTGGTGGCCGTTCTGCCTGTAGCCTTCTAAGTAGTCCTATAAAAATCATAGTTTCACTCAGAGTAGAATTATCAGTGACATGATATTACTATCATTATTTATTTAATAGTATTTGTTTAGAATTAAGCCATTAAACAAGTTCATGAAGCAACTTCTATATGCCCAGCACCTTGCTGGGCAGTCAGGGAATAAAAACTTGTATTCATGCTTTCAAAGGGTTAGTTGATAAAACAAAGCCTACATATTTGAGGTAACTAGAGATGTTTAGGAGGTACCATTTTGTCAAGCAGACCACAAGTCTAATGTGGCTTTAGACAAAGTCTTTAATGTACTGCAATGCTTGGCAAAGGCCTGGTAGAAGAAGTAGGACTTTAGCTGACCTTGAAGGATGAGTGCATTGGATTTAAATTGGCACAGAGGAAGGCACTCCATGGGCTATACTACATATATAAGTCAAGGCGTAGAGATGGGAATGACAATGGCAAAGAATCTGAAGACAAGTAAATGGATGCTGGATTTGACAATAAGCTGGAGGCTGATCAGGAAGAATGTTGATTGACTAAGTTGAGAACCATAATTGGTGATATTGGAAGGCATGGGGATTTGTAGTTTTGAGGAAGTAAAAAAAGAGTAAAAGTCTTAATACAATATTAATGGATTCACATAGTCATGGACGGGAGGTGGAATGCTATTGTTTCATGGACATGATAGGAGGAAGCGTTTTATGAATTCATGCATTGCATTATATGAATTTAAACGTGAAAAAAATGAAGGGAGGAAGTGCTGCAGAATATTATTAGAAGAGAGTCACCTGGCACCCTTGCACTGAGCATTTCTCATTGAACAGGTTGTTAGAAATCAAATTGCAAGAGATTACTAAAGAGAATGGTATTAGGAATAGGGGCAGGTATAATATCACAAGGAATATGCCAGATAAAGGAAGGAAAGGAATAGGACAGGAGCAGAATACTCAAGATAAAGTTCTTGAAGGAGTTTACAGCGTGGATCTACATACAGACATGGTGAGCAAAAGCCTGAAGATGGCAGAGAGAAGAGTGATGGGGTCCTAGGAATTACCCTAAGAGCTGAGAGGCTGAGATCAGGAGTTTGCGCAGTGGCGCTGGCAATGAAAATGAGAGACATGCTTTCTTTCTGACACTAGAGCAAGTTTCAAGGAGAGCACGGAATGCTGAGTTAGCTCAAATCAGTTACCTTCAAATTTCCCTGTTACATTAGAAAACAAATCAAAAGAGCCTGAGGGAAAAAGATTAGGGGCTCTAAAGAGAGAGAGAAAGCAATTTAGAGGATGTATCAGGGAGTTAGTATCTAAAGAGAGAGAGAAAGCAATTTAGAGGATGTATCAGGGAGTTAGTAAAAAATGACTGGAAGGGCTTCATTGGTGGTACAGTGGTTAAGAATCTGCCTGCCAATGCAGGGGACATGGGTTTGAGCCCTGGCCTGGGAAGATCCCACATGCCACAGAGCAACTAAGCCCATGCACCACAATTACTGAGCCCGCGTGCCACAACTGCTGAAGCCTGTGCGCCTAGAGCCCCTGCTCTGCAACAAGAGAAGCCACAACAACAAGAAGTCCACATACTGCAACGAAGAGTAGCCCCCGCTTGCTGCAACTGGAGAAAGCCTGCGCACAGCAACGAAGACCCAATACAGCCAAAAATAAAAACAAATAAATAAATAAATGTATTTTTAAAAAGTGAATGGAAGCATTGCTGACAATGGCAAAGGTCAAATTTAAATTAGTATGAAGGAGACAAATCAAGTGAGAGCCATGGGCAGGCTATTAATTAGATGCCCTTTCAAAGAGATATTCTTTAAATATTTATTCAACTATTTTTATGAAAGTGAAGTTAGCTAGAGAATGTAACAGGATTTACATTTTACCAATTCCAACTATTAGAAGTCCTATGTGGAGACCTGGGTTTTAATACCCTTTAAAGCTTGGCCCTGAGGATGCTAGAAAAGGGAAGGGATCCTAGGAATTGCCCTATGAATTGAAAGAAGATGGAATCTAAAGCTTCAACAGTGGGGCTCGGCCATCTTGAAGCCTAGCTAAGTTAGCACAATTGCGTGACTTCCTCTAATGGTACCTTATTGCCTAGAAATGTAAATGGGGAGCCAGGCTCATTTATTTATTTGGTATCAAGGCTATTAGGCAGTGATATATATTGAAAGAGATTCATTTTGCTCCTCCAGCATAGTGAACCTGTTGTCTGTATTTTGTACAGGCATACCTTGGAGATATTGGTCAGTTCCAGACTACCACAATAAAGCAAATATCACAATAAAGCAAGTCATACAAATATTTTGGTTTCCTAGTGCATATAAAAATTACATTTACACTATACTGTAGTCTGTTTAGTGTACAATAGCATTATATCTTTAAAAAAAACCAATGTAAATCCCTTAATTAAAAATACTTTATAGCTAAAAAATGCTAACCATCATCTGAGCCTTCAGCAAGTCATAATCTTTTTAAAATAATAACATTAAAGATCACTGATTAGAGATCACTATAACAAATATAATAATGAAAAAGTTTGAATTATTTTGAGAATTACCAAAATGTGACACAGAGACACAAAATAAGCAAATGCTGTTGGAGAAATAGTGCCAGTAGACTTGCTCAATACAGGGTTGCCACGAACCTTCAATTTACAAAAAACAAAACAAAAAGCAATATCTGTGAAGTGCAATAAACAAGTTATGCCTGTATTAAAAAGAATTAAGTGGAAAAAATGTCATTTGACATACTGATCAATTATGCAGAAACAGAAGAATTATATTTTAAAAGTGGGGGTAGTAAAAGGTCCTAAAAGGAAATAAGGTTTCTATACTTCACTCAAAGTGATAGAACATCATATGCCTGTAGACTGTGATAAGTTATATATGTATATTGTAATACCTAGAGCAACCAATAAGAAAATAATGCAAAGTGATATACTCAAAAACATTAAATAAATCAAAATAGGATTCTAAGAAATGTTCAAGTAACCCACAAGAAGAAAATAGAGAGAGAGAATGAGAGAGAAACAGAGGAATGATTAGCAGGGAACAAATAGAAAACGAATAATAAAATGACAGATTTGAACTCTACAAAATCAGTTATTACTCTAAATATAAATGGTCTAAATACACCAACTAAAAGACAGAGATTGGCAGAGTGAATGAAAAACCACAACCCATAATAAGGACCCACTGTAAAACACAGAGAACTCTTCTCAATACTCTGTAATGACCTATATGGGAAAAAAATCTAAAAAAGAGTGGATATATATATATGTATAACTGATTCACTTTGCTGTACAGCAGAAACTAACACAACATTGTAAATCAACTATACTCCAATAAAAATTTAGAAAACAAACAAACACAAGCCACATAAATACTGTCTACAAAGAACTTCAAATATAATGACAGAGGTAGGTTGGACACAAAAGAATGGAGAAAACTATACCAGGCAAATATTGATCAGATAAAATAAGAGTGGATGTATTAATATCAGATAAAGTAGGCTTCAGAACAAAGAAAACTACTAGGGACAAGAGGGATATTATATAACAATAAATAGGCCAATCCACCAAGAAGCCATACCAATCCTAAATGTGTACTCCAAACAGCTGTGCTTCAAAACACATAAAGCAAAAACTGATAGGTATGAAAGAATAAATAGATAAATCCATAATTATAGTTATGGTTACCCCCTCCCTTCTCAGCAAATTGATAGAACTACTGGACAGATAATAAGCAAACGTCTAGATGAATTAAACAGAGGATTTAATTGACATTTATACAATGCTCCAATCAACAATAGAACACACATTCTTTCCAGGAGCTCACGGAACATTCACCAAGATAGACCATATCCTGAGTCATAAAGCAAACCTCAACAAAAAATTTTGATGAGATCATACAGAATATATTTTTTGACCATACTAGAATCAAGCTGGAAATAAGAAACAGAAAGACAACAGTAAAATCTCCACACTCTTGGAAATTAAACAAGACACTCCTAGATAATCAATGAGTCAAAGAGGAAGTCTCAAAGGAAAAAAATATATACAATTAAATAATAAAAATATGAAACAGCCTATTAGGAGAATGAAAAGATAAGCCACAGACAGGGAAAAATATTTGCAAAACACCTATCTGTTAAAGGAATTGTATCCAAAATATACAAAGAACTCTTGAAACTCAACAAGAAAACAAAGAACCCAATTTAAAAATGAGGAAAAGATCACTAGGCTTCCAGGAAGATGACGGAAGAGTAAGATGTGGAGATCACCTTCCTCCCCACAGATACACCAGAGATACATCTACACGTGGAACAACTCCTACAGAAGACCTACTGAGCACTGGCAGAAGACCTCAGACATCCCAAAAGGCAAGAAACACCCCACGTACCTGGCCGTGTGGATGAAAGGCTCTTGGTGCTGCAGCCAGGAGTCAGTGCTGTGCCTCTAAGGTGGGAGAGCAAACTTCAGGACACTGGTCCACAAGAGACCTCCCAGCTCCATGTAATATCAGATGGTGAAAATATCCCAGAGATCTGCATCTCAACACCAGCACCCAGCTTCACTCAACAACCAGCAAGCTACAGTGCTGAACATCCTATGCCAAACAACTAGCAAGACAGAAACACAACCCCACCCATTAGCAGAGAGGCTGCCTAAAATCATAATAAGTCCACAGACACCCCAAAACACACCACCAGATGTGGACCTGCCCACCAGAAAGACAAGATCCAGCCTCATCCACCAGAACACAGACACTAGTCCCCTCCACCAGGAAGCCTACACAACCCACTGAACCAACCTTAGCCACTGGGGACAGACTCCAAAAACAACGGGAACTACGAACCTGCAGCCTGCAAAAAGGAGACCCCAAACACAGTAAGATAAGCAAAATGAGAAGACAGAAAAACACACAGCAGATGAAGGAGCAAGATAAAAACCCACCAGACCTAACAAATGAAGAGGAAATAGGCAGTCTACCTGAAAAAGAATTCAGAATAATGATAGTAAAGATGATCCAAAATCTTGGAAATAGAATAGACAAAATGCAAGAAGCATTTAACAAGGACCTAGAAGAACTAAAGATGAAACAAACAATGATGAACAACACAATAAATGAAATGAAAAATACTCTAGATGGAATCAATAGCAGAATAACTGAGGCAGAAGAACGGATAAGTGACCTGGAAGATAAAATAGTGGAAATAGCTACTGCAGAGCAGAATAAAGAAAAAAGGATGAAAAGAACTGAGAACAGTCTCAGAGACCTCTGGGACAACATTAAATGCACCAACATTCGAATTATAGGGGTTCCAGAAGAAGAAGAGAAAAAGAAAGGGACTGAGAAAATATTTGAAGAGATTATAGTTGAAAATTTCCCTAATATGGGAAAGGAAATAGTTAATCGAGTCCAGAGAGCACAGAGAGTCCCATACAGGATAAATCCAAGGAGAAATACGCCAAGACACATATTAATCAAACTGTCAATAATTAAATACAAAGAAAACATATTAAAAGCAGCAAGGGAAAAACAACAAATAACACACAAGGGAATCCCCATAAGGTTAACAGCTGATCTTTCAGCAGAAACTCTGCAAGCCAGAAGGGACTGGCAGGACATATTCAAAGTGATGAAGGAGAAAAACCTGCAACCAAGATTACTCTCACCAGCAAGGATCTCATTCAGATTTGATGGAGAAATTAAAACTTTTACAGACAAGCAAAAGCTGAGAGAGTTCAGCACCACCAAACCAGCTCTACAACAACTGCTAAAGGAACTTCTCTAGGCAAGAAACACAGGATAAGGAAAAGACCTACAATAACGAACCCAAAACAATTAAGAAAATGGGAATAGGAACATACATATCGATAATTACCTTAAATGTAAATGGACTAAATGCTCCCAGCAAAAGACACAGATTGGCTGAATGGATGCAAAAACAAGACCCATATATTTGCTGTCTACAAGAGACCCACTTCAGACCTAGAGACACATACGGACTGAAAGTGAGGGGATGGAAAAAGATATTCCATGCAAATGGAAACCAAAAGAAAGCTGGAGTAGCAATTCTCATATCAGACAAAATAGACTTTAAAATAAAGACTATTAGAAGAGACAAAGAAGGACACTACATAATGATCAAGGGATCGATCCAAGAAGAAGATATAACAATTGTAAATATTTATGCACCCAAAATAGGAGCACCTCAATACATAAGGCAAATACTAACAGCCATAAAAGGGGAAATCGGCAGTAACACATTCATAGTAGGGAACTTTAACACCACACTTTCACCCATGGACAGATTATCCAAAATGAAAATAAATAAGGAAACACAATCTTTAAATGATACATTAAACAAGATGGACTTAATTGATATTTATAGGACATTCCATCCAAAAACAACAGAGTACACATTTTTCTCTAGTACTCATGGAACATTCTCAAGGATACATCATATCTTGGGTCAAAAATCAAGCCTTGGTAAATTTAAGAAAATTGAAATTGTATCAAGTATCTTTTCTGATCACAATGCTATGAGACTAGATATCAATTACAGGAAAAGATCTGTAAAAAATACAAACACATGGAGGCTAAACAATACACTACTTAATAACGAAGTGGTCACTGAAGAAATCAAAGAGGAAATTAAACAATACCTAGAAACAAATGACAATGGAGACACAATGACCCAAAATCTATGGGATGCAGCAAAAGCAGTTCTAAGAGGGAAGTTTATAGCAATACAATCCTACCTTAAGAAACAGGAAACATCTCGAATAAACAACCTAACCTTGCACCTAAAGCAATTAGAGAAAGAAGAACAAAAAAACCCCAAAGTTAGCAGAAGGAAAGAAATCATAAAAATCAGATCAGAAATAAATGAAAAAGAAATGAAGGTAACGATAGCAAAGATCAACAAAACTAAAAGCTGATTCTTTGAGAAGATAAACAAAATTGATAAACCATTAGCCAGACTCATCAAGAAAAAAAGGGAGAAGACTCAAATCAATAGAATTAGAAATGAAAAAGGAGAAGTAACAACTGACACTGCAGAAATACAAAAGATCATGAGAGATTACTATAAGCAACTCTATGCCAATAAAATGGACAACCTGGAAGAAATGGACAAATTCTTAGAAATGCACAACCTGCCAAGACTGAATCAGGAAGAAATAGAAAATATGAACAGACTAATCACAAGCAATGAAATTGAAAGTGTATTAAAAATCTTCCAACAAGCAAAAGCCCAGGACCAGATGGCTTCACAGGTGAATTCTACCAAATATTTAGAGAAGAGCTAACACCTATCCTTCTCAAACTCTTCCAAAATATAGCAGGGAGGAGCACTCCGAAACCCATTCTACAAGGCCACCATCACCCTGATACCAAAACCAGAGAAGGATGTCACAAAGAAAGAAAATTACAGGCCAATATCACTGATGAACATAGATGGAAACATCCTCAACAAAATACTAGCCAACAGAATCCAACAGCACATTAAACGGATCATACATCATGATCAAGTGGGGTTTATTCCAGGAATGCAAGGATTCTTCAATATATGCAAATCAATCAACGTGATACACCATATTAACAAATTGAAGGAGAAAAACCATATGATCATCTCCATAGATGCACAGAAAGCTTTTGACAAAATTCAACACCAATTTATGATAAAAACCCTGCAGAAAATAGGCATAGAGGGAACTTTTCTCAACATAATAAAGGCCATATATGTCAAACCCACAGCCAACATCATCCTCAATGGTGAAAAACTGAAAGCATTTCCACTAAGATCAGGACCAAGACAAGTTTGCCCACTCTCACCACTCTTATTCAACATAGTTTTGGAAGTTTTAGCCACAGCAATCAGAAAAGAAAAGGAAATAAAAGGAATCCAAATCGGAAAAGAAGCAGTAAAGCTGACACTGTTTGCAGATGACATGATACTATACATAGCGAATCCTAAAGATGCTACCAGAAAACTACTAGAGCTAATCAATGAATTTGGTAAAGTTGCAGGATACAAAATTAATGCACAGAAATCTCTGGCATTCCTGTACACTAATGATGAAAAATCTGAAAGTGAAATCAAGAAAACACTCCCATTTACCATTGCAACAAAAAGAATAAAATATCTAGGAATAAACCTACCGAAGGAGACAAAAGACCTGTATGCAGAAAAGTATAAGACACTGATGAAAGAAATTAAAGATGATACAAATAGATGGAGAGATATACCATGTTCTTGGATTGGAAGAATCAACATTGTGAAAATGGCTCTACTACCCAAAGTAATCTACAGATTCAATGCAATCCCTATCAAACTACCCCTGGCATTTTTCACAGAACTAGAACAAAAAATTTCACAATTTGTATGGAAACACAAAAGACCCCGAATAGCCAAAGCAATCTTGAGAAGGAAAAATGGAGCTGGAGGAATCAGGCTCCCTGACTTCAGACTATCCTACAAAGCTACAGTAATCAAGACAGTATGGTACTGGCACAAAAACAGAAAGATAGATCAATGGAACAGGATAGAAAGCCCAGAGATAAACCCACGCACATATGGTCACCTCATCTTTGATAAAGGAGGCAGGAATGTACAGTGGAGAATGGACATCCTCTTCAATAAGTAGTGCTGGGAAAACTGGACAGGTACATGTAAAAGTATGAAATTAGATCACTCCCTAACACCATTCACAAAAATAAGCTCAAAATGGATTAAAGACCTAAATATAAGGCCAGAAACTATCAAACTCTTAGAGGAAAACATAGGCAGGACACTCTATGACATAAACCACAGCAAGATCTTTTTTGACCCACCTCCTAGAGAAATAGAAATAAAAGCAAAAACAAACAAATGGGACCTAATGAAACTTCAAAACTTTTGCCCAGCAAAGGAAACCATAAACAAGACTAAAAGACAACCCTGAGAATGGGAGAAAATATTTGCAAATGAAGCAACTGACAAAGGATTAATCTCCAAAATTTATAAGCAGCTCATGCAGCTTAATAACAAAAAACAAACAACCCAATCCAAAAATGGGCAGAAGACCTAAATAGACATTTCTCCAAAGAAGATATACAGACTGCCAGCAAACACATGAAAGAATACTCAACATCACCAATCATTAGAGAAATGCAAATCAAAACTACAATGAGATATCATCTCATACCAGTCAGAATGGCCATCATCAAAAAATCTAGAAACAATAAATGCTGGAGAGGGTGTGGAGAAAAGGGAACCCTCTTGCACTGTTGGTGGGAATGTAAATTGATACAGCCACTGTGGAGAACAGTACGGAGGTTCCTTAAAAAACTACAAATAGAACTACCATATGACCCAGCAATCCCACTACTGGGCATATACCCTGAGAAAACCATAATTCAAAAAGAGTCATGTACCAAAATATTCATTGCAGCTCTATTTACAATAGCCCGGAGATGGAAACAATCTAAGTGTCCATCATCGGATGAATGGATAAAGAAGATGTGGCACATATATACAATGGAATATTACTCAGCCATAAATAGAAACTAAATTGTGCTATTTGTAATGAGGTGGATAGACCTAGAGTCTGTTATACAGAGTGAAGTAAGTCAGAAAGAGAGAGACAAATACCGTATGCTAACACATATATATGGAATTTAAGAAAAAAAAATGTCAAGAAGAACCTAGGGGTAAGACAGGAATAAAGACACAGACCTACTAGAGAATGGACTTGAGGATATGGGGAGAGGGAAGGGTAAGCTCTGACAAAGCAAGAGAGAGGCACGGATATTATACACTACCAAATGTAAGGTAGATAGCTAGTGGGAAGCAGCCGCATAGCACAGGGAGATCAGCTTGGTGCTTTGTGATCGCCTGGAGGGGTGGGATAGGGACGGTGTGGGGAGGGAGGGAGATGCCAGAGGGAAGAGATATGGGAACATATGTATATATATATAACTGATTCATTTTGTTGTAAAGCAGAAAGTAACACACCATTGTAAAGCAATTATACTCCAAAAGATAAAATAAAATAAAAATACGGGAAAGATGTGAACAGACACATCATCAAAGAGGATATACAGATGGAAATAAGCATATAAAAAGGTGATCAACATCATTTGTCATTAGGGAATTGCAAATTAAAACAACAATGAGATATCACTACACACCTGTTAAAATGGCTAAAATCCAAAAAACTGACAATCCCAACTGCTTTGCAAGGCTGTGGAGCAACAGGAACGCTTATTCTTTGCTGGTGGGAATGCAAAACTTTGCAAGACAGTTTGGCAATTTCTCCCAAAGCTAAACACTATCTTACTATATTTTGTGGGTTGAATTGTTTCCCCCTCCCCCAAAATTATGTTGAAATCTTAACTCCTAGTACCTGTGATGTGACCTTATTTGGAAATAGGGGCTTTGCAGATGTAAACAAGCTAAGATGAGATCATATCGGATTAAGATGGACCCCAAATCCAGTAACTGATGTCCTTATAAGAAGGAGACATAGAGACACAGAGAAAGAGAGACACAGACACACAGAAGGGAAGACGGCCATGTGAAGACAAGCAGAAATTGGAGTGATGTGTCTACAGGCCAAGGAATACCAAGGATTTCTGGCAGCCACCGGAAGCTAGGAAGAGGCAAGAAAGAATTCTTTCCTAGAGTCTTCAGAGGGAACATGGCCCTGCTGACACTCAATTTTCACTTCATTTCTAAACTCCAAAACTGAGAGAATAAATTTATGTTGTTTTAAGCCACCCAGCTTTTCATAATTTGTTACAGGAGCCCTAGGAAATTAATATATCATACAATCTAGCAACTGTACCTCTAAGTATTTACTCAGCTGATTTGAAAACCTACATCCACACAAAAATCTGCACAGGAGTGTTCATAGCAGCTTTATTTATAACACCCAAAACCAGAAGCAACCAAGATGTCCTTTAATAGGTGAGTAGATAAATAAACTGTGGCATACACATACAATGGGATATCATTCAGCTATAAAAATAAATGACCAATCAAGCCCTCCCAAAGACATGGATGAACCTAAAGTGCATATTGCTAAATGAAAAAGGTGAAACTGAAAAATTATATGATTCTAATTATATGACATTCTGGAATAGGCAAAACTATAGATATAGTAAAACGACTGATGGTTGCCAGGGGTTTGAAAGGAGGGAGAGAAGGTTGAATGTAAAGCACTGGGGGTTATTTAAGATACTGTAATGGTGGACACATGACATGATCCATTAGTCTAAAACCATAGAATTTTACAGCACAAAAAATGATCCTTAATATATGTAAATTTAAAAATTATTTAGGAGGTCAGGGGATCCCAGCATGGGATAGAGACTGTGACAAAAGAATCTTTCTTACAAATGCATGAAACAACCACACTGAAGGGGATGGATGGTGGTCCTAATCTAAGCAACTTTTGAGATGAGTGTAGTCTGTATGACTAAAGGCAAAAAGAACTGTACATATGCTGTACTGTAGTTGATAAAGTCCACAGGTACGGGTATGGGTTAGTAATTCTGATACTGTTATATGTACTATGGAGTTGAACAATTAAGTACATGGATGGCAGACGATAGGCGTCTTCACTGTTGGAGGTGGGAAGTTACAGATTAGATAAAAATCGAAAGAAATCTGAATAAAGTATGGACTTTAATTATAATTTAATATATAACATATAATTTATATATGTATATAAATTCATTTATGTTTATTCCATTGCATTAACTCAAGTTACTAGGTAAGAAACAAATTCACGTGCCTCATTTTTTTATGGTGGTAAAAGTGAAAAATTCTTTTCTCTCTGATCTTTTTAGGTGTAGATGTATTAATTATGTATGTGGACCTGTTTAAAAACCAATCTATTTTTACATTTATTCTTCTTCAAGATAATTTCTACTTGTAGATATGGCCAACAGTTTATAAAAATTAAGAGAGACCAGTTGACTCTCAGTGAAACTGTTCATCTGGTCCATAAGTGTCTTTCTGCTATTCGGATTTCATAAGCCAAATGGTATCTTAAAATTAGTAAATATGCTTACAATTCGGTTGAACACTTTTTTCTATGGAAAATGTTATGAGTACAAAAACGACATCTAGAGATGACTGTCAATATATATTTTCTTTGCATGTATGGTATATTTGTTTCTGTGTTTTAGAAATACGTTAGAAGGAGGCTGGATAACAGAATTAGCAGCAGCATTTTAAACTTCCTCCTCACGGTAATCCTAGGAATGGTATTATACTCATTTCACAGATATATCCCTCCCAATCCAGCAAACATTTATTGAGTTTACTAAATGCTGACACCAGTGTTACCAAGATAAATAAGATGTGGTTCTTGTTTTTGAGTGGCTTATATTGAAGGAGATAAACATATAACATCCATTCTGTGTGCTTCGTGCTGATGGGGATAAGTTCAGGGTATTATGAATTTATATGGGAGGGATAATTCACCCATCTGCAGAGCGCTTGGAGATGAAGCAGTGTCAGGCAAGCACCCCTCATGACCAGGGAGGAGTTCCTAGCAGAGATAACAACTCAAGTAAAGACAAGGAGTAAAGAAATAGTATGCTGTGGTCTGAGAACGTGTAATTCAACATTTTAGGACGATAAAGTGAGCAGTAGATAATAATGAGAAATAAGACTACAGTCATAGTCAGAGGCCTGTGTAGTCATGCTAAGGAATTTGGACTTGGAGACACCAAGGGTAGATATCTTGTCCTGAAAAGTGATTACATGAGGATTTTTACCCAGTTCTGTTTGTCTCCAAAGCCTGAGCTTTTTACACTAAATAATATTTACTTCATAGGCATTCTTGACATTAACTATTTACCAAAGATGTAAATAAATCATATTGTAAGAATGAGAAAAAGAACAATTTGGAAAATAGTTAAATAGCATTATTTGGAAAAAGCCACTGTTATACAACCCTACTTCCAACATGCTTTGTACTTCAAGTTTATTGATTAGATATCTTTTACTCTCATATTTTATACCATACCATGCATTCTATTTTTGTTAACTGTCATCAATATTAAAACAGCAAACTGACCAGCACCTAATTCCGGGCTTACTTGGTAGTGCACCACTTGGTGGTGCTCCACAGCAAGCACTCTGCTCTTTGGACATCCAGTTACTGCCTTTAGTAGCTGCCTGACATAGATGTGGATCTGACACCAGACCTTTACATCAAGGGCACCTCTACCAAGGCACATCTGCTGGGCCTGATGGGAGCAGAGGTCTCTTTCAGTCCTGGCTTCGGGGTCTGACATCCCCTCATTGGATGTCAGGAAGGCCCTGTTACTAAGGATGACTCTACTGCCCCTAAACCATTAACATTTTCCAAAGAGGAACAGCGGCCCAAGGACCATGCTCTCTGCCATGTTTAATAGTCATCCTGCCTCCGAAGGGCTGGAAGCACCTCTCTCAGTGACCTCATGCTCCATCCTGATGTGAATGGTTTTCATCCTTTTTCACCAAATCATTTAGAAAAGGTGCCGAGAAAGTCAACTATATTCATTTGGTACAGAGCAGAGAGAGAACATTTTATGTTCAAGAATAAATTGTCCAAGCAGTAAATGTCATTGGGGTGAATCCTGTAATGAGACAGGAGAGAACAATTAGACAGTTGGGGAAACTCCAGGAGAAAGAAAAGAGGAAAGACTGAGAACTAAACAAAAGAGTATTAAAATTACAGGGATTCAGAAAAAGACTTCTGAACACAATTGTATTGATGGTGTTGGGAAACTTTAGTGCATGCCCCTTCAGCAGGAGGTAGCTGGAGGAACAATTATTTCAATGTACGTTCACTTGAAAAACTTTGTTTCATCTTTCTCTTTTAAAATTTAATTAAGTGCCTGATTCTTTTTTTAATTTATTTTATTGAAGTATAGTTGATTTATAATGTTGTATTAGTTTCTGCTGTACAGCAAAGTGATTCAGAGAGAGAGATATATATATACACACACACACACACACACACACACACACACATATTCTTTTTCCTATTCTTTTCCATTGTGGTTTATCACAGGATATTGATATTGAATATAATTCCCTGTGCTATACAGTAGGACCTTGTTGTTTATCCATTGTATATATAATCATTTTAAATGCCCTGATTATTATCATAAGAAGAAAGAATGTAATTTTTTTTCAGAGAGAACAAGTTTTTTTTTAAGTTCCATTTTATAATCTGTTATAGGTGAATGAGTAGCAAGTTAAACATTGTGTTTAACTCCTGGCGTGGAGAATGGAGGGTAGATATATCAGGAGGGTGATATAGAATGGGCTTCAATAATTTGCAATAACAAACTTAGCTGAGTAGTAGGAACGAATATTGTTATATTATTCCTTATACTTTTATATATGCCTGAAGCATTTCATAGACTTTTAAAAACCAAATTAGAGATTCAGGAAATACTTAGGGAAAGGAGAGAGGGATCAAGAAAGGGAGCAGAGGGGAAGGGGATTAGACAAAGAGGAGGATTAAGCAGGGAGAGATAGAAAAATAGGTGAAGGCATGGTTTTGAACCTAGAGAGCTTTCTTTCTTTTTTAAAATATTTATTTATTTATTTACTTATTTACTTACTTACTTTCTTACCTACTTATTTATTTAGCTGCGCCGGGTCTTAGTTGCGGCACTCGGGATCTTTGTTGCAGCGTGCGGGATCCTTTAGTTGCAGCATGCGAGCTCCTTCTGAAGGGTTAGGTTAGTGGTCACACCATGCTGTTTGCTAACGATTTGTCCTGATTGAGTAAGCTCTCTAACCCCTTCCTACCACACATGAGACTCAAGAACTGCCCATGGCATTCTGCTCTCTACAAACCAGACATAACAGCAGTTCTTCCAACGGAAAAAGGGCAAAAGAAAGAAAGAAAGAAAGAAAACTGAGAGCAAATGCAAGAAAAAAAGAAAAGAAAAAACAATGAACATATATGTATGAATGAACGTACAGCAACTCAAAACTGCTCCCCTTTGGGGACAGAAGCCGATGCCGTAGCCAAGTTCAAAATGAAATCCCATATCCCTCCAGACCCCTTTCTTGCCATTACTGTATAATTTATATGCAAGTTGCCTGCATAGTTAATCTTCCTCTCTAGCATCTGGTATTTATCATCAGAAACAAACTGGTGCGAGATTCTGGAGAAGCTCTTCATATATTTTGGGTTTTAAACATTCCTCTACAAGTCTGTTTCTTAAAAGTTAAAAGTGCAGCTGAGCACAGGGAAATAGGTGATAGCAAGTGGGGGGATGGGTCATTCATACTTGGGGCTCTCCCAATGCGGCATAAATGAATCAGAGCCAGAGAGGTGAAGGTAAAGGGAACTAAAATTTAGAGCTAAAAGGACTTTGAAAACCTTCCAGTTCAGCTTCCTGATATTCTACCCGTGGCTGGTCACTTTCACAAGGAATCCTAGCTGCAACAGCTGAGCTGAAACTGGAGGCTACCTTTTCTGAAGTATCATTCAGGGTTGCCTCAAGGGTTTATTTTTTTCCCCAAATGGAGAAAATAGAAAAGTTTTAGATTATCCATTTTAGAGTGATAACTAAAATGTGTAAATGATATTGTTCATTCTGTTAGTGGGATCGGCGCTGCATCCGACTGGCCTGGAGAAGTCAGGACTCTGTCTGTGCCTTCTAGGCAGGTGCTTTCAAATGCTGGTGACGCAGCATCTCTTGGTGTTTGCTCCTGAGATGCAGATCTGAGGTCCTGCCAGACACATCCTGCAGGCTGGACCTTTGATGACATTGGGTTGGATCCTTCTTGCTTCTTACCTGCCAGAGTCTTCCCTTCTCTGAGGCTTGTGGATTTGATTTAGAAATTCAGAAAAGTTTTAGAAATGGACAAACAGATGAAAGATTAAAGAATTGTTTACCCATTGGGGCAAAGGGGCAACTTTTAGCATTCTGCAACTGGGGTAAATGAAAAAAGTAAAATGAAAGCCAATTTGAAACATTAAAATAATAACGAGAGCTCAGAAATGACAGTAATTAGACTAAGATCATGTGGAAAAGTTGCATTCAATACATTTTGGAACAAGGTGGTTTTTCCTTGTTCTTTTTCTTAGCTCCTTTTGGGACTATTTTAGTGCTTCAGTGCTACTACACAGAAAATAGTGTAAATGTATTCATTTTTACCGTAATATTCCCCAGCTCTTCCTATATTGGCAAAAGATAATAGATTATGGATTTCTTAAAGTTTAGCAGCTTGTAATTCCATGTATAATATAAATAAGTATAGTTAAAGTTTAAATTAATTAGTAAATTTACAGTTATCTGAATTAACTATTCTTTAAAATTTAATTTAGCAGATGTGACGATTTTGTGATAACATTAAGTCATTTCTCATATATCTTAATATACCTAAGTCACAGAGCATCTTAAACTTGGTAAAGAGAGAGCCAAGTGTAGAGGGTTGAGCACTAGATAAGAGATCCAGAGTGAGCCAGTGACAGAACCTCAACCAGAATGCAGGTCTTCTGACCCCAGCCCTGGGTTCATACACATGTCACATATTTTTATGAAAGACAAATATTATTGTTTTGGATCTTACAGTCACTTTTCTTCTAGTGATGTGGATGGTGTATTGGATTTTGTCTGAGATTATCAATATTAATTATTCACATTCTTCTCAAATTGTAACCATTTAGTTTTATTTTGAGAGTGAAGAAAGCAATAGATGGTCCTGCAAAAAAAGAAAATGAAAGACCCTGATTTGTGTATTTGGGGTAAGGTCTTAGAACAACCTGGGCCCAGGTCCAGAATAAACGAGGACCATTCCTAGCAGAGCAGAAGAACATTAGAAAGTCTATTATCACATCACAGCTATTTAACAAAAATCAGATTGATATGATTTTCAGAGAAGAAACAAAAGATACTATCACGCTGTGTTCATAATAATACGGTCTTTCTGAAAGTTAATCAGTTTGTTTACGTGCCACATTAACATAAAAAATTTTTTTAAACAGTGAGCATCTTCTAACTAAAATCAGTGGTTTAAATTAAAATATAAAAGTGGTTCTACCAGTGAAAACTATGGCAAATATCTCCATCTAAGATAAGGTTGCCAGATAAAATACAAGATGCCCAGTTAAATTTGAATTTCATATGAATAATGGATAATTTTTTCATATAAGTAAAAACTTCAAATTTCACTCAGCTTCCTGTATTTTTATTTGCTGAATCTGGTAACTATAATCTAAGGGGCAAATTTTGTTTCCAAATACTGCTTCTGAATAAAATCCAAAGTATATGATAGCCAGTTAATTTGGAAAATAAATACAATTTCAAATCTTATTTAGGTAGGGCTTCTCAGAACCGGCACTACTGACACTCTGGGCTGGATAGTTCTTTGTTGTCGGGGGCCGTCCCGTGCATGGCAGGGTGTTTAGCAGCATCCCTGGCCTCTACTCACTTGATTCAAGTAGCATCCCCCCAGCTGCGACAGCCAGAAATGTTTCTAGACATTGCCAAATGTCCCCGGGGTGGGGGGAGGGGGCAAAATCGTCCCTGGTTGAGGACCATTGTTCTGAGGAAAGAAGCTTATTTATACATAAGTGTGGTACATGTATCTTGGAAGAAAACTAGCCTGTCCTGGTCTTGAAGAAAGAAGGGAAAAACCATATTTTACGTAGTTTTCATTTTAAAGCGTCTTGGGAGAGATACCAATGGAGGACTGATGGGAAATGGTTGAGGAGCTGAGTGGGTAGACGTGGGATTGTTTTACAACCTGAGACTTTATTAAAGAAGCTTCTGTTTCCTCTTTGAGAGGAAAAGATGGTAGAAAGTACTCAAGAGAAGCCTCAGGTTCCCAACATGGCCTTCATCCAGGCTCTGAGAGAACAGTTAATACGGAGTCTGCTGATTCCTGGAAAAGGAGTGTTTTATTTGGGTAGCAATAACTGAAATTCCAACCTAGACCACCTAGGTGAATAATCACGTATGTGTGTCCAAAAAAACCAAATTGCCAAGAGATGTGTTGTGAACCAGAGTGGGGAAAACTATTTACTATTTGATGTTCAGAAAACAATTCGACAGGGAGTTTTGCTACGAGGCTGTTGCTTCTATTTTCCCCAAGAAAACATATGAATTTAGTTTGCTGTCTAAACCAAGAAAGTAATGTGGTTACACATACTATGGAGAAGTTTTTAAAGAATTGACCTTTCAAGTCTTTGTGCCTCTAATTACTATTCTTTAGTCATACAGAGTCACTAATCATTCCTCCTGCAAGAAATTTTCAGCATAATCCTATTTTCCACTCAAGTTCTACAGGATTGCCAGATTGCAGTGAAAAGAATCAAATCTACTTCCAGTAAAGAAAGACTCAAAAGAACAGTGGTTCAAATAAAATGCCAAAGAGAATAATCAGCTTCTTATTCTACTTTTATTAATGTGAAATCTACAATTTTGTGAGGATAATACAAAATTTTTTTTTCTAGTAATTGAGTCATTCTAACTAAATTTAGGCAAATAGTCCTACTAATGTTACTTTTTAAAAAAACGTATGTCGGGCTTCCCTGGTGGCACAGTGGTTGAGAGTCCGCCTGCCGATGCAGGGGACACGGCTTTGTGCCCGGGTTTGGGAAGATCCCACATGCCGTGGAGCGGCTGGGCCCGTGAGCCGTGGCCGCTGGGCCTGCGCATCTGGGGCCTGTGCTCTGCAGCGGGAGAGACCACAGCAGTGAGAGGCCCGCGTACCGCAAAAAAAAAAAAAAAAAAAAAGTATGTCAAGGCAATTCTACTCTAAGAGTGAAGCAACTCAGTTCCAGAGTTTTTTCTTAGACAGACAATATACACAACGCTTAAAGATGCAGCAAAGGCGCACTGTCCTTAAGATAAAGTCTGGAATCCTTACTGTGGTTAACAAGGTCTTAAATTATCTGACTAGAGTTGATCACACTTTCTCCAACTCCTATTGTATAGGCTAAGCTGCTCTAACATAGAAACCCAACAATAGAGTGGCTCAGATAAGACCAGCGTTGATTATTCTCTCACATAACAGACTAGAAGGATGCAGGTGGTCAGTGGTCCAGTGTTCATGGGGAGCTTGACCCATGACATCATCCAGTGGCCCACCTACCTTCTATCTTGTTGCTCCTCTACCCTGTAAGGCATTTCCTCATTCATATGGTCAAAGCTCATTCACCACCGCCCTCTCTGTGTTCCAACCAGTAGAAAAGTAGGCAGAAAGAAAGGCAAATAACTTTCTTTTAAAGATGTGCTGCAGGGTGGGTTTCCTAGGAAATCTGAGATGGGGATTAGCATGTAAGAGGTTCGTTAGGCAGTGCTCTTGGGATCAACCTCTGCAGGGGGAAAGGAAGGAGGCAGAATTGTGCAGAGAGAGAAGTTAGGCTGTAGGACAATCACAGCCAGGCCTCAACTGACCCTATAGTTAACTGTGAAGGAGAGATGGCCCTTCAGAGTTGGGATGGGGAGTTGGGCCTTTATATCCCTTGACCAGTTATTGGCTGTGAGCTGCTCCAGGAAGAGGGCATGACCTTGGATGAGATGGCTCTTTTGAGCTCTTTTTACAAAGAGGGCCGTCAGCCAACAACCACACCCTACCCCGCATGCCCCAATGGCTAGAGGGCAGCACAGCACAGCACCATGACGGGATATGACCCGGAAGTTGTACAAACCCCTTGTACTTACATCTCCTTATCTAGAATGTCTAGAATGGCCACCACAGCTGCAAAAGAGGCTGGGAAATACAGTCTTTAGCTAAGAGAACCTATGCCTATCCTTGACTAAAAGGAAGAAGGGGTGAACGGATATTGGGGAATGATCACAGGAGGAAAGGAAAATCATTGTTTGAGTTTGTTCAGCTTGTTGACTCTTTTAGATCAAAAACTACTACATCAAGGAAGCTGCCCACAAAGCACAGAGGCAGAAAGAGAGGTAAAAGTGGGGCGAGAACAACTGAGAGGTGATCACATCCAGTGATGTCCCTCGAGGAATAATGACAACACCAAACTTGGCTAAATTTTGGAATGATCCAGGGCTGGCTCCCCGGAGCTCTGCAGGAAGAGGTTCCCAGGGCACACTTCCAATCTGCTCCCCCAAACCCAAGCCACAAGGAGAACTGAATGAAAAGCCTCTCCTTAAAGTGTCCTACTTTGAGCTCTATGCCCACCTCTGGGATTGGATGCTTTTCTCAGACCTGTTACATATCAGAACCAGTTGCTCTGTGTAGAGGATAAAAATACTGAAACATGGTTGTTTCTGCCAAAGAACCCCCCCAGTAATTATGTTGACCTAAATCAGACCCAAATCAGACAGCACTAATGTATCACTTTCTTTTAGTGGTAATGGGACTTTCTGCAAAATAACGGTGTGTGAAAAGGAAGGAGGCTAAGAAAAGCTTATGTGCCTGCCCCCCTCCATCTGAACAAAGCAGCTAGACCAGTTCCTGCCACTGACTGGACCAGGGATTGGAACCTGACATAAAAGCCATCTATAGGCTGAACATAAGGAGATCAGCTTCTGAAGAAGCATGGCAATAAAACTCTTACCAAGAGTGGCACTGTATTGGATAGCGTGGGACTAAGCAACCAACAGATCCTCTTAGGCATTTGGCACAAGGCAGAGAGAGGAGCCAGTATGCACTAACAGTGAAACTAGAGAGAACAAAGCAGAGGGAGGATGAGGAACCATAAACTGTCTGCTTTCTAGAATGGCTGATGGGCTCCCAGAAGTATTCCTCTCTCCTCTCTCCCTGCCCTCATCCCCATCCTTTCCCATACGCCCAGTGCTGGAATACAGGGAACTTCTTAGCTGCAAAAAGGCAGGGCCATGGGGATCCTCAAAATGGAGCAAGTTTCTACCCTCCCACACACACACAAAAAAAGTGTTTAATTTCTTAACCCCAGAGGTGTCTTACCAGGATCCTGCATACTGATACTTTAAGAATAAAGTGGTAACATGAAGGGCCCTACTTTGAGCCTTGTGTCCACCTCTGGGTTTTAGCCATAGCCAGGCACATGTAACAGGTGGTAATGGTGGGCTGCCCAAAGTGTATTTGTACCAGTCAGTATAGGATAAAGCTTAAGAAAACAGGTTCCAGAATTCCACAGATCTGGGTTTTAATCTTAGGTCTGCCACATATTAGCTCTGTGGCCTTGGAAATGTCTTATATCCTCTGTAAGGATCCATCTCCTCTTCTGTAAAATAGGGACATAATAATAGTATCTGCTTCACAGGGCTTTTGTAAAAGTTAAGTGAGGTAAAACTGGCTCTTGGCACAGGGCATAGAATGTAGTAAGCGCCCAATAAATCAGCTGTAATAGTAGTTACCCCATCAATAAGCCTCCTTGGAGGAAAATTACCCTAAGATATGAAGAAAGTCAATTTGACCCAGAAACAAAGTCTCAGAAGAGAGATTCTGGCTATAACTTGGTGCCCAGCTCTTAGCTCTGTCTCCTGGTCCAGCTTCCCAGTGATTCATCATCAAATCCCATAGAGGTAGGATTATAGTAAATTAAGAAAAGAGTTTTTCATTGAAAACTGGTTAAAGCTTTGGTGTACGAGGCAGTGTTGCTTTGGCATCACCACAACTTCCTATAATACATGTGTTCCTCCTAACCAGGAAAGAAGTAATCTCTCAAACTTCACTTCAAAATGCTGCACAGCTTTGGAATCTCACAGGATCCAAAGCACCAGAGGTGGTACTCAGCAGATGTGACAGTGGTTTCCAGCAGACATGAATGTGGTCACTGCCAGATGTGATAATGGTACCCAGCAGACATGACTGTGGTCTCCAGCTGATGTGACAATAGTATCTAGTAGACCAGAATATGGTTCCCAACAGATGTAACAATGATCTCTAGCAGAGATGACAGTGCTCCCCAGCAGATGTGGTGGTAGCTCCAGAAGCACAATGGTGCTCTGTGGATGCAGCAGGACCCTTGGAAGCAGCAACAGACTTAAGCTGATGGATATCAAGAGAGGTGCTGCAGCTCAAGGGTGTGATATTGTCTAAGGTCAGGGGAAGAGAGCAAGAAAATGACTGACACCATGAAGTAGCTGCTAGTATTTATTTGTGAACATGTGTGGATTATAGCCCAAGGTACAGAAATTTGGGGTATGAGGGAAGTGGAGAAGAGACTCTGATTTGAACCAGACTGAAGAAACTAGGCAGGCAGCTATGGAGTACACTTCTATTGTCTGGCATTCCCATAAGAGTCAAACAAAGGGCTTTACTTATAGCACCGTATTCCAATGCAGACTTGGAGAGAACACTGTACCAGGAGCCTGGAGAACTGGCTGTTCATTCTGGTCTGCTACTGACTGTCTCTGGGGAAATAAGTTAACCTCCTTGAACCCCGGCTTATCCTCATACAGAAAAGAGAAGAGGGTTGTACTCAATAACTGAGGCCCTTTCTGTGATAGTTTTATGTCATCACTCCCAGATTCAGATATAGCCAAGGTCTCCCTAACACTCCTTCCACATTGAAATGTGTTTAACTCCCAAGAACTTGGAGATGTTACCATTCCTGTAAGTAATCTTGTAATGGAAATTTTACATCCTTTAAGATAATTAACATTCAGTACCCAATCTTAGAACATTATCCAAACATAGATGAGAAAAGATGAAGCAATGAAAAAGGTGTTACCTTATCATACTTTTATTTTTTTGGCATTAAAAAAAAAAAGACAATTAGGGGATGAGGAAAGTTTTCATTTCTTTAGTACTGAGTTGGTGGCAGCAAAAGCCAAGTGGGATTTGACTATCTCAGGGATAGACTTGCCCTAGGTGACCCAGGTACCTAGGGGAAGTGCAGCCAAGGTGAGTGATGTCCTCTGGGGCTTACATGGCCTGGCCACAAGTGAGAGACCTTCTATAAAGGTCTAAAGGACCCTGGGAACATAGGAGAGTACATTCTAAAGGGCTGACACCTGCCTCACCTTGGGTGGGTAGGTGGGAGGAGTTAGCCAGGACCTCTATGAGCTGTACTGGGAGAGGTGAACCCATGTTATTATTATTATTTTTTTTTTTTTTTTTTGCGGTACGCGGGCCTCTCACTGTTGTGGCCTCTCCCGTTGCGGAGCACAGGCTCCGGACGCGCAGGCTCAGCGGCCATGGCTCACGGGCACAGCCACTCCACGGCATGTGGGATCTTCCCGGACCGGGGCACGAACCCGTGTCCCCTGCATCGGCAGGTGGACTCTCAACCTCTGCGCCACCAGGGAAGCCCCTGAACCCATGTTTTGAAGCTCATCTCTTTGCCTTCTGGCACGTTCCTTCTTCTGATAAGGAACCTCTGGTAATCACATGTCTCATTGGAACATTACCCTCATCTACTAATGTAAAATGATGGCTGACTGTCAACATTTAGAAGGTCCCTGGGGAGGCCAGGTGTCATGGGGAAGACGGCCAGACTGGCTTCCAAGGGGAATGTTCCTTTCCGTGGTAAAAGTACCATAGACCTGGGTTGGGGATTCAGTCATAGAGATGCAGAGGCTCTTGTCTTGTCATTGTGGAGGGAGGCTGAAGGATAATAAGCAGACTGCCCTTATTTTCATTAAAAGGCAAAGTGTCTTTAACAGGGCTGGCATTAGCTTCAGCCTGGCAAGTACATTCCTTTTTTTTTTATTCAAACGGAAAGTCACAAAAATTATAATCATCCTCATCCGTTCACTCAGTCCCATGTAATTAAATTTCTTTTCAATCTTGATCTTTTGTTAGCAGTTTTATGAGTTCATCAGTTTTCCATTAGAGTTCTGAAAATGCTTATTCATTCAGTCAGCAGTATAGTCAGTTACCAGAAACCTGTACTTGTCAAGTCTTTTCCGTGAATTCCTTGAAGATGAAACCCTTTTATAGGAACATATTTGCAAAAGCATCAGAGTACACCCAGAACTGTCTGTAAATGACAAAAGACTTAAAGATGACCACGGTTAAAGATGTGATGAAAGTTCATAATAATGCAATTGACAAGGAAATTTAGTTATTTCTGAGATATACATTTTAAAGTAATAACTAGAATTATGACTTATAACATTATACCAGAACGTATAAGATTTTTAGAAATTTCATGTAATGTCTGAAACATTTATATTAACATATTTCCATACAAATAACGCAATGAAAGTTTAGTATTAGTTGTTTTGTTTGTTTGTTTGTTTATACTGCAGGTTCTTATTAGTCATCAATTTTATACACATCAGTGTATACCTGGCAAGTACATTCTTAGACAAACTGCCGGGAAGCCAGTTTAACAGAAATTTGCTTGGCAAGCAACAAGGGTGAGGTTGAATGGGGTCAGCCTATAATTACCTGATGCATCCATTTCTACCATGTGGCCTGTCTGCCACTTGGCCCAGAAGCGTTGTATCAGCGGCCAGGACAACTCATGTGTCCACTGCCAACTTTTGCCTCACTAACTCTGCCCATACCACCCATTTCTAAAACTTCAATGTCTGACCAGTTCCCTTTCTGACTGCCACAGTCTCTCCTTAAACGTGTTAAAATTTTTCATTGGGACAGGTTAAAGTCACGTCTCTGTATTCTACAAGATGTGGCTGTATACTGGGTTTACCCATTACCTGTGGGCAGCTGGCAAAGAGCTATTTCTTTGCATAGCCTAATTCTTGGGGTCACCCCATTGTTGGCCTCCTCCCATATAACAACTACACTGTAGTCTTAAAATGTCATTTTGTTATTTCATTTCATTTTTATTTTCTGTGTTCTTTTGAAGGTCTCCACTGATTTTTTTTTTTTGAGTGGGATTGCTCTGAGAAAGAATGTTATTTTTAGCATAAATTGAATCAAGTGCGATGAACTCGTATAACAAATTCAACTGCCATAATCAGCTTCATTATATCAAAGTAGGGCAGCTTCTTTCTCCATTATTATTTCTACCTGAGAGACAAAACTGTGTTCACAAATGATGAAACATATATATGTATAATATCATGTTCTAAAAGTTGGTCAGTAATAAGTTCTCATTTCTTTTCTTCATAATAGATTTTGCTTGTCGTGTTAGTGTTTTGCACCACTAACTGCTACTAAAAACCTCAAGCATAGACAAGCTGCTTGGAATTCCAGCCCTGGATGAATTGATTCAAACAGGGTAGACTAATTCATACCACTCTTCCTGTGCAGCCACTAATGAAGAAGACTAAAGAGCAAGTAAAATAGTTACCACTTTCCAGATTTCAATTTTTTATTTGCTTTAATCATTTCATTTTTACTTATTGATCCATTCAAGTAGATATTTATTTATTCCTACCAAATTTGTCCTACAGAGCATTTAAGACACGAACACAAGATGAAAATAAGGATCATAAAAAATAAAAATAAATGTTAGATAATCAAAGTGGGAGGGAAGAGTTAAAAGATCTACAGGATAGTAGCTCCTACATAATTATTAAAGTGGAGGTCAATGTTTGGGCGGGGCTTCCAGGTGGCAAAAGCAAAAATGAAAATATAATAGATACAAAATTACCTATTAGCCATAAAGAAATCTCCTAAAATAAACAAAGCTTTTTGTTGGCACTTGGATCTGAAGGAAATTTCTTATTTATAGCTTTATATAAGAAAAACTCAGTGATATGGATGGCACAATCCCGCAATATAGTTTGGCAACATGCAAACCAAAAGAATTTTGTGTATTGGGGGGGCAGGATTTTTTCTTTGTTAATTTCTTCCTTCTACTAGTTTCTGAGCAATACATTTTCTACTCTCCCAGAGGTAAGCATAAATATTTTAATATTTAATAAAATCTAAACTTATCAATCATTTTACCTGCTCCTGAAAAATACAAGATCATTATAAGACTCTATCTAATTGCTTCCCTCCCAACTTATTGTTTATAGTACTTTAGTTCTATCTTGCTTTTTAATTCTACAAATTAAGCATCATTGTTATTTTATTTATTTTATATGACCAATGTTTAAGTCTATTTATTTATAAAACCTTTGCTCATCATTTCTTCTTGTATTTCAGACTTCCAATTTGAGTTCACTTTTCTGAGTCTGAAGTATATACCTTAGGAATTCATTTTGTGAGGATCTATACTGAGTTTTATTTCTCTTTAAATGTCCTTATTTTACCCTTATTCTTTTCATTAATTATAGAGTTTGGGATTGATAGTTTTTTTTTTCCTCAGCACATTAAAAATAATATTCCCTGTCTTCTGGCTTCCATTAATTATTATTTATCCTGTTTGAGATTTTTGGGGATTCTGTAGTTTGGTGTCTGTCAACAATTCTGAAAAATTTTCAGCCATTCTCTCTTTAAATATTGTCTCTTTTCCATTCTTTCTAATATCTCCATCTGGAACTCCAATTAGACATATGGACTTCTTACTCTATCCTCCTTTACTTTTAACTTCTCATACTTCTTTTTAATCTTGTTTCTCTGTGCTATATTTTGTACAAGTTCTTTAGATTTATCTTCTACTTCACTAATTATCTCTTAATTTTGTCCAATCTACCATATAATTCATACATTGTTTTTCATTTCAATTCTATTTTCCTTTCCTAGAAGTTTTATTTCAAATATACTTTAAAACATTTTTTGTTTCTTGTCCTTATTTTCAGGCTTCTCTTTTATTTCTTGAAGCATATTAAATATACTTATTGTATAGCTTGAAAGTCTGTGAAAGTGTGATTCTGTTTCAGTTGTTTTCTGTCGGCTCTCACCTATGGTGCCTTATTTCCTTGAATGTTTTGTAATTTTTTTTATTATTTGGAACATTATCTGTAGGAATTCTTTGAGAACTGGCTTACAGTTTTTGTCCTCCAGAGAGGATTTTTTTGGACTTTAGTTGCCTGGAGACACTACCAGATCTCTATGATATTTTTTCACGCCACACAGTAGCATGAATTTAGCACTACAAAACCACAAGAAGCAACATCAACTATGAAGGATTCTTCCTTTAAAAAAAATTTTTTTTAATTTATCTATTTATTTATTTTTGGCTGCACTGGGTCTTCATTGCTGCGTGCAGGCTTTCTCTAGTTGCAGTGAGCGGGGGCTACTCTTTGTTGCAGTGTGTGGGCTTCTCATTGCGGTGGCTTCTCTTGTTGTGGAGCACGGGCTCTAGGCACGGGGGCTTCAGTAGTTGTGGCACATGGGCTCAGTAGTTGTGGCTTGCGGGCTCTAGAGCACAGGCTCAGTAGTTGTGGTGCACGGGCTTAGTTGCTCCGTGGCATGTGCGATCTTCCTGGACCAGGGATCAAACCTGTGTCCCCTGAATTGGCAGGATTCTTAACCACTGTGCCACTAGGGAAGTCCCTGAAGCATTCTTGACAAAAATATTTAACTTGAATCTAATAATGAGAAACAATTGGTCAAATTCAGAATATAGGACATTCTACATGACAGTTGGCTGGAATTCTACAAAAGTCATTGTCATACTCACACATAAAAGACAGGATACTCTTCTTAATTAAAAGAAGCTTAAGAAACAGACCAATCAAGTTCAATGCACCTTGGGCAGCTTCTGTTTTTCTTAAGTCATAAAATATATTTGGAAGACAATTAAGAATATTAGAATACGGACCATATAGTAAATGACATTTTATCATTACTTTTCTGAGATGAGGTAATATTATGATTCTATAGGAAGATGTCCTCATTCTAGGAAATGCGTGTTGAAGTATTTAAGGATAAAGTGACCAGTGATTATAAGTTAATTTCAATTGGTTCAAACCAAAAAAACAGGTATTTATCGATATGCACACGTGCACGCACGTGCACACACACGTGTGTAGGTATAGATATTGGCATATGTATAGAGAAACTGGTGACGCTAGAACTGTTCATTGTACTTCTCTCTTGACTTTTCTGTAAGTTTTAAAACATGAAGTTTTTTAACTTTGTAAGAAAAGGCAAAAACAAACAAACAAAAAACCACATGAAGGATAGCTATAGGCACAACTGCTCAGGGGGAAGATTTTCTCCCCTACACCAGAGCTAAAATCAAGACAGGCAAGATTTCTTGTTCTCCCCTTCCGAACAGAGGGTTTATTTCTAGTCCGCTCTTATACTGAGAGTATGACTCCTTCAGGTCTCAGCTTTACATGGGGGAGGGCGTCCTCCATTAGTTTCTTCATCCTAGGAGGGTCTTAGGCTTTTTTTTTACCCCTTCAACCTGTGAAGTTGATAAAACAGAAGTTTAATTTCCCAAGGTTTATCAGATACTCTCAGTGTAAAAGCTGACTTCAGTGCTCACTACCTTTTAGGATTCAGGCTCTAACTTTATATTTGGCCTCTATGAATTTCTTGGCCTCTATGAATTGGCCTCTATGAATTGCTTTCTTACAGCTCAGTAATCAATCTAATTTTTAAAATATTTTCTACTCTGAAATGTTCATTGTTTTTACTAGGAGGATCATTCAGGACATCTTGTTCTAATATACTACCAGAAACAAAAGTCTTCGTGCAACATTTTAAATAAAAATTCAATCACAATTATTTTTCTTCCAATGTTTGTAGAGATTTAAATAGCAGTTATAACCACAAGCAAGTTTCCAAAAAATATTCCTTCTCATATCATTATTAAAAAGCCTCTGGTCTTAATACATAAATCCAGTACATTTACCTTTCAGCTACCTAGGTGAAAATATAGTTGTCTCAATAGACAAAAAAGTACACTATCAAGCCAATCTTTTCTCCTGATTTATGAAGCTCATTTACTCAAATCGTTGGAAAGTCATAATCTACCTTATGTACCAAAAATGTACATAAAGAGAGGCTAGATCATGAAAGAACACCTTCTCAGTGTCATAAATTCCTTTCATAACAACAGTGGAAACAGCCCTGTTGACAAGTCTGATACATCCTTCTTTTCATGCTTTATTTATTTGCTTAGATAAGGATCAGACTACAAAGCCCACATCTCTCCCATTTTCTTGTTACGGTACTGGACATGGGATGCTCTGGACCAAACTACTCTATGAGGGTGTCACAGTTCTCTCAACACAAGGCTCCACCGAAGCACAGGGCAAACCTTTCCCCAAGATAGCTGTGTAGGTTACCACTGATGTCCTCAGTTGGATGAACACCAGCCTTAACTGAACAAGAATATTTATTAAAGAAACATAGAGAAATGAAGGAAAGTAAACAAATATCTATTCTGCAACAAGCAAATCTCAGAATCATAACATTCCATGATGTCCCACAGACCCTGATTATAGCAGAATAATTATTCCCCAGAGTCAATTACACTTGTGGATTGAGGATATTTTTAGCCTGGGACTTTCCTTAGCCTTTACCAGCCTCCAAAAATCTCTATTTTTCTGATCTGTATGTTGGCCAACATATCTAACTGTACCTGCACACACATAGAGTTACCCAGGAGTGAGATTACAGAGTTTCTATATATAATAGCACAGCCTCCTCCTTGATTTTGAGCTCAATTTTTGCCCTAGGTAACCAAGGCAGCAAAAGCATTAATTCTGCTTGTAGTCAGAGCAATTAAAATTTCCTCTAAGTCCTGCTGTCTTTCCCTTCTTTTTACAAGAGGGTCGGGTGTTCTTCCTCTAAGAGAATATGCTCTACTTGTTTAAAATTGTAAAGGCAACCTACACTTTCCCCATTTCCTCTCATTTAGGCTCCGGAGAATAATAGATTAACAAACTCAATTTAAAATGGAAATACCTGAACCTCATTCCCCCAAAATGAAAGTAATAATGAAACCACTTTGTGTCAGGCACTAGGTTAAATGCTTATATTTATTCTCTCACCCAAAAAGTGCTATTGGCATCTCCACTCATCTTACAATGGGTACCATTAGCATCTCCATCTTTTGAATGACACTTCAGTCTAAGGAACAGAGCCATTAAAGGCCTTCCTAAGGGCACACAGTATGGAATCAGGATCAAAGCCATTATGGCTGCAGAGTCTACTGCATTCCTAACCAGCACAATACCCCTGCTTATTTTCAGCAGCCCTTCTCAGAAATGTTTCAGATTCACACATCCTGGGAGTCTTCAAGTCCCTGAAGTCACAGTCTCAACGTAGGAATAAACAACCACTGTTAATTGAAAGTTACAGTATGTCAGACACCATCCTGGAGCTGGTTCTCATACAACTCACAAGGTAGGTATCATTCCCATTTCCCAGTGCGGAAATGAAGACACCACCCCCTCCCCCAACAAAAGTTTTAAGAGACCATACACCTTCTAAGGCCATACATCTAGAGAGTGATGAGCGGGGTTTCAAACCCAGGTGTGACTCCATGTGCCACCTCTCCGGATCAGACACAGCATTCCTCACAGGACAGGGCTAGGTCAGATTACACTGTGCTGGTGACCACAACCATTATGGCAACGGTCTTTAAAGAGTGTAGAGAAAGAAAAGCTAATACTGGAAAACTGAGTTTTTGGTTTCACATAATATATTAGAAGAAAATAAATTAAATTAACAGCAAGAAATTCATTCTTATGGCTTCCCTTCCCTTAGCCTGCCCAGGAAGCAGGGGTTTTTGCATTGATCATTCGTTCTCTAGAAGCCAGTGCAGTAGAGTAGAAAGGCTCTGGGCCCGGGGTCAGAGACTTGAGTTTGAGGCCAAGCTTCAGCATTCCCTTGGGTAGGTTGTTCAACCTCCCTGACCTTTAGTTTTCTAGTCTGTACAGTGGGAATTTTAACCATCTTATCTATCTCACTTCAGTGTCATGAAGATTAAATGAGATCAAAGATATGATAGGGCTCTGTATCTGAATGAGATAAAGTTGATTACTATTATGTGAGTTACTAAGACTCTTCCACAGAAAAGAGATAAGGATGGAGTGTGTGTGTGTGTACTTATGCATATACATGCATATATATGCGTGCATGAATATGCATATAAGTACATATGTATAAGTAAGTTGTGTTGTGCAAATGAAGATAAAAAATTAGTCATAATGTCACAGGAAAAGCCCTGTTCGGGTGTGCTGCGGCAAGCCTGCAGGCCTTGATTTTAGCTGCTTAACTAAGCTGCTTATGAGATATGCAGATAGTGTTGAAAGACTGCTGCTGCGACCAAGATAAGAGGGATAGTAATCCTCAGAGGACTAGTACCAAAGTCTGTGCTCTCACTGGTGACTTCCGGGAGCCTCACTGAGCAGCGTGTTCCAACCAGAGGTCACTGGGAAAGGAGCGGTTACATTCTGGAGAGAGAGAGAGAGAGAGAGAGAGAGAGAATGTGTGTAAGAAAGAAAAATGAAGGTATCAAATGGAACATGGGACTCTTTGACGGGTCCTTTAAAAAGAAGCAGCACTTGGGGCTTCCCTGGTGGCGCAGTGGTTGAGAGTCCGCCTGCCGATGCAGAGGACACGGGTTCGTGCCCCGATCCGGGAAGATCCCACATGCCGCGGAGCGGCTGGGCCCGTGAGCCATGGCCACTGAGCCTGCGCGTCCGAAGCCTGTGCTCCGCAACGGGAGAGGCCACAACAGTGAGAGGCCCGCGTACCGCAAAAAAAAAACCCAAAAAAAACAGCACTCAACACCCCGGCATACAATGAGCTTGTTTTTGAGGGACTCTTGGCTGCCTCCTCACCTTGCCTTCCCCTTTTCCTCTCCTTCTTCCCCCAATTCCTCTGCTACCTTTGCTCACTTCTGCTTTTCCTGCTGAAACTTTTCCTTTATTGGATTTGTCACGTCTACTTTGCTTTCCCACTGGTCACTTTTTAAATGCGGCAGCCAAAGTCATCAATATCACTAGCAATTACATCCATACTCAGAATTATTTCTGTGAAGAGACATGCCAGAACACCAGAAGGAAATCTTCCTGAGAATTATGCAAGGCAGAATCTCATTTTTAACTGACACGTATGAGGAAACACATGCTATCTACCAATGAAATTGAATGCTCAAGTGGCAATATAAAAGGTCTGCAGTTCACATTTCCCTAGACCCATAAAAGGAAGCATATTTTCATTAGACAGATTTTTCAAGTCAATGACCAACTCCCTCCCGTTTCTCCTGAGACTGATGTAAAGCTGGTCCATGTTAATGCCACTGGCAGAATACTGTACCTAGAGAGAGGAAGGAGAGGAAGGGTAGATTTAATACTTATTAGTTTGTGGTACTAGGAAGTAAGATGTGATGCCCATGCCCCGTGCCCCTCAACTCCTAGGTCTTAATAGAAGACAGGAGAGTAAGGAATGGAGTCAGCAACAGGAGTCTGCTAATATTTGCTTCCTCTTCCTTCCCTTTCTTTCTTCTGCTTAATAATTAAGTCTAACATAATGGATAGGATTTCAGAAAACGTATGGCCTAGAAGAGGGGCCAGTCACTTTTCCCGTGAAGCGCCAGAGAGTAAAGACTTTAGGGCTTTGTAATCCACATGGACGTGGTTGCAACTCCCCAGCTCTGTGGTTGTGTCACAAAAGCAGCCGTAGACAAGCGAACATGGCGGTGTTCCAACACAATTTTATGTATAGACCTTGAAATCTGAAATTTACATAATTTTCACATGTCATAAATAACACTCTTCTTTATAATTTTTTTTTCTGCAGCCACTTAAAAATGTCAAAACTCCCCTTAACTTGTCGACCCTACAGAAACAGGTGGTAAGCCAGATTTGGCCTGTGGGTCACAGTTTGCCAATCCCTGGTCTAGAACTTCTTATATATTAAGAGTATTCTTCACATTAAACCCATGGAAACTGAAGTTATTTCGTCTCTTTTTGCCCATCCTCTTTTCCCTAAGTCCATTATTTTTCCCCACCCCCTCCCTCCTATTCTCATTTACCAGTTCACCACTTCTCTTCTAGCTTCGCCTATTTGAGCTATGAACCTCAAAAGAGAATAAGGACCATTTGCCAAAGACCCACTTGTAAGCACCCAGCCCTGCAGGGGGCACTAGCAGAATGAGAGACACAGAGCCTGTGGTGACCATGTTGGCCTGGTCTGTAATCCACCCTCCTCTCCCTCTTCCTTCCTGGTCGAGCCCACGCCCACAATGGAGGCTGAAGACACCAGTCGTCCCTTTCCCACCCTTCCTGACAGAAAAGACATGGGTATGTCTGTGACCCATTCCTGGACAATAAGACTTGAAGAGAAAGAAGTCTATTTGGGTGCTGCTGGGAAAGGTCTTCCTCATGGAAAAATGAGCAGTGGTTGGAGATTGAGAGAGATACAAGAGCAGAAGCCTCACCGTCCCCTTGCTTCCTACTCTTGGATGATGTCATGTAAAGACATGACGTTAGGAGCTGCAATAGCCACGAGGGAAGTTCAAGAGCTGACCCAGAGGCATAAGGTTGTTAATTCACTGAATCATCCCTGCAACTCTCTCCCTCTGGACTTCATGTTATAGGAGGTAATGAACCCCTGGGATGGGAATTCTGTTACTGTCTGTTACAGACAGCCTTCATTCTTGTGAAGCTTCTGTTGTGATACAGAAGATGAAAAACTATTATAAGAAAACATAAAATATCAAATTTAATAGACCACCACATGACACTAGTTATACTTTTAATGCCTCCTGATTAAGAAAAATCACATATCATCAACTCCCTCCCTGGCAGCTCTGTTCCATCTACGTCAAAATATGTTCCTATCTCTCCCAATAATTACAGCCCTATCTCCACCTTCCACATCCCGAGCAAGCTTCTTGAAAGTTATCTTACTTTTATCATTATCTTTATTCTCCACTTCCTATTCTGTCATCCTCACTCCTCAAATGGCGGTCCCCTGTTTTTCCTTCACCCACACTACTCCATCAAATGCTTCCAACAGAGTCACCAATGACTTCCATGTTGATAAGCCGAAGCACAGTTTTCAGTTCTTATCTTGCTTGACCTCTCCAAGGTATTGATACTATTCACCATGCCTCCCTGATACCACACTTTCCCAGTTTTCTTTTACTTCTCTCCATCTTTATCTCTGCCTTCTCCTCTACTTGTTCTGAACATTAGTGTTCCTCGGCGTTTTTTCCTCATCTGACGCACACTTCTTACGCAGTCTCATCTACACCTATAGCTTTAGCTGCTACCTGTAAATTAATGAGGCCACACCTATCGACCTCTCTCTTGAGTTACAGACCCATGTAACTAAGCTCCTAATGGACAGCTCCACTTGAATGTCTTAAAGGTGCCTTAACCTCAACATGGCCAAGCCAAACCATCATCTACCCCTCATATCTCAGGGGATGGCACTACAGTCTGCCACGTGGCCCAGGTCAGGACCCCGGACATCATCTTGACATCTCCCTCCATGGGCTTGTACATAACACGCATTCACTCTGCCTGCAATGTTCTTCCCTTACTTTGCCACATGGAGAATGTCTTCTAGGAAGACTCTTCCAATTCTCTCTAACTATAAGTTGCTTTCTCCTCAGCATTTCCTTATTTCTTAGGACACATATCTGTTATAGCCTTTATCATATTATTTATATCCTCTGTATTTCTGTATTTCTCACAGCAGACTCTGAGCTGGAGAACAAGAACTGTGTGTCATTCATCTTTGTATGGCCATTGTCTAACACAGTAGTGGGCACATTCTTGAAGACTGTTGAGAAATATTTGTTGAGTGAAGTAATGAAGAGGCACAAAATAATTATTTGTTGGATAGCTGATTATATTAAAGAGAAGAAACCCTAATTCAGATTTCATGATTGATAGGCAAATATTCTTTCTAACTCAACACTTTTGTCAATGATTGGATAGCAACACCTACAGAATTTTATAATTTAGAGTTGGAAAATATATTTATATATATGGTCCAGCTTCTTTACAAACTTGTTAGGGCTCATTTTTCAAGTTTCCAGTCGACAGTTAACTACTAAAATCCTTCATGTGTTAGTTATTTTAGTAAAGTGAAACATGCCCCCAGGAATTCGAGTAATACTATTCACTTGCTGACAAACATTTTTTCCCCATAGATGAATTTCAATCCAATTCAAATCAAATCATCCCCAATTCTAAACTCCTCACATCCAAATGAATATAATTTTAGCGTATTTTGCAAGTTTGCTTTATGTCCTATTATTTCATTGCAGTTTGCATCATATTTTCTTAGCAAATACATTTAGACATCTGGCACTAAGTTTGGGATTTCCCTGGAACAATAATCATTCTTATCACTAGACTTTGCAGAAACCACCATTTGCATGGATTAATGTATTGTTTAATGAAGCAGTGCAGTTACTTTAAGAAATGCTAGCTGTCAAAACTCTCTCTGGACTTCAAGCTGGGTAGACATAGTTACTGGTAATAAATGTCCTCACAATTGCAACTCTGGCTATTTTTCTAAGGAATCTTTACACAGTATTTAGTAAAGTATATTAAAGAAGCTTAATAAGAATTTTTAAAATAGTCTACTTAGACCCTTAGTGAGATTGAAAATGAATGATTTTACACACTTCTTTCCTTGCTTCATTAATCTTCAGTGCCTAATTGCTAAGGCAAACTATCTTTTTTTGAGTTCTGCGAAAAAGTTTTTTACTTTTAATTGTACACTAATCAAATGTCCCCTGCTTCATTTACTAGGCCCTTATTGGTGTTGACTAGTTTCTAGAGAAGCTATTTTCCTGTCACTTAATCAAGAAACTTCCTTTGTTGAAACTAACTCAACATTGTAAAACAACTATACCCCAATTTAAAAAAAAAAGGAACTTTCTTTGTTATTAACACTAAACTAAACAGTAGTCCAAAGTCTACATTTCCCAGTGCTGTGGCATAAATGTCATCACATATTACAGTGTAAACCATACTCCCTTCAAACCATCTTTAAATGTTAGTAATTATCTTCCATTTCTATTCCCTTCAAGAATTCTAGTGGAGAAGGGGGAGACCTTCAAGATGATGGAGGATAAGACATGGAGATCACCTTCCTCCCCACAAATACATCAGAAATACATGTACGTGTGGAACAACTCCTACAGAACACCTACTGAATGCTGGCAGAAGACCTCAGACCTCCCAAAAGGCAAGAAACTCCCCATGTACCTGGGTAGGGCAAAAGAAAAAAGAGAAAACAGAGACAAAAGAATAGGGACAGGACCTGCGCCTCTGGGAGGGAGCTGTGAAGGAGGAAAAGTTTCCACACACTAGGAAGCCCCTTCACTGGCGGAGACTGCGGGTGGCGGAGAGGGGGAAGCTTTGGAGCCATGGAGGAGAGCGCAGCCACAGGGGTGCGGAGGGCAAAGTGGAGAGATTCCCGCACAGAGGATTGGTGCCGACCGGTACTCACCAGCCCGAGAGGCTTGTCTGCTCACCCGCCGGGGCGGGCGGGGCTGGGAGCTGAGGCTCAGGCTTGGGAGCTTAGATCCCAGGGAGAGGACTGGGGTTGGCTGTGTGAACACAGCCTGAAGGGGGCTAGTGAGCCACAGATATCTGGGAGGGAGTCCAGGAAGAAGTCTGGACCTGCCAAAGAGGCAAGAGACCATTGTTTCGGGGTGCACGAGGAGAGGGGATGCAGAACACTGCCTAAACGAGCTCCAGAGACGGTCGCGAGCCACGGCTGCCAGGGCGGACCCCAGAGACGGGCATCAGACACTAAGGCTGCTGCTGTTGCCACCAAGAAGCCTGTGTGCGAGCACATGTCACTCTCCACATCGCCCCTCCCAGGAGCCTGTGCAGCCCGCCACTACCAGGGTCCCATGATCCAGGGACAACTTCCCCGGGAGAACGCACGGCACACCTCAGGCTGGTGCAACGTCCCTCCGGCCTCTGCCGCCACAGGCTCGCCCCGCACCCATACACCTCCCTCGCCCCGGCCTGAGTGAGCCAGAGACCCCAAATCAGCTGCTCCTTTAACCCCGTCCTGTCTGAGAGAAGAACAGATGCCCTCAGGCGACCTTCACGCAGAGGCAGGGCCAAATCCAAAGCTGAACCCCAGGAGCTATGCAAACAAAGAAGAGAAAGGGAAACCTCTCCCAGCATCCTCAGGAGCAGCGGATTAAATCTCCACAAACAACTTAACATACCTGCATCTGTGGAATACCTGAATAGACAATGAATCATCCCAAATTGAGGAAGTGGACGTTGGGAGCACCTGTAGACTTGGGGTTTGCTTTCTGCATCTAATTTGTTTCTGGTTTTATGTTTATCTTAGTTTACTATTTAGAGTTTATTATCATTGGTAGATTTGTTTATTAATTTGCTTGCTCTCTTCCTTTTTTAAAAATATATACATATATATATATTTTCCTTTTTCTCTTTTTGTGAGTGTGTATGTACTTGCCTCTTTGTGTGATTTTGTCTGTATAGCTTTGCTTTTACCATTTGTCCTAGGGTTCTGTCTTTTTTTTTTTTTTAGTAGAGTTTTTAGGGCTTGTTATCATTGGTGGATTTGTTTTTTGGTTTGGTTGCTCTCTTTTTCTTTCTTTTTTATTACTTTTAAATTTTTTAAGTTTTTAATAATTTTGTTTAATTTATTATTTTAATAAATTTATTTTTTCTTTCTTTCTTTCTTTTTTTCTCCCTTTTCTTCTCAGCTGTGTGGCTGACAGAGCCTTGGTGCTCTGGCTGCATGTCAGGCCTGTGCCTCTGAGGTGGGAGAGACAAGTTCAGCACATTGGTCCACCAGAGACCTCCCAGGTCCACATAATATCAAACAGTGAAAGCTCTCCCAGAGGTCTCCATCTCAACGCCTAAGACCCAGCTCCACTCAATAACCAGCAAGCTACAGTGCTGGACACCCTAGGGCAAACAACTAGCAAGACAGGAACACAACCCCACTCATTAGCAGAGAGGCTGCCTAAAATCATAATAAGGTCACAGAAACCCCAAAACACACCACCGGATGCGGTCCTGCCCACCAGAAAGACAAGATCCAGCCTCATCCACCAGAACACAGGCACCAGTCCCTTCCACTGTGTAGGAAGCCTACACAAACCACTGAAGCAACCTTAGCCACTGGGAGCAGACACCAAAAACAACAGGAACTACGAACCTGCAGTCTGCGAAAAGGAGACCCCAAACACAGTAAGTTAAGGAAAATGAGAAGACAGAGAAACACACAGCAGATGAAGGAGCAAGGCAAAAACCCACCAGACCAAATAAAGGAAGAGGAAATAGGCAGTCTACCTGAAAAAGAATTCAGAATAATGAGAGTAAAGATGATCCAAAATCTTGGCAATAGAATGGAGAAAATACAAGAAATATTTAAAAAGGAACTAGAAGAACTAAAAAGCAAACAATGATGAAAAACACAATAAATGAAATTTAAAATTCTCTAGAAGGAATCAATAGCAGAATAACCGAGGCAAAAGAATGGATAAGTGACCTGGAAGATAAAATACTGGAAATAACTACCGCAGAGCAGAATAAAGGAAAAAGAATGAAAAGAATTGAGGACAGTCTCAGAGACCTCTGGCACAACATTAAACACACCAACATCGAATTATAGGGGTCCCAGAAGAGGAAGAGAAAAAGAAAGGGACTGAGAAAATATTTGAAGAGATTATAGTTGAAAACTTCCCTAATATGGGAAAGGAAATAGTCAATCAAGTCCAGGAAGCGCAGAGAGTTGCATCCAGGATAAACCCAATAAGAAACATGCCAAGACACATATTAATATTAATCAAACTATCAAAAATTAAATACAAAGAAAAATATTAAAAGCAGCAAGGGAAAAATGACAAATAACATACAAGGGAATCCCCATAAGGTTAACAGCCGATCTTTCAGCAGAAATTCTGCAAGCCAGAAGGGAGTGGCAGGACATATTTAAAGTGATGAAAGGGAAAACCCTACAACCAAGATTACTCTACCCAGCAAGGATCTCATTCAGATTCAATGGAGAAATTAAAACCTTCACAGACAAACAAAAGCTAAGAGAATTCAGCACCACCAAACCAGCTTTACAACAAATGCTAAAGGAACTTCTCTAGGCAGGAAACACAAGAGAAAGTAAAGACCTACAATAACAAACCCAAAAGAATTAAGAAAATGGTAATAGGAACACACATACCGATAACTACCTTAAATGTAAATGGATTAAATGCTCCAACCAAAAGACATAGACTGGCTGAATGGATACAAAAGCCATACCTGTATATATGCTGTCTACAAGAGACCCACTTCAGACCTAGGGACACATACAGACTGAAAGTGAGGGCATAGAAAAAGATATTCCATGCAAATGGAAATCAAAAGAAAGCTGGAGTAGCAATTCTCATATCAGACAAAATAGACTTTAAAATAAAGATTATTACAAGAAACAAAGAGGGACACTACATAATGACCAAGGGATCAATCCAAGAAGAAGATATAACAATTGTAAATATTTATCCACCCAACATAGGAGCACCTCAATACATAAGGCAAATGCTAACATCCATAAAAGGGGAAATTGACAGTATCACATTCATAGTAGGGGACTTTAACACCCCACTTTCACAAATGTACAGATCATCCAAAATAAAAATAAATAAGGAAACACAAGCTTTAAATGACACATTAAACAAGATGGACTTAATTGATATTTATAGGACATTCCAAAAACAACAGAATACACTTTCTTCTCAAGAGCTCATGGAATATTTTCCAGGATAGATCATATCTTGGGTTCACAAATCAAGCCTTGGTAAATTTAAGAAAGTTGAAATCATATCAAGTATCTTTTCTGACCACAGTGCTATGAGACTAGATATCAATTACAGGGAAAAATCTGTTAAAAATACAAACACATGGAGGCTAAATAATACACTAATAAATAACCAAGAGATCACTGAGGAAATCAAGAGATTCTGTGCATTAATTTTGTATCCTACTTTACCAAATTCATTGATTAGCTCTTATAGTTTTCTGGTAGCATCTTTAGGAATCTCTATATATAGGATCATGTCATTTGCAAACAGTGACAGCTTTACTTCTTCTTTTCTGATTTGGATTCCTTTTATTTCTTTTTCTTCTCTGACTGCTGTGGCTAAAACTTCAAAAACTATGTTGAATATTAGTGGTGAGAGTGGACAACTTTGTCTTGCTCCTGAACTTAGAGGAAGTGCTTTCAGTTTTTTGTCATTGAGAACAATGTTGGCTGTGGGTTTGTCATATATGGCCTTTATTATGTTGAGGTAAGTTCCCTCTATGCCTACTTTCTGGAGAGTTTTTATCATAAATGGGTGTTGAATTTTGTCAAAAGCTGTTTCTGCATCTATTGAAATGATCATATGGTTTTTCTCCTTCAATTTGTTAATATGGTTTATCACATTGATTGATTTGCATATATTGAAGAATCCTTGCATTCCTGGGATAAACCCCACTTGGCCATGGTGTATGATCCTTTTAATGTGCTGTTGGATTCTGTTTGTGAGTATTTTGTTGAGGATTTTTGCATCTATGTTCATCAGTGATATTGACCTGTAGTTTTCTTTGTGACATCTTTGTCTGGTTTTGTTATCAGGGTGATGGTGGTCTCGTAGTATGAGTTTGGGAGTGTTCCTTCCTCTGCTATATTTTGGAAGAGTTTGAGAAAGATAGGTGTTAGTTCTTTTCTAAATGTTTGATAGAATTTGCCTGTGAAGCCATCTGGTCCTGGGCTTTTGCTTGTTGGAAGATTTTTAATCACAATCTCAATTTCAGTGCTTGTGATTGGTCTGTTTATATCTTCTATTTCTTCCTGGTTCAGTCTTGGAAAGTTGTGCTTTTCTAAGAATGTGTCCATTTCTTCCAGGTTGTGTATTTTATTGGCATACACTTGCTTGTAGTAATCTCTCATGATCCTTTGTATTTCTGCAGTGTCAGTTGTTACTTCTCCTTTTACATTTCTGATTCTACTGATTTGAGTCTTCTCCCTTTTTTTCTTGATGAGCCTGGCTAATGGTTTATCAATTTTGTTTATCTTCTCAAAGAACCAGCTTTTAGTTTTGTTCATCTTTGCTATAGTTTCCTTCCTTTCTTTTTGATTTATTTGTGATCTGATTTTTATGATTTCTCTCCTTCTGCTAACTTTGGTGCTTTTCTGATCTTCTATCTCTAATTGCTTTAGGGGTGAGGTTAGGTTGTTTATTTGAAACATTTCTTGTTTCTTTTTTCTTTTCTTTTTTAAAAATAAATTTATTTATTTATTTATTTATGGCCATGTTGGGTCTCCGTTGCTGCGCGTAGGCTTTCTCTAGTTGCAGCGAGTGGGGGCTACTCTTTATTGTGGTGCATGGGCTTCTCATTGTGGTGGCTTCTCTTCTTGCAGAGCACAGGCTATAGGTGCACGGGCTTCAGGAGTTGTGGCACGTGGGCTCAGCATTTGTGACTCGTGGGCTCTAGAGCACAGGCTCAGTAGTTGTGGCATATGGGCTTATTTGCTCCACAGCACATGGGATCTTCCCGGACCAGGGCTTGAACCCATGTCCCCTGCACTGGCAGGAAGATCCTTAACCACTGCACCACTAGGGAAGTCCCATTTCTTGTTTCTTGAGGTAGGACTGTATTGCTAAAAACTTCCCTCTTCGAACTGCTTTTGTTGCATCCCATAGGTTTTGGGTCATCGTGTTTTCATTGTCATTTGTTTCTAGGTATTTTTTGATTTCCTTTTTGATTTCTTCAGTGATCTCTTGGTTAATTAGTAGTGTATTATTTAGCCTCCATGTGTTTGTATATTTTACAGATATTTTTCCTGTAACTGGTATCTAGTCTCATAGCGTTGTGTTTGGAAAAGATACTTAAAACTATTTCAATTTTCTTAAATTTACCAAGGCTTGATTTGTGACCCAAGATATGATCTATCCTGGACAATGTTCCATAAGCACTTGAGAAGAAAGTGTATTCTGTTGTTTTTGGATGGAATGTCCTATAAATATCAATTAAGTCCATCTTGTTTAATGTGTCATGTAAAGCTTATGTTTCCTTATTTATTTTCATTTTGGATGATCTATCCATTGGTGAAAGTGGGGTGTTAAAGTCCCCTACTATGAATGTGATACTGTCGATTTCCCCTTTTATGGATGTTAGCATTTGCCTTATGTATTGAGGTGCTCCTATGTTGGGTGCATAAATATTTACAATTGTTATATCTTCTTCTTGGATTGATCCCTTGGTCATTATCTAGTGTCCCTCTTTGTTTCCTATAATAGTCTTTATTTTAAAGCCTATTTTGTCTGATATGAGAATTGCTACTCCAGCTTTCTTTTGATTTCCATTTGCATGGAATATCTGTTTCCATGCCCTCACTTTCAGTCTGTATGTGTCCCTAGGTCTGAAGTGGTCTCTTGTAGACAGCATATATACAGGTCTGGTTTTTGTATCCATTCAGCCAGTCTGTGTCTTTTGTTTGGAGCATTTAATCCATTTACATTTAATGTAGTTATCTATATGTATGTTCCTATTACCATTTTCTTAATTCTTTTGGGTTTGTTATTGTAGGTTTTTTCCTTCTCTTGTGTTTCCTGCCTAGAGAAGTTTCCTTAGCATTTGTTGTAAAGCTGGTTTGGTGGTGCTGAATTCTCTTAGCTTTTGTTTGTCTGTGAAGGTTTTAATTTCTCCATTGAATCTGAATGAGATCCTTGCTGGGTAGAGTAATCTTGGTTGTAGGTTTTTACCTTTCATCACTTTAAATATGTCCTGCCACTCCCTTCTTGCTTGCAGAGTTTTAAAGATGATACAAACAGATTGAGAGATATACCATGTTCTTGGATTGGAAGAATCAACATTGTGAAAATGACTGTACTGCCCAAAGCAATCTACAGATTTAGTGTTATTCCTATCAAGCTACCAATGGCATTTTTCACAGAACAAGAATAAAAAACTTCACAATTTGCATGGAAACAGAAAGACCCCAAATAGCCAAAACAATCTTTAGAAAGAAAAATGGAGCTGGAAGAATCAGGCTCCCTGACTTCAGACTATACTACAAAGCTACAGTAATCATGAAAGTATGGTACTGGCACAAAAACAGAAATACAGATCAATGGAACAGGATAGAAAGCCCAAAGGTAAACCCACCCACCTATGGTCACCTTATCTCTGATAAAGGAGGCAAGAATATACAATGGATAAAAGACAGCCTCTTCAATAAGTGGTGCTGGGAAAACTGGACAGCTACATGTAAAAGAATGAAATTAGAACACTTCCTAACACCAAACACAAAAATAAACTCAAAATGGATTAAAGACCTAAATATAAGACCAGACTCTGTAAAACTTTTATAAGAAAACATAGGCAGAACACTCTATGACATAAATCACGGCAAAATCCTTTTTGACCCACATCCTAGAGAAATGGAAATAAAAACAAAAATAAACAAATGGGACCTAATGAAACTTCAAAGCTTTTGCCCAGCAAAGGAAACCATAAACAAGACTAAAAGACAACCCTCAGAATGGGAGAAAATATTTGCAAATGAAGCAACTGACAAAGGATTAATCTCCAAAATTTACAAGCAGCTCATGCAGCTCAATATCAAAAAAACAAACAACCCAATACAAAAATGGGCAGAAGACCTAAATAGACATTTCTCCAAAGAAGATATACAGACTGCCAACAAACACATGAAAGGATGCTCAACATCACTAATCATTAGAGAAATGCAAATCAAAACCACAATGAGGTATCACCTCATAGCAGTCAGAATGGCCATCATCAAAATATCTACAAACAATAAATGCTGGAGAGGGTGTGGAGAAAAGGGAACCCTCCTGCACTGTTGCTGGGACTGTAAATTGATACAGCCACTATGGAGAACAGCATGGAGGTTCCTTAAAAAACTAAAAATATAACTACCATATGACCCAGCAATCCCACTACTGGGCATATACCCTGAGAAAACCATAATTCATAAAGAGTCGTGTACCACAAAGTTCATTGCAGCTCTATTTACAATAGCCAGGACATGGAAGCAACCTAAGTGTCCATTGACAGATGAATGGATAAAGAAGATGTAGCATATATATACAATGGCATATTCCTCAGCCATAAAAAGAAACGGAATTGAGTTTTTTGTAGTAAGGTAGATGGACCTAGAGTCTGTCATACATAGTGAAGTAAGTCAGAAAGAGGAAAACAAATACTGTTTACTAACACATATATATAGAATCTAAAAAGAAAAGGTTCTGAGGAACCTAGGGGCTGGACAGGAATAAAGACACAGGTGTAGAGAATTGACTTGAGGACATGGGGTGGGGGAAGGGTAAGCTGGGATGAAGTGAGAGAGTGGCGTGGACATATATACACTACCAAATGTAAAATAGATAGCTAGTGGGAAGCAGCCACATAGCACAGGGAGATCAGCTCGGTGCTTTGTGACCACCTAGAGGGGTGGGATAGGGAGGGTGGGAGGGAGACGCAAGAGGGAGGACATATGAGGATATATGCATATGTATAGGTGATTCACTTTGTTATAAAGGAGAAACTAACACACCACTGTAAAGAAATTATACTGCAATAAAGATGTTAAAAAAGAAATTCAAGTGGAAAACTTGACATAACTAATGATAGCTTTATTCAAATATCAATTAACAAATATGTATATAGCTTCTACTTAGCTGTGCCAAACAGTAGCGTGTAATACGAGTAACTTCTCCCCCTTCTGAAGAACAGGAGGAGCAGAAGCAGGATGGGTATCCCCACACCTGGCTGCAAAAGATTTTGAAAAGGTTTATTACTCACATAGGGAGGCTTTCTGGTGAGAGCAGGATGGGCTCCCAAGCTGGTCTGCAGATGGCTTGAGAGAGAAGGGAAAGAAGGCTGGCTTTGGGGTGTTCATGATGATTAGCGGGTGGGGCTGGGGAGAGTGTTCCCATGCATGATGTAGGGCTTGCACAGCACCAAAGGAAGGAGCACCCAGACTTTCTTATCCAGTTGCTCAGATGTGGGACCAAGAGGAAGGGGAGTGCTGAAGCTTAAAATCTGTCAGCAAACATCAAAAATGGGGCATACTCTGTGTTACAATAATTAGAAATGGCACAGAACCTAGTATATAATTTGCTACAATAAGATCGTAATGTGACAATAATGTTACATAGTAAACAACCCCCAAATCTTAATGGCATACAAAAATAAATGTTTAAAATAAATAAATAGGGACTCCCCTGGTGGCACAGTGGTTAAGAATCCGCCTGCCAATGCAGGGGACATGAGTTCGATCCCTGGTCCGGGAAGATCCCACATGCCGCGGAGCAACAAGCCTGTGCACCACAACTACTGAAGCCCATGCTCTGCAACGAGAGAAGCCCCCGCAATGAGAAGCCCCCGCACCACAATGAAGAGTAGCCCCCGCTCGCCACAACTAGAGAAAGCCCACGTGGAGCAGCAAAGACCCAATGCAGCCATAAATAAATACGTACATACATACATACATACATACATTTATTAAATAAATACATTTTAAAAAATAAACGTTTGTTCCTCTCATGGCTAGAGTCAACAAGACAGCTCTGCTGATCTTGCCTGAACCTATTCACCTGTGTGAGTCAGCTGTGAGCAGATCTCAGCTGGCTTTACTTAGGGTGACTGTGGTGCCTCAGCTCTGCTCCATGTCTCGTCCTCCAACAGGCTAGCACAGCCACACTATCATGGCAAAGGCAGAGGTGGAAAAGTAAGCAAATCCAATCACACATGTATGTTTTTTACTTCTGCTTGTGGGAGTTTTGCTAACTTCTTATTGACCAAGAAAACTACATGGCCAAGCCTAGAGCTACAGCTGGAAAGCAAAAGATATATAGACAACAGTGAAGCTTTGGGGCCATTTTTGCAATCTATGGCACGAATGGATTACTAACATATCACAACCTCTTATCCTGCTTTACAGTACCAAGAGAAGGAAAGTAAATTCAATGAGCTACTTACTATCAAGTGTCAGCACTGTACTTGGAATTAGGACTATGAAAATAAATGAGATAGTGCTAAAGAGCTCAGTCTGATATTGGGGAAAATTTAAATAAATTAGTGCATTATTAAAATAAATTAAAATTCAGTGTGTTAACAACAGATATTTTAATGAGGTGGCACAGAAAAGACACAGATTAACTCTTTCACCTCCTTTACCATATATTTCACAGCCAATTTAATGCAAATTTCCTCTTGATTCTGAGAACATGAAGAAAAAGCTGACTGAGGTTCCCCAAAGAATAGCCTCATAAATATGCAGTCTCTTTGAAAACAAAACTAAATTGTAAGTTCTATTAGGCTAGCAGAAAGTCATTTGATTCTTTTGTTGCTCAGGTACACTTAGTAGTCATCCAGTTTCAACCAAAATTTATTGTGTGCCTACCTGGGCAAGCTGTTTTGTTGGGAATTTGCTAGGGTTTGGGGATGCCTGGCAAAGATGACTAAACAAAGATGACTTTAAAAAAAAGGTATCTGCCTTCCAAATAACTTAGTCCTACTTACTCCGAAGTCCGTTGCATAAAACATATACAAGCAGAGCCATTGTGCTTAAAGTAGAAGTTGGGGGCCTGGAGCTCCCTCCAACCCAGGCCACTCCTGAGGACACCGTTTGGTGACTTGAAGATTCTCGAGTCTAATCCATCTCACTAGTGTACAGTCACATTGCTGGAAACATGTGCCCTTTGTCTCTTCAGTGCTCTCTTATATGTAGACATATGGTGACCCACTCCATACAGAGATTTAGTGTAATGTGGCCTTAAATGAAGCCTGGATTAGAACTATGTTAGACCCCAAATAGAAAGGAGCTCTGAATATAGCTCACAAATTTTCAGGTCATTAGCTGTAAATGGAATCATAATTGGTGAGGGGTTATTCTAGCACCGTTTGGGAATAAGAAGATGAGTTAATCTTCCAGTTTATGGCAGATAGCTTCTTAAACTTTGAAATGGAATTCTTTGAGATTTAAAGATAGGGATATAAACACTTTGCTGGATTTTCTCCATTAGTCAAGATTGTTTAAGAGGAAAAAGTTTGCCATTGTTCTGAAATATTTTTTCCTCTAATTAATCCACATTATTTTTAGGGAGCTTTGCCTAGGAGGAAGACTAATTCCTTATGTTCCTTCCCTCTCTTTTAGGTCCTACTCCCATAGCTTTAAACTGTCACTTGGAATCTTTTGGGAAGGCGGAACAGAAGTGGGCAGAGTGTTTGGAAACCGGACTGAAAAATTCTCCATAAAACACTGCCATCCTATAAATGGTTCTGTCTGGATGGATTCCTTGAGATGTGTTTTATTTCCATTGAAAACTCAAAAACTTTGAAACATTCACCGTTCACGTCTCAAAACTTGATGGGGAAAATATTCATCATTTAAAGTATTCAAGAAAACTTGAAGAAATAAAAGAAACCAGTTGTTCTCCGGACCACCTTAGGAGGCAGAAGTTCCCGGAGAGCCTTCAGGGCTCGTTGGGAAGGGAACCCAAGATGGGCGTTATGAGCCTGACCAAACGATGTTCTTCTGTTTAGAAAAGAAGAGGTGGGGGATGGATGGTGCCCAAAGCTAGCGGGTCAGTGTCACTTTCTTCCTCCTTTGCCCCGCTCTTCTCCTTCTTCTCTGTCCTGCGTGTCCTCACTTTCTCACCAGCCCCGCGACTGCTCATCCTTGCACTTCGCCTCCTTCTAACCCCCTCGTCCGTGCGTGCCCGGCGACTACGCCCACCCACCCAGGACCGGGTCGGCCCAGGGCTCCTTCCCGTCCCCAGTCCCGAAGCTCACGCCTCTCTCTCTGCCGCCCACGCTCCCCGCTCCGGCCGCCCCCATACTTCCCGGCCAAAGGGGATCCCAGCCAAGTAGGCCGCCCCGGCCTCGGCCCTCCCCCACCCCGGCCAGCCAGACCATAAAGCGCCCTGCCCAGCAGCCAGCGCACTCAGCTCCGCGGCGCCAGGACGCGAGCACCGCCCCCGACGGCAGCCCGGACGCCGCGCTCGCCTCACCTGCGCTGCGCGTTGGAAGCCCGACCGAGGGGCCGCGCGCCGTCCGCACTCCCAGGCAGGGCCCGCGGAGCCGTGAGTCCCGAGCGCCCGCGGGGAGCAGGAAAAGCCAACATGCTGGCCCCGCGCGGAGCCGCCTTGCTCCTGCTGCACCTGGCCCTGCAGCCGTGGCTGGGGGCCGGCGCCCAGGCCACCCCCCAGGGTAAGTGGGAGCGAGCCGGGGCGGGAGCCACGGGCGAGGGTCCCTCGGTCACGGAGCCCGCCGTTCCGCGGTCCACTTGGGCGAACGGAGGGACCAGCTCCGCGCGCGGCTCGGCCCCTGGCTCCTGGGGCCTCGCTCGGCACCTCTCTGTTTTTTATTGTGATTGGAAACGATAAAGATTAGAATTTTCGGAGATTCGATTATCCAGCGATGAGACCAATTCCCTATACAATAGTTTGGGGGATGCAAAACTTATTTTCAGGCTAGGCAAAGACGTGGGGTTTCCAAGCTTATGGCGCGGCCCTAGACCTCGAACACGTTCTGTTTGAAGTAGGGCGAAATCCGCATTCCGTCCCCCGCGGCTCTCTCTGGCCGGCCCTCCACTCAGCCCAGCATCCTAAATCCTTCGACGCGGCAGGAGCGATGTTCCCACCAGGTGGTCTGAGGCTGATATCCCCAAGAAAGGTGCAGTATGGCTGTGTTGCCCTGCAACTCGCCTTTTTCTGCTCCAACTTTGTTGGGACCCCAAAACCTCCTTTGGGAGTTGGCTTGGTCTCTTGATTCTTGAGGTAAATTGAACTGGAAGGCTGAGAAATGGGTCTTTCTCTACAAAGAGGTTAATAAGTTGATTAATAATTTGAAAAGCCACCTGGATGATCAGTCTTCAAACCCCTTTGTGAGATGGGGTGAAAAGAACTATTGGGCAGAAAGCACTTAAGCTTAAACAGAATTTTGGAGAGACCAAAAGGAAGATACTATTTAAGCAAGAAAACATCTTAGGGCTTTAACTGGCTATCCAGTGATGATCTTCATCTGTTTGAATTGATGCCTGGGGTTAATTTTTACTGACTAAGGAAATAAAGCTGGAAGAGACACGCAACTTGAAGTAAAAATTGCTAATTCAAGGAAGGCAGAATGAAGAAAGCCTGTGCTAGTGCTCTCCATTCCCTTCCCCTCCCACTGCAGTAACTACCCATTTAAACTTTGCATTTCACCAGATAACTCATTTTGATTCCAGACCAGGCAACCAGAATTGTGTTTTCAGGGGGTAGTGAAACTGCTTTTAGTTTGGGTTGAAATGTTTAAAATGCTGTACTTTATAGTATTTATTCATTGTGACCTTGCTTCTAAGAAGGTAAGAAAGGAAGCCTTTTTAAAAAATTAATGTATAATTGGCATATAATGTTATATTAGTTTCAGGTGTACAACATAATGATTTGATAATTGTATACATTGCAAAATGATCACCACAGTAAGTCCAGTTAACATCCATTGCCACACATGACTACAGATTTTTTTGTGATGAGAACTTTTAACATCTATTCTCTTAGCAACTTTCAAATGTGCAATACAGTACTATTAACTATAGTCACCATGCTGTACATTACATCCCCATGGCTTATTTATTTTATAACTGGAAGCTTGTACCTTTTGACGTCCTCCACCCATTTCAACCCCACCACTACTACCCCACTTCTGGCAACCATCAGTCTGTTCTCTGTGTCTATGAGCTTGTCCTTTCTTGTTTGTTTGTTTTTGTTTTTAAGATTCCACATATAAGTGAGACCATACAGTATTTGTCTTTGTCTTAATTACACTTGCATAATGCCCTCAAAATCCATCCATATTGTCATAAAGGGCAAGATTTCCTTCCTTTTTATGACTGAATAATATTCTGTTGTGTGTGTGTATCACATTTTCTTTATTCATTTATCCGTTGATGGCCACAGGTTGTTTTCATATCTTGGCTATTGTAAATAGTGCTGTGATGAATAACTCCATATATCTTTCGGAGTTAATGGTTTTGTTTTCTTTGGCTAAATACCCAGGAGTGGGATTGCTGGATCATATAAGGTAGTTCTATTTTTAATTTTTTGAGGAACCTTCATACTGTTTTCCATAGTAGCTGCCCCAACTTACATTTCCACCAATGGTGTACAAGGGTTCCCTTTTTCCCACCTCCTCACCAACACCTGCTGTTTCCTGTCTTTTTGCTAATAGCCATTCTAACTGGTGTCAGGTGATATCTCATTGTGGTTTTGATTTGCGTTTCCCTCATGATTAGTGATGTTGGGCATCTTTTCATTTATATGTTGGCCATCTATCTATATCCTTTGGAAAAATGTTTATTCAGATTTTCTGCCCACTTTTAAATGTGATTTTTTGTTGTTCTGTTTGTTTTTGCTATTGAGTTGTATGAGTTTTTTGGATATTAACCCCTTTTCAGAGATGTGACTTGCAGATGTCGTCTCCCATTCCATAGGTTGCCTTTTCATTTCGTTGGTTTCCTTTGCTGTGCAGAAGCTTTTTAGTTTGTTGTAGTTCCACTTGTTTACTTTTGCTTTTGTTGCCTTTGCTTTTGGTGTCAGAAAGGAAGCTTTTTGACACACTTCAAAAGTTTTCTTATTGCAAACATTATTTAACAGGTTTGAATTCATGGGTGTAATATTTTGTGTTATATGAATTCTTGACGTTTGAACACACAACTTCATGGTGTGCTGCAGGTATGAATTTTGCTTCTCCTTGGATAGAGCTGCCTGTTTTATGGAGACTTGAAATCAGGCTATACCTAAATTATCTGGTTAATTTAATTGCTGTAGATGATCTGATTAAGTCAAGTTTCTGATAGATTCTTTATTGAGTTGATTAGTTTGCAATTATCAGCTCAGCTGAATAGTTTATCTCCTTTTTCCTCTGAGCTGCCTTGCTAGTCTTATTGGTAAGTATTCAATTTTCATACAGTGATGGTTGGGCTCATTGGTAGCAGTAATTTCACCTGTAACACTAGAAGGTTGTGCTTAGATCCTGGCGCTATTACTAAAGCGTCATAACATTAGTAGAAATTTGTGGTGTCTCGTTTCCTTTTCAAAACACTCTCCAAACTCATTACTAACTAATCCCAACTTGGCCTCTTGAGAGTGAAGCCAGTGGATTAGAGGAACCGTACAGATTGAAATGCGGTAAATTTAGTTTCAGCTGAATTATGACGTAATCATGGTCAAAGCAAAAATCAGGAATACCAAGAGTTTAGTTTTGCATGCAGTTCCCATACTTTTAAACACACATCTCTTTCCTGAAGATGTCTTGTCCTGAATGGAACTTTTAAATATATTGCCTTATTTCCCTTTGCTCCCACTGGTGGAAATGTAAAGTTTCCAGTTCTCTAGAAATTTAAAAATTCTATGCCCTTTTTGAAGTACAGTTGGCAGCAGTCCTCATGTTTGGGGAATGTGGGATGCTAGAAAGAACATAATGGATATTCTGCTTTCCAGCACTGCTAGTATTAAAATCATTATTGTATAAGGTTCTTGATACACATGAAAGAAACAATACAGATCCAATCTGAAGACATATCGTCTTTTAAAAGGAGTAGACATTCATTAATAGCTAGGCTTTTGCCTGTTTGTTTTATAACTTTAATTTTTCTTACGAAAGCAACACCTGTTCATTGTAAAAAAAGAAAAGAAAAGAAAATTGGATAAGTAAAATCAAATGAAATTAAAAATGTATAATTATTCAACCCAGAGATAGCTACTATTCTTGTTAGCATTTTGTCGTATTGTTTTTCAAATCTTTTTCTGGGCAAATACATATTTCAAATGGGATCATGTTATACATGTAATTTTATCATCTGTCTCCACTTAATGTATCATGAGCTTTTTCCCATATCTAAGTATTCAGCTGCATTACCCTTTTTAATATATAGTAATTTAATATATAGTATTTCTCTTTTTGGGTGGACCAAAATTTATTTATCCAGGGCTCTAATGTAGGACACTTAGTTTCCAGTGTTTTTATACTATAAATAATTTGTTGAACATTTGCAGTGCCACAGGATGGCTTCGGAGGGCTGAAATCCCTGTAATCCCTGTCAAGCCTTTCTGTCTCTGTTAAGAAGAGACAAAGTGCTCTGCCAGCAAAGATTCAGGTTTCCCACCTCTTCCAATTAGATTTTCACATAACTCCTTCCTAAATAGAAATTCTAGAATGAACACTGGTGGTGAATCTCCTAAATAAATGACCGTGTCATCCATTATTTTCTTAAGATAAATTCCTTTTGTAGCAACGCTAAATCAAAGAGCATATGTGTCTTAGGGCCTTTGATATTGCTATTTAAACTGGCTTCAAAGTGTTTATACCAGTTTAAATCTTACCCACCAGTATAGGAGTACCCATCTTCCTGAATCCTCACCAACAGTTGGGTATTATTGTATTTATTGTTTTTCCAATTTGATGGTGAAAATAATACCTCGTTGTTTAAGTTAGCAATTCCTTCATCATTAGTTAAGCATATGAACACTTATATATGTACTTATGTGCCATTGTAACTCTTTCTGTAAGTTGCCTTTTCATGTTATTTACCCATTTTTCTATTAGGATGCTTATTATTGATTTGTAGGAGCTCTTTATAAATTACGGATACTATGACCCTTTTTAGTAACCAGATTATTGTATCCAGGAGACAGCTCTGGAGCCTGAAGTTCCTGCAGGCTATGGAATTGTCCAAACGATATTTGCATAAACCAAGAACAATACTAAGTAACTTCTAGTGAGTATTACCCACATTTGGCCTTTGCCTTTTAAATTAACTGGACAGACTCTCTCATAACTTTCATAAAGTTTGAGAGAAGGTGCTGCTGACTCGATCAAAAGCAACTTACACAAATATACATGCAGGTTCTAGTTTTTGTAGACCAACTCTATCAGTGAGGTTACAATCAAGAAATAGACACCACGTTGTATGGTTTTGTTTTGTTTCCACATTGGGATTTCTTAGCAGAGAAACACTGGGGCACTGTAAATGCACAAAGCGAACACTTTGGTCTCACAAAGGTAGCAAACTGTTTTGTTGACAGTGTATCTCCTATCACACCCCTGCTTTCTGCTGCATATTTCCTGTGTCACTTATCACTGACCAGGAAAAGACAACTGGCTCCGGTCCAAGAGGCACATGAGGGACCCCAAGGCAGAAATTCACTACTAGGGGCCATAAGAAAAAGAATGACTTGGACACTGTTACCTGCGTCCCCCACACCTTATACGTTAAGCCTTTAGTATAAAAGGCTTTTAGCCTTTATACTAGCCTCTCCCTAGTGGGCATTTTCAGAGCCACTTCTTCAGCCAAAATGCAATTTTGGGTTTGCAAAGTTTGTCTTCTCTTGGGGGCTATAACCTTGTGATGAATATTGTGCTCTATTTCTTCTGGTTCAAATGTCCAGCCACTGTAAGAGTGATGAGGAAGAACTGGCGAGTTTGACAATGTGGAAAAATGATTACAGTATCAGTTTACTTCATAGCTTACTGTCAAATTGTCTCCCCTCTAAAAACGTGTTTGCCCCAAAGTTAAACCTTTCACTGATTGTTCCTTTCTCCCCATTCTCCGCAGTCTTTGACCTCCTCCCATCCGCCAGCCAGAGGCTGAACCCAGGTGCCCTGCAGCCAGTCCTGACAGACACCACCCTGAACGAGCTCTATGTGATCTCCACCTTCAAGCTGCAGACGAAAAGTTCAGCCACCATCTTCGGACTTTACTCTTCAGCGGACAACAGCAAGTATTTTGAGTTTACTGTGATGGGACGCTTGAACAAAGGTAAGGAGATTTATAGAAATTATTTTCTTAAAAATCCTCTCTGCGTATTCCAGGATTTGGGGTCTACTTTCCTTCAGATGGTTCCATCCACCATTGATTTCAGTTTTCAATACCAAATTCCTCTGATTGTGCACTTACCTGTATCGGGAGGGTGAGTTGATATCGGGAGAAAGAAGGAAGAATAGCTTGCGGCAAAAATGCCCTTTGACATTGTCCGATCCTCATGTTATTCTGCATCCAGTCCTGGAAGGGACAGGACCCAGGACTGTTTGGCCACTCTGTTAGTCAGCTTGAGCTGCTATAACAAATAGCATAGACTGGGTGGCTTAAGCAACAGATGTTTATTTCCCACAGTACTGGAGGCTGGTAAGTCCAAGGTCAAGGTGCCAGCAGATTTGGTTCTTGATGAGAGCCTGGGTCCTGGCTTATAGACAGCCACCTTCTCACTGTGTCCTCATATGGCCTTTCCTCAGTGTGTGCTGGTGCAGAGAGAGAGAGTGAGCTCTGTCTTCCTTTTCTTGTAAGGACACTAATGCCATCATGGGGGTCCCACCCTCATGACCTAATCTAAACCTAATTACCTCCCAAAGACCCACTTTCTAATACCACCATATTGAGGGTTCGGGCTTCAACATATGAATTTGAGGGGAACACACACATTCAGCCTGTAATAGCCACTCGCACCATTCTTGTGCTCCCTTAGAAGCATGTGGCTTAGCAGACCTAACTCCTAGCTCTGCAAGCACCTCCCGGACTTGATGGAGAGAATATATCTCAGTGGTAGAACGAAATGAACAGCTCTCTTTTCTACCTGCTTTGTGCCAGTTTACACAGGTCTGTCACTTGTTTGTTCCCTCTGCTGTCAAATGTTTCACTGTCAAATTGAGTTCCTACATGTACTAAGAAATGACTTCCAAGGAAAAGGTCACTATTTTTTCATCTCCTTCTCATCCACCCGTGCCCTGCGGACAACACCTGTTCCTGCTTATTGAGGAATGTGACAGATACGTGTCCATGCTGCCTCATGCTTTTAAAAAAGGAGGACTGGTCCTTCCGGCGAGATTTTTTATTTCAGTTTGCTCTACAAAGTAGATACTTCTAGTGCTTCAAACTCTCTGAGATTCTAATTGTGATTGAACACTTAAAGCTGCAGGTTTTGGGAGCTGGAAGAAATTCCTAATTCTCAGCATTCATAGGACTATAGAGTTAAAAGCAAGAAGGAATGGGCTTTTAACCCCTCCTTTTATGTCAAGTTCCAATATCCTCCCTCCCTCCTTCCATCTCACTCACAAGTCTGCTTTCTCTGTCTGTTCCTCTGGCCTCTCAGGGGCTGAGGTGCAGTTTCAGACAATGAAGGGAGTTGGGGACATGATTCATGATTTAGCAGATGTTTCAACCATTCCTGCTCCCTTTGCCCCGCCTTCAGCCCTGATGGGAGGTAATTTCACCCATCTCTCTGCCTTGATTCTGACAACCCCATTTTGCCTCACATCTCTTGAAGGAACATCTCATTGTCTAAGAACCCAGCTACTCAGTTTATCATCTATAAAAGCCACCCTTCTTCATCTAAAGGGCAGTAGCTTCTCACTAAATTATTTTAGATGCACTGGAAGGTTTTTGTTTTAGCTCGCTCAGCTTAGTGGCTAAAAGGCCCTCTATAGAGCCAAAAACTCTGCTTCCAGCTTTTCACTCTCTCTGAATCTCACCCTCTATTTCTAAATTGGCCATTGCGGAAAAACAAGCAACTTCCCCCGAGCTGATTCTTTCTCTTCACTCTATAGAAGCCAGGGTAATGCTAGATACATGGGCAGGTAGATGGATAGGGAAGGGGGTTGTTAAGTGCGTTTCCTTTGAAGAATCACCAGTCGTGAGTCAGCTGTTAATACCAGCTGATCTCCATGTTAAAGGAGAAAAAAGAGGAAAGGATTGAACACCTTTCCACCTGCCAACCTACTAGAAGAGATAAAAAGCTCTTAGAAAAAATATTTTTTAAAAGGAGTCCTAAAAGAATCCAGAGATGACAATTCTCAGAAAACAAAGAAGAATTTATAACAGTATTAGAGCTGAAGAATTTGACACAGAGAAGATTCCCTGGAGCAATGGGAAAAAGGACAGAGATTTGCCATCCCTTGTGAATCTGAAAGTTCTAGGAAGGAGCAGCAGCCCATTGTGACTGGAACAAGAAAGAAGTCACTGGGTCCATCAGGTCCAGAAAAAGATGCAGCATGTGTTTGTGACTCCCCATTAAGGTGTTCAGTGGTGGTGCTGGGCTGCACCCTGCAGGCCTCGAGACCAAAAGAAGAGCCCAGAACAGTGACAGAGACATCAACAGTTTATTGGACAGGGGATCTTACATGTCTGCAGCAAAAGATCCTGGAGGGACATCCCACTGTATAGAGCAGACAGCAGGCAGGACGTGGCAGCGATCTTTGCTACTCGGAGGAGAAGGAGGCTACCATGTATGGGGGAATTGACGTCAGGTTGGCTCGTCAGTTACCAGGGAAACCGGCAGCTGGGGCACATCCCTCACAGCCCCTCAGGTTAACCGCCATCATGAGGGCAGAAGTTTCCCTTTAATAAACTAGCAGGTGGAGGCGTTCTGGCCTAAGGATTAGAATAAGCACTTGCCGGAGCAGGGGGCAAGCACTTTCATGTGAGTAGGGAGTAGGTGAAGCAGGGACTGGTCGAGCAGCGGAGTTACAGAGAGCAAGAGACCATCTTCAGTGACCTGACCGTTCAGGGGGCCATGCACACCTGCCATGATTTGTGGAGGGTGGGGGGAAAGCATCTTCCTGAAAGGTGAACCCCAGTCCGTTATTCAACTGACAAGCCTCAGCTGATCTTGTCTTCCGTTGCTTTGCATGGAAAACAGCGAAACAAGAAATCAAGATGTATCTCTCATGACTTAAAGCACCAGAGTAGGAAATAGGACCCATCTTTCCCTCTATTAAAGGTTATGGTTTGGGAGAGGGTGACTGCACAGATGGAATCGAAGAGAGGATTTGGTTGTCTGGGCCTTTGACGAGCTCCTACGAGAAACTAAAGTGTATTCCATGAAGACTGCAAAGAATGAGTTTGCCACTGAGCTTTCTGTTTCTGCCCTCTCACTCTCCGAGTCATCCTACCATGGTCGCCTCGTTACTGTTCGCAAAGCATAACTTGGATCTGGTTATGCCTGACTGCAGAGACCTGTAGTGGCTTCCGATCCCAAACTGAATAAGGTGCAATTGCCCAGGCTGGGCTTTTAGGGCTTTCTATTGCCTGACTCCCAACCAGCCTTTCCAGTTTATCTGTCCTTCCAGCTGTCCGTGCAGCCTGTGCTTCAGCTGGATGGACTAACTACTGTTCCCTGGACGCACCCACACTGTCGCTCCTTCTCTGTCCTTTGGCTCTTGCCCTCTGCTTCCCCCGGTGCATGCCCTGCACCATCTCAAGTGACTGAAATCCTACACACGTAAGACACATCTCCAGCTCCTCCTGACACCTTTCTTTATATGACTTTGTACCTCCACAGAAGGTGCTACTGTTCGCTTGCCTTGTATTTGAATTACTTAGAGGTCTTTTCTCCAGTAGGCTATAAGCTCCCCTAAGGCAGGGACTGAGCATCCCTTAACTCACCTTTGTGTATACTGCAGCACATAGCACAGTGCCCTGTACATAGAAGTGGCTCATGAAGAGACTGGATAGAATAAATGGAGGCTGAGAAGAGTATCTTTGTTTAAAAAAAAAAAAAGACATTGTTGTGGAAATTCTAGATGTATACAATGTCACACAGTAGGCCTGGCTCGGAATCACTTTTTGAATGAATGAATGTTGAAGACCATTTGGTTGAGGATGTAAAAGTGATACAGGTAGTATTTCTGATAGAAATTTTATTAGTAATTTTATTAGTAATACAGTGGTATAGAAATAAGCATTCTATAGAAACCACCTAGCTGGGTAGAAGATATGGTTGGTGATTTTCTTGAATCTGACATAGAGACAACTTTCCAGTTAGTATCCTGAGTTTGAGTCACAGTTAAAAGTCTCAGGAACTGTGTCACCATGAATACATCTCTGAATCCCCCGAGCATCGATTTACTATCTCTAAAGTGGGGATGATAACAGCTACCTCCCAGGTTGATTGCAAGAACTGACTTGCATAAAGTATAATAACTTAGACTCTGAAGCTCAATAAAAACTTCAGGTTACTGTATTAGATAGATTAGATAGATCGTGAGAGACAGAGACACCTTTCTATTATCTAGGCAACTGTCTTCCAAAAATGATGAGTTGGTGAACTCTTGGCTTACCTTAATGAAAGCTTCACCTTTCAGAAAAAGCATGAGAGGACCTCTTCTTTAGCCCTAATTTGAGAGCCACAAAAAAACAACTTGATGCTGTGGAAATGAAGGGAACTCCAAGAATTAGCAGTAATGACTGGAGAGAGTCAGGCTCCTCAGCCTATGACAGGAGAAGTCAAATGGTTCAGAGTTGTTCTGAAACCTACAGGCTAATGAGAGATACAGCTTGAAAGAGATGGAAGAGTTTAAAAGTTAGAATTCTGGAATTTCCTGGCTGGCCAGTGGTTAGGACTCTGAGCTTTCACTGCCAAGGGCCCGGGTTCAGTCCGTGATGGGGTAACTAAGATCTCGCAAGCTGCGTGGAGAAGCCAAAAAAAAAAAAAAAGTTAGAATTCTAAACCAAATAATGAAGGGGAAAAAATGAGGTGCCTCAAACGCTTATAATAATATTTATTTATGGAGCCATTACAATGAACCAGGGCCATGCTAAAGGCTCAACGCTCATTTTCCCTTTTAACTTTCACAGTACTCTTATGAGGTACCCTTGAATGAACTCAGTTTTAAAATGATGATATACAGAAAGTGGAAAGAATTTTCGTGAACTTTAGGACAAACCTTCAGAGGGTTGTACTGTTTTGTTCATGCATTTGGGGATTTCCTGGAAAAGAAAGCTGGGATTATTTGAAGGCAAATAGGTTTACTAAAAATAAATCCTGCCAAATTTTTTAATGAATTTTATGAAGTCACTCATTATACCTTTCTGAATAATATAAAAAAAGAATAAGCTAGATAAATAGTACTGTTAGGAGTTGGTAAATTGCCTTATAGCAGAGTATCTAGTGGTTTTTGACAAGGCTCTGTCTTGGGCATTGAACTTTTCAACATATCAGTGACTTAGGTGGAAACATAGTATTTTAACATGTTTGCAGTTGGCACAGAGCTGGAAAAAACAGTTGAACATGTCAGATGCCATTATCAAGATTTGCAAGGTCCTACCTGGCTGACACACAGTAGGCCACCATCAGATTCAATTTAACAATAATAAATGTAAATCCGTCCTCTAGGAATGAAAAGTAAATTGTAGACACCCAGGATGTGGAAGACCCATCCTAAGCATTCTAGTCAACAACGTTAAGAACCAAGCAATGTTGAGCACAGTGCCTGGCACTTAGTAGTTGCTCAGAAATGTTTGCTGAATGAATGAATGAACAGATACAGTGATGCAACTTCTTTTTAAAGCTTTTCAGATTTTAGGCTTCATTAATACACACATGTGGCCAGATTAAGGGCACTGATAGTCCCACTGCACACTTAATTGTCCAGCCACATCTAGAATACTGTGTCTAGTTGTGAGCACATTTCACAGGGACGCTGTCAAGTCAGAGACTACCTTAAGGAGAGTCACCAAGCCAGCATCCTTCTGGATCCCGTTTTTTTTTTACCACATCACAAGTCAAAAAGTTAAAGGAACTGGAGAAATCAAGGAGCCAGACAGAAGACATGAGAGAAGTGAAAGTTGCCTTAAAGTATTTGAAGAATGTCATTTCGATTGAGGATAAGATTATATCTGTCTATAGTTCTGAAGAGTAAAATTAGGACACACCGGTGGAAGTCAGAGGAAACAGATATTGGCTCTGAATTAGGAAAAGCTTGGGGAGCAATCCAAAAGTGAAATGGGTTTTTCTGCAAAGTAAAGTTCTTTGTTACTGGAAATGTGCTGGTAGAGGCTGCACTTTTACTGAAGGGATTTGTGAAATGAGATATTAAGCTGGATGACTTAAAATGCTAATATTCTGTGGCTCTACTAAGGCTAGAGAGCATTCCATGGGCATTTAAGAAGTTGCTGTGCGCCTCTCTCCTATAAGGTGACCTTGGGATCCTGTGCACATTTACAGCTCTGTTACCTACCTGATAGTTGTTTACAGTGATGCCTCATAACTTAGCAAAATATAAAGCCTTTTGCAGATGTTCAGTATAACTGCTGTGCTTCCTTTCACTGGATGGTTTCTTTGCTCCGTGTGTGTGTGTGTGCGCGCGTGCGCGCGTGTGCGTGTGTGTATTCTGTAAGCTTTACATTGGTTTAAACTGCTACAAAAAAATTTCAAAACACACATACTGCATTTATCACACCTGGGAGTCACCCAGAGTACTTTTAGGAAAAGCAGTTTGATGATTTACCTTTTATGTATTTCCAAAGCACTAAAGTTACAAAGACCTTAGCGTATAGGGCATAAAGATAAATGAGTCCAGGCAAACAAGGATATCCGTCACAAGAAACATTAATGGCAAGAAGTCTTTTTTTAATGTACAGTTACTTAGAGAAGAAGAGGAAAGGTTGACAGCAATTGCTTTCATCGTATATTTAAAAGTGCCAAAGAACAAAGCCATTTGCCAAGCAAAGCCATTCGCCAAGCAAAGCCATTCGCCAAGCAAAGCAGAAAGCCCTGGACTACCTTGCTGAGTTTGCTGCCTGCAGGCCAGGTCACTCTGAATTTCTTTGCCCAAGCAGACAAAATATTATCATTTCCAGTTCTTTAAAGCTGGTAGCCTGCTTCATAGCTTTGACATTCAACACATCATAATATTTTTGACCACCAAGTCCGTCCACTTTTCAAAAAGCACCTTTTGAAAGTTTTCCCAAGATAGCAATATTTCAAATCTTCATTGCTTGAGTTTGCTTCTTCGTCTTCATCCCCCGCCAGTCACTGAGATGGTTTTAATCAGGCCGGGCTGCGTGGCTCCTCTGTCAGGCTGGTACCCAGACATGGAAATGCAGCCATAAAACGGGGCTCCAAACTCTCAAGTACGCAAAGATGCTTAGTTTAGAAGGAAAGGATTTATGTAAGTAAACTAATAGAAACTGCTCCCCACATTTTTCAAAAGATTGTGGATTAAAGAAATCAGAGTAGGGGACTTCCCTGGTGGTGCAGTGGTTGGGAGTCCGCCTGCCGATGCGGGGGACATGGGTTATGCCGCAGAGCGGCTGGGCCCGTGAGCCATGGCCCGCGAGCCTGCGCGTCCGGAGCCTGTGCTCCGCAACGGGAGAGGCCGCAGCGGTGAGAGGCCCGCGTACCGCAAAAAAAAAAAAAAAAAAAAAAAAAAATCAGAGTAGATACATGTCTCAAAGTAGATACAGTCTATTTTATCTATTTTTTCATTCAACAGATAGTTGTATTTGGTGTTCTCAGATGCTGTGGTGTATGGGAAAATTAGTAAGAAATAGACTGCTTGTCCCAAGAGTTTATGCTTTAGTAGAGAAGATAAGAAATAAATATACTAGTACCTACGTTTGTACAGCAGCTTATATTTTTGCATTTTCTTATTTGACCACCACTGAAAACAAAATGAAATAGGAAGGACAGCTTTTATTGACTCCTTTTAATAGTTTAAGAAGTGGACACTTCAGGCCCAGGGTCACATAGGGATTAAGTGTCCGAGCCATGACTGGAACCTGAGTCCTGAAAAAGTATACCTAGCAAAGCACCGAGAAAGTGTTAGGGAAGATGAATGAGGCAGTAACTTCCAACCATGGGGAAGATGGAAGACCAGAGGGAGTCTGGTGCATTTGAGCTGGAGCTTGGCTTCAGATTTGTGGCAATGATGGAGCAGGAAGGAGAGGAATGGAGAAGAGAACATTCACACAGAAAAAAGAGGATGAGGGAGGCTGGAGAACGCTAGAGAGGGGTGAAAATGGGTTGTTAGAACTGGTCGTTCAGCTTGGATGGTGATCAGCAGAATGGAAGGTGGCAGGAAGGTTGGGCCAGTCCTGGGATAAGTTACACGTTAATGAGGGACCACTAGGGAGCTAGTGAATGATTCCATTGGCTCGGTTGTGTGTTGCCTTGAAAAGGCGATCATTTGGTCAAAACAGTCCTGTAAGAATCTCAAGCTTTCAGTCCAGAAAAACTGCATAGAAAGAGACCCTCAGCAGGAAGGTAAGTAAGGAATCTGGCAGAGAAACCCAGAGATAGAACAAGGTAGAGGCAGAAACACCTTTTGAAGACCTGCAGCATTCAGTTCTAATCAGAGGAGTTCTTGGTACTCCCCCTGAGAGAGAACAAGGCTGAAATCACCAAGCAAACTTGTTTCAGTGAGACGCAAGCAAGAGAATGGAATGTGCCTCAGCTGAAGAAGCAGAGCTGTACCCAGGGACCGTTTTCCTGGGTGCGTTGCTCCCTGGGGTGCTAAGGGGCAGAAGTGGGCGGGAGCCAGGAGAAGACTGCTCCTTCCGGCTTCCAGGCCTGATTTTTCACTCCTTCTGGAGGCAGAAGTGATGTCTTACTGGCTCACTTGTATTTTCCCCTCTGTTTTGCTCCCCTCTGCTCTGTGTGTATGTTGGGCTGAGATTGGGCAAGGTGAGCACTGGGAAAGGGGGACCAGAGAGAGGAAGGGAACCATGTCTGCTCTCTCCCCTCCAGTGGTGCTGCTTCTGGAGAAGGTCAGGGAATCTCCCAGGCTGCAGGCTCCTGGGTTGTTGAGGCTGTTTCTAGACTCATTGTGACTGATGGGAGAATGCTGAGTTTTCTGAGCAGGTGCCTGTTGACCCTCTGGGGTAGTCTTACTGCTCTGAAGATAAAATAAGTATAGAAGCACTGAAGTAAGGAGTTTGCAATAAAAAAGAAAAATGAAAAAGTGGAAGCCATAAGCAAAATGAAAATTATTGGATCAAGTATGAAGAATGGTAAATGTCAAAGCACTTGATAATTTTCTGCTAACAGACCTTGTGAAGATGGAAGTTTCCATAAGTCTTCTTTTCCTTTTTTTCCTCTTGCTCTTGTCACAAGATCTATGAGCATGAGGAATCTCATTTCAGTGCTGCACTGCAACACAAAGCAAGGCAGAGTCTAGCGTGCCCTTAAATGACAGCATGAACACAATGGCAGGTTTGGCTGCCTGCAATAGTTGTTAAATTGCTACTCTCTAAACTTTTAAATTTATATGTGAAAAGCTTTCAATGCAATCATTTAATTATTCATTGAAAGTTTATATTCACAACATTAATGTGCAAGTGTCATACACAACATACTCCACTAGGTACTATTTATAAAATTAAACTTAGCAATTCAGTTATGAAAATAAATCATGGCCCACATGGCCTGGAAGGCCTGCTAAAAGCAGGCAAGGGCCCATGAAAATATGTTTCCTTTGAGTTACACAGAAATCCCAGGAGAGAAAGACCAAGGGTATTTGTTTTAAGCTGCTCTGTGTATTCTCTTAAACTGTTACTATGAGGAACAGAGGTTGTGGCCATAATGAAAATGAGGAGAGCCTGAGTATATGTGTCTATGGCCTGGTTGAAGTCTGGTAGTCCAAGTGTTGTTTTCACTGGCCTGTAAAAACACCAGGGATTTGCAAAACTATTCAAAAAAGTAAAGAAATAGACGTCTTAAGATATTGAATTACTGCATATATTTGGGTTCATTTTCCCCCTCTTTTGTGTACCTTATGCCTCCAATTTCCAGCCATGCTGTTACTATTATAAATTCTCAACATGGGCTTCCCTGGTGGCGCAGTGGTTAAGACTCCGCCTGCCGATGCAGGGGACATGCGTTCGTGCCCCGGTCCGGGAAGATCCCACATGCCGCGGAGCAGCTGGGCCCGTGAGCCATGGCCACTGAGCCTGCGCGTCTGGAGCCTGTGCTCCGCAACGGGAGAGGCCACAACAGTGAGAGGCCCGCGTACTGGGAAAAAAAAAAAAAAAAATTCTCAACAATATTAAATAAAGGGGTAAAAAAAACTCTGTTGTATCCCATGTTTAAAATACCTCAAGAATTTCTACTCATGTCTGTTTTCTTTCTCCTCATACCACATTTACTTAAGTCTTAACAATACTTTGCTTCAGGAAACGTAGTAATGTACTACAGCCATAGAAAGGCCTTCTAGCCAGTCTGTTCTGTCAGGTCTTACTAATTCTTCTCTCTCGGTAAGCAAGTGGCAGCGACCACGTGGGCACGAAAGAAGATCTCCTGACTCCTCAGGGCATCTGTCTATACCACAGACCCTGATGCCAACTGGCCCCCTGCAGCCATGGTCAAATGGGAAAGCGAATCTAATCAGGGTTTAGAAGGGTGGGGAAGTCAACCTAGAAAGTCTAATGTATTTGGAGGAAGTCTTCAAAAACATCTTTAAAATTTCATAGTAGGGATTATTTTTTCTGGCAGAGTTGCAACATAAACAGATATTCCTGGCTGGCTACTCCATGGGGCAGCACCAAGTTGGCATTTACACTTCACAGAAGAGGTATCTGAGGAAAGATGGTCCCAGTTACTTGTTATGAATCATATAGACTGACTGTAGCACACTCTGGGTTTATGTGTGGAATTCATTTTTTTCTCTTACTTTTTTGTATTACATAAGTAATGCATGTTTCTTGTAGAAAAATCAGGCAATGAAAATGAAGAAAAGGAAAAAAACACGTCGTCCAGCAATGACCGTATTAATATTTCCTTCTAATTTTCCGTATATGTGTATATAAGTCTATGTACATACCTACATAGTTTTTTCGGAATGAACCTGTACTGACTCATAACCTTTTTTTCACTCAACGTAATACTGGGAATGTCTTTTTGTGTAAGGTACTGGATCTCCCATGAAGTCCTTACGAAGGCCTATCCAGGCCTAGCATTCTTTTTGTCATGGAATAAACCGCACTCAGTTTCAAATTCTAGTCCTGTCACGTACTGTGTCCTTGTGCAAGTTCCTTCGCTTCTCTGAGCTTCCCTTTCCTCACCTGTAGTCATTCCAGTTTCATAGGGTTGCAGTGAGGAGAAATTAAGTGTTTACAGCAACGAAGGGCAGCACCCAGCCCTGTAGTAGTGCTCAGTAGATGTTTGCGAATTAGTGAAGTCATGCCCTCAGGAGCTTACTTGGATGTTACTTGACTTTTGATGGGTTCTACTTGCTCACTGTACTCATCATTATCTGAAATGATTCTGTTTATTTTCAAATTTACTACTTATCGTCTCTCTTCATGAGCACAAAACATTCTTAGCAACAGAGTGGTGGCCAATGCCTAGAAAAATGCCTGGCACACAGAATGTTGAAAATTTATGGTGCTGACTTACTTGCGTCTTTCCAATGACCCAGCCTTGCCATTGTCACCTGGAGGCTGTGCAGCACAGAATCACGCCCTTTCCCTTTATCTCATTATTCACTGACCCGTGCTTGGTTCTAGCCATCCTGCGTTACCTGAAGAATGATGGGAAGATTCATTTGGTGGTTTTCAACAACCTGCAGCTGGCTGACGGCAGGCGGCACAGGGTCCTCCTGAGACTGAACAATCTGCACCGGGGAGCTGGCTCCGTAGAGCTCTACGTGGACTGCTCGCAAGTGGATTCCATTCACAATCTCCCCAGAGCCTTTTCTGGCCTCGCCCAGAGTCCTGAGGCTGTTGAATTGAGGACTTTCCAGAGGAAGGCACAGGTAAGAACCCACAAACCATTCTCCAGACTGGAAAGATGAGTTTCTGAAGCTTCTGCTGAATGCAGAAGAGTGGGCTGAGGTCAAGAGTGGGTCTAATTTTGGCTGCATGTTAGAAACACCCGTGGAACTTAAAAACCGACTGCTAGAGGGCCCACCCTCCAGACAAGTTAAATCAGAATCTATAGCGGTGGTGCCTCAGCATCAGTATTTTTTAAAATACTGATTCTAATGTGAAGTCAAAATTGAGAGCTGCTCTTTTAGATGATAAGTGGAGACTTTGGCAATATAATTGTAAAGCAGGAAAGGAATAGCAAAAAGAATAGCAAAAATTTTTTAACTTTCTTAGGGCAATAGGATGATCTACTTGTAATCTTTCTATAACGTTATTATATTTTTAATGAAAGTAAAAAAGAATGATTGGAAATTGCCAAGCACCAGGAACAACATTTTTCACAGGTCTCACTAGAGCATCCCTAACAAAAAGACCCTTATTGCCAACTTAATTCCATGAGGCCTTACAAATCACATCACTTCTGTCTTCCGTTTTATGCCCTGTTGATGGTATTTTTTTCCATCATATCATTGCACCTACTCTAGAAATTGCCACATATGCTTCTCTTAGAATTTTGCGCTAGGGGGACTTCCCTGGTGGCACAGTGGTTAAGAATCTGCCTGCCAATGCAGGAGACGTGGGTTCGAGCCCTGGCCCAGGAAGATCCCATGTGCCACAACTACTGAGCCCACGTGCCACAACCACTGAAGCCTGTGCTCCTAGAGCCCGTGCTCCACAACAAGAGAAGCCACCACAATGAAAAGCCCATGCACCACAACGAAGAGTAGGCCCTGCTCACCGCAACTAGAGAAAAGCCCGCGTGCAGCAATGAAGACCCGATGCAACCAAAAATAAATATAAAAAAAAAATAAATTTATTTAAAAAAAAGAATTTTGTGCTAGGAAATACTTTGTTTCCTATAAATAACTAGTAGTATTCTTTGTCTTTTCCAATTATTACTATAACTGCTCATCGTTCCAGAATTTCATCTGATACGGAAGTCAATCCCAAAATCAGTAACTACGTTCATCCACTGTGGCCCATTGTTTTATATATTGCAATCACTATTTTCCACTTCTATTTCATTATTTTATGCTTTAACTAAACTATATGTGCTCTTACCAAGTTATTCTGAGCCCTTTGTGTAAAGAAGCAGGGTGTAAACAGTAATTTCCATTGTAACTAGGAATGCTGAGGAGTTTTAGATAATAATGTAAAAACTATGAATCAGACTAGAATTTGTGCTTCAAACATAGGAAGCATTTTCAAGCAGAAGTTTCAAGAAAGCTAAAATCCAAGTGTAGAGAGAGGGAGAAAGAGTTGTATATATATTTAGTGTAGATTTATAGAGAGAGAAAAACATTAATGGAGAGATATGCCAAACTTTATTTCTGAATCCCCAGGGTAGCCCAAATAGTCAGAATGACAGTCAGAAATTGTGTCACTGACATTTCAGAAATTAGTCTCCACCAAATAAGTCCATTTCTAAAAACCAAGGTCATCAGAAACAGATGGAATTTTTTGGAATTTTGTCCAAAAGTTTTACCTCCTTAGACTATCAACAAGGACCACAGTGCTCTGTCTTCATAGTCACCTTCTCAGTCAGTCAGTCAGTCAATTAGTCAGTCAGTAGGCACGTTCTAGGCATTAGGCCAAACAGTCATGGCTCTGCCTCCATAGAGCTTATGGCCTGATTCCAACAAAATACCTATTATGTAGCACGTGTCGCATACATCTTAACTTAGCTAAATGAAAAAGCAGAGTCCCTCTGAAAATCCTTAGCATGCTCATTTCTAAAATAAGAATGATGACTTTATGTTGCCACAGTTAACATAAACATTTTCTATCATACATATATAAAGTAATGAGTACAGTAAAAGCTACAAAATTAAGGGGTGAGAAAATTGACTATGACTAACAATGAATGATGGATATAAACCAGTAGTGTGAAAATATATGAAAATATACATCACAGAATATACAGTTTAATATCACTAATTATTAAAGAAATGTAAATAAAAATCACAATGAGGTATCGCCTCACACCGGTCAGAATGGCCATCATCAAAAGGTCTACAAATAATAAACGCTGGAGAGGGTGTGGAGAAAAGGGAACTCTCTTGTACTGTTGGTGGGAATGTAAATTGGTACAGCCACTATGGAGAACAGTACGGAGGTTCCTTAAAAAACTAAAAATAGAACTACCCTATGACCCAGCAATCCCACTACTGGGCATATACCCTGAGAAAACCATAATTCAAAAAGACACATGCACCCCAGTATTTATTGCAGCTCTATTTACAATAGTCAGGTCATGGAAGCAACCTAAATATCCATCAACAGAGGAACAGATAAAGAATATGTGGTACGTATATACAATGGAATATAACTCAGCCATAAAAAGGAACGAAACTGGGTCATTTGTAGAGACCTGGATGGACCTAGAGAGTGTCATACAGAGTGAAGTAAGTCAGAAAGAGAAAAACAAATATCGTATATTAACATATATATGTGGAATCTAGGAAAATGGTACAGATGAACCTGTTTGCAAGGCAGAAATAGACACAGATGTAGAGAAAAAATGTATGGACACCAAAAGGGGAAAGGCGGGGTGGGATGAATTGGGAGATAGGGATTGACATATATACACTAATATGTATAAAATACATAACTAATGAGAACCTGCTGTATAGCACAAGGAACTCAGTGCTCTGTGGTGACCTAAATGGGAAGGAAATCCAAAAAAAGAGGGTGTATATGTATACGTATAGCTGATTCACTTCGCTGTACAGCAGAAACTAACACAACATTGTAAATCAACTATACCCCAATAAAAAAGAAAGAAAAAGAATATACACACACACAAAAGAATATACGGTTTATTCATCTTCATAATCCAAGGAAACCAGAGACTTTGCTAAAACCTGGATCCAAGGCACCCTAAGAACAATAGTGTTTCAAATTGGGGTCAATGTCTTATTCATTACAGTCTAAACTCCATAAACAGACAACTCTTCAGAGGCTCCTGCCACAAAAGAGCTTGTTTACCATGAAGGAAAACTGCCTTTTCTCTTCTCCTAGTCACCTTCATGAGCTCTCAGACCATGCTGGACTCCAGCACTCTCCTAAGCTACTGGTTTCTTCCATATTTGCTTCAGTCAAAAGGACAGGGCTGGCAGGCTTCAGGAAAAAATGCAAACCCACAAAATTATGGAAAGTGTCAGAGTCCAAGTATTCAGGCCTACTGTGTTATGAAAATCGTGTGCGTCTGCAAGCTCACTGGCTTTTGAATGACATCAGCAATGTATGGTGTGAATCCGATTTCTTCCAGGACTCCTTGGAAGAGCTGAAGTTGGCGGTGAGAGGCTCGCTGTTCCAGGTGGCCAGCCTGCAAGACTGCTTCCTGCAGCAGAGCGAGCCGCTGGCTGCCACAAGCACAGGTGTGGGCTCTTGGGCAGTTTGCACACCTCCATCAACACAAACCCCCAGGCCCCCGGCTGGACTGGGTCCCATCCCAGAAAGGTGGGCTGTGGGCAGAGCAGCCCTACAGGATCATGTACCTACAGAGATGAGGCTCTTGTGCCAAGTCCAGGGCAAGGAATGTTTTCATTGCACTTTTATTAGTATAATTCATAGGAGTTTGGTGTAACCAGCCCAGTGGCATCATTATCATTATGTTGTAGATGAATTAAATGAGTTTGACCCTAAACTAAATTCCTGTATCTTAGGTTCTTTGTCTTGATGGTCTCTGGGAAATCATTTGTTTTTGAGTCACTGTAGAAATAGCTGTCACTGACTGAATGCGCCTTATCTTCTGCTGTTCCTACAGGAGACTTCAATCGGCAGTTCTTGGGGCAGATGTCACAACTAAACCAGCTACTGGGAGAGGTGAAGGATCTTCTGAGACAGCAGGTAACAAGTAGGACATACCATCAGAGAAGGCCCAGTCTTATCAGAGAAGCTCTGTGTTGGAGATAATGGATCTGCAGGCCTGCAGAGGCAGGGAGGGGACCTGGAGCCTGAGCCCAAGTGGCCCCGTGCAGCCCGCTGCCCCGGGGCTCTGAAAATGGGGGACCAGCCTGTGCTAAACACACCAGGGCTCCATGCAGAGTGGGAACTACCAAGAGCTCCTTTAACACTCCTTTAAGTACTGCTTAATAGTTTGCTACTCATGGATTCTTTCACTCCTGGATTATACATCAGGAACTCCTTTTCCATCTTTTTTTTCCTCCCTTCCCATTTCTAAAGGTCAAGGAAACATCATTTTTGCGAAACACCATAGCTGAATGCCAGGCTTGCGGTAAGTGCTTTTCTAGTAACTGGTGCATTCTGAGTTGGACCAGCAAATGCCAACTGATGATGGGCCTGGGTGGGTGAGGCTCCACTGGCGCTGGTTTCTGGAGGTTTGGCACAGAGGCAGAGGGAAGGAAAAAGAAGTTCACTGCGAAGCTAAACTTGATTCTGTATGAGCTCTGTTTTCTCGGTGGTTTATAAGCCTGTGGATGATGGTTTTCCTCTAGGTCCTCTCAGCTTTCAGTCTCCAACCCCCAACACCGTGGTGCCCCCCGTGCTCCCAGCATCCCTGATACCCCCAGTGCGCCGGTGCGATTCCAACCCGTGTTTCCGTGGCGTCCGATGTACCAACACCAGAGATGGCTTTCATTGTGGGCCCTGCCCTGAGGGCTACACAGGAAATGGGATCACCTGTTCTGACGTTGATGAGGTAAAAGTTCAACTAGATAGGATGGGGCTCCCTCAGTATCTTGTACATCCGACAGCTTATGGGAAAAGAAGCCATGTTGATGACTAAGGGATGACTTGGGTTGTCCTCCAGGCTACATAAAAAGTACTCCCTCGGGAATCCTTAGAGATCTGTGATGGTGGGAAGGAGGAGGCATGACACGCAGTTGTGGCCGTGATCATTGCGTCTCCCCTCCAGGGTTCCCCCTCTTCCAGTTTGTGTTACTACAATGCTGAGATTTCAGCCTTCAACTCTAACATTGATTCTTTCTCTTAAGCAGTCTCTGTGACAGTTGTGATTTTTCCACACATTTGCAAACATGGGAGGGGGAAGATCTGGGTAAGAGTATATTTCAGGGGTTGCAACTGATTGCTTCAGGCTTCCTAAAACAGAGGAGCAGACAGGAATCTCAAACCAATAAGACCTTTTGAAGAGGCCCCATTATCTGTGAGTAACCAAAAGTGCCCAGAGAGGGAGCCAGAAGGACATACAGCAAATACGGGCTGTTTGGCCAGCTGGCAAAGCCTCTGAAGGACCATCGTTAGCCAGCCACTGGTCCAGTCCCAAGACAGTGTTCGCAGTGGGTAGCAAGGCTGCCCCCATGTGCCTTTGGCCAGAGGAAGGCTGGAAGGAGCTTTCACACACATGCATCCTGCAGGCTTGTGGTAGCTGATGACCTCCCCAGGTAGTAAGCAATTAAGATGGTCTTTAGTCATCCCTCCACTGGAAGAACATCTGCACATGTTTCACAGAACTGCATCTGGTTTTTATCTGTGAGCTGGAATTTTCCTCCTTTTGAAAGGGCAGGAAGTGGTCATGTTTTTTACATTAGTTGAACTGGTTAAAAACGAAACAAAACAAAATCAGAATGAACCTCCTAGACTGTGAGAGCCTAGGAACAGTCATGGACTTGGTAGGGCACAAAGGCAGGCACAGACCCTGATGAATCACATCTTACTCAAGAAACAACAACTGCCCTGGTTTTGTCTTCTCAAGGTCTTTTTCTTTGAGTAGTTGGTTCCTTTGGACTCAACTGATAGCTAGCTGACAAGTGGTCCAGGAGCACTGTCCTCTCACAGAGGTTTTAAAACTCCAAGTTAGAATATCAGGGAATTTGCGCTGGGAGGTAGACTGGTTAACATTAAGGACTCTTTCCACTCGGCTGTGCGTGATTCTATAATATAGCAAAAGTCCACTACAAGGAAACCTCCAGACCGTGTGGGTCAGGGATTCTGTGAGTAACTATGAAATTGGAAGCCTTTATTGCCTTTGATCATGTCGAGCACCAAAAAATGATAGTTAAATGAATCCCCAAGTCTGCACAAATAGATGAATGGAAGTTTGAGCGTGTTTTTTCCATGCGGCTAAAGAGTGAATTTTTCTTTCTCTCTAGTGCAAATACCATCCCTGCTACCCAGGCGTGCGCTGTGTGAACTTGGCTCCTGGCTTCAGATGTGACACCTGCCCGGTGGGCTTCACAGGGTCCACGGTGCAGGGTGTTGGGATCAATTTTGCCAAGACAAACAAGCAGGTGGGCTGAAGTTGTGGCCTTTTAGTCTCTAATTACCAACAGAAAACCTTTGGTTGGTTCCCACCTCTTTCCATATAACCCTTTACCTCCCGGAGCGGCCAAGGGTGTGCAGAATGTCCTCATGCACTGCGGGCACATTAGGAAGTTTTCCAACTCATTTCATCAAGGCTAGTGAGGAGGAAGCTAGTCAGCTGGGATAATCGAGTAGCACTAGGAAAGCAGTGAAGGGGGTAATCCTGGATATGTGACATGTTTCAGCCTTATTTTGTTGGTAGCCTTTTGAACATTTTGTCCCACCAAATAACTTAAGAACTGGGGAAACAAAAGCTTTGAAAAATTAGGTCACTTTCATAGAGTCATTGTTGCTGATCAGAAGCTGTTTTAGAGATGAGAGGATTTCAAGAGTAGAAATAATCCCCTGAGGAAACCTGCCTTTCTTCTTATATAAGCCGTAAATTGCTGTAGAGCACTCAAGCACTTTGTGACAGTCTCCGTTTATTTCCAAATGTTCTACTATATCCTGACCATTGTTTAACTGACTGACCGTGAAATTCTTTTTGATGTTTTCAGCCCCTAAAAATGGTTGGTCTATAAATATAGTTTACTACCTTATGGAAATTATTAGCTTTAAAGAAGGGCAGAGGTTCATTATTTCCTAGCAGCCTATCAAAGGATTCTAGAGGGCATCATTTTTTAGACTAGAAAAAGGAGCCAAGCTCGACACACACGAATGACAAGCCATTGGAGTAATGACCTAAGTTTTTCTTCCTCTTCTCTAAAGACAGAATCGCCAAGACTAAGCTAAGGAAAATAGACAAAAAGAAACAGAAGGTGCTTTATGTAAGCTAGGAAGGAGCCCTTCCAGTGGATTTCCAGAATATGGCAGAATGAACTCAGGTCAAAGGGAACCAACTTGCTAAAATTAAACAACAAATTTTAATGCATGACCAATATCAAAAGAAATAAGAGGAAATGTGCAGGTTCGAGAAACAAAGAGGGAACTCAGAGTCAGAGCTGTGGGTGGAAACTGATGTCACAGCAGTTCATGGGAGGTGGGAGATGGTTTTAGGTCCTCCAAGTGGGAAACTGGGGTTCAAGCACTGTGTGGGTATAGCAGATGTAGTCTTGAACCTTTAGAAAGACCTAATACCCCTGAAGAAAACCAGAAGCCTTAGAGAGCTACCCTACTTATTACAAGGAGATGAGAAAACTTTCTTAGGCCCCAAAAATCAACAGGAAGCTTGATGTCAGCTTTGGGACATGGTTGACAGAAATGACAGTTGCCCACAACAAATCAAAGCTCCAAGCTCGTAAGACACATAGTCATGAGCTCCAAACCTATGTTACACATAGAATGCAGAAACAGGAGCCCCAAAATTGACATCAAAACCAGCCCTAGAGCAGTAAAATCCCCAGGACCCTGGCTAATATCACTTTGTGAAGAGACTCCAAAACTCAGGGCAAGTGGGACACCCTCAAGCAAAAGCAGGGCCACTAAGGATATACTCTGATCACCAGCCTACCTGCAATTGCACGTCCTTGCTTCACACAAAGATGTCAAAACAAAGCAAAATGTATTTGTCTTTCTACTTAAACAGTGTCCCTTTAAACTTCTCTGCACTAGGTCTGCACTGACATCGATGAGTGTCGAAGTGGAGCGTGTGTTCTCAATTCTATCTGTGTTAACACTTTGGTGAGTATTTTTCATGGCTCTTGTTATCGAAGACTAGTTATTAAAACAAGTATGTGTACATAAATCATAACCCCAAAACACATGGAGAACATATGGGCATAATATATTTGACTTGCAAGTGAGGATAAAATTTGTGCTGAAAAACAGTTTTTAATGTAAGAGTAATTTATAAGTAATTTTCTATATAAGAATGATTTTATATGGGAATTTCCTTGTGGTCCAGTGGTTAGGACTCTGCGCTGTCACTGACGAGGGCTGGGGTTCAATCCCTGGTCGAGGAACTAAGATCCCGCAAGCTGTGTGGCATGGCCAAAAAATTAATAATAATAATAATTTTATAAATGCCAAATTTGTTCTTTATCTTCTCTCAAAGTTGCAGTGATGGGCTTTGGGGTTTTTTCTTTTTTTTTATACAGCAGTTCTCATTAGTCATCACTTTTATACACATCAGTGTATACATGTCAATTCCAATCTCCCAATTCATCACACCACCACCACCCCCTGCCATGGCTTTCCCCCCTTGGTGTCCATACGTTTCTTCTCTACATCTGTGTCTCTATTTCTGCCCTGCAAACCAGTTCATCTGTACCACTTTTCTAGGTTCCACATACATGCATTAATATACGATATTTGTGTTTATCTTTCTGACTTACTTCACTCTGTATGACAGTCTGCAGGTCCATCCACGTCTCAAACAAATGACCCAATTTCGTTCCTTTCTATGGCTGAGTAATATTCCATTGTATATGTGTGCCACATCTTTATCCATTCGTCTGTCAATGGGCATTTAGGTTGTTTCCATGACCTGGCTATTGTAAACAGTGCTGCTATGAACATTGGGGTGCATGTGTCTTTTGGAATTACGGTTTTCTCTGGGTATATGCCCAGTAGTGGGATTGCTGTATCCCACTAAAAACTAAAAAATTCTATTTTTAGTTTTTTAAGGAACCTCCATACTGTTCTCCATAATGGCTGTATCAATTTACATTCCCACCAACAGTGCAAGAGGGTTCCCTTTTCTCCACACCCTCTCCAGCATTTGTTGTTTGTAGATTTTCTGATGATGCCCATTCTAACTGGTGTGAGGTGATACCTCATTGTAGTTTTGATTTGCATTTCTCTAATAATTAGTGATGTTGAGCAGCTTTTCATGTGCTTCTTGGCCATCTGTATGTCTTCTTTGGAGAAATGTCTATTTAGCTCTTCTTTCCATTTTTGGATTGGGTTGTTTGTTTTTTTCATATTGAGCTGCATGAGCTGTTTATATATTTTGGAGATTAATCCTTTGTCCATTGATTCGTTTGCAAATATTTTCTGTCATTCTGAGGGTTGTCTTTTCGTCTTGTTTATGGTTTCCTTTGCTGTGCAAAAGCTTTTAAGTTTCATTAGTTCCCATTTGTTTATTTTTGTTTTTATTTCCATTACTCTAGGAGGTGGATCAAAAAAGATCTTGCTGTGATTTATGTCAAAGAGTGTTCTTCCTATGTTTTCCTCTAAGAGTTTTATAGTGTCCAGTCTTACATTTAGATCTCTAATCCATTTTGAGTTTATTTTTGTGTATGGTGTTGGGGAGTGTTCTAATGTCATTCTTTTACATGTAGCTGTCCAGTTTTCCCAGCAGCACTTACTGAAGAGACTCTCTTTTCTCCGTTGTATATCCTTGCCTCCTTTGTCATAGATTAGTTGACCATAGGTGCGTGCCTTTATCTCTGGACTTTCTATCTTGTTCCATTGATCTATGTTTCTGTTATTGTGCCAGTACCATATTGTCTTGATTACTGTAGCTTTGTAGTATACTCTGAAGTCAGGGAGTCTGATTCCTCCAGCTCCGTTTTTTTCCCTCAAGACTGCTTTGGCTATTTGGGGTCATTTTTGTCTCCGTACAAATTTTAAGATTTTTTGTTCTAGTTCTGTAAAAAAGACCATTGGTAATTTGATAGGAATTGCATTGAATCTGTAGATTGCTTTGGGTAGTATAGTCATTTTCACAATATTGATTCTTCCACTCCAAGAACATGGTGTATCCATCTGTTGGTTTCTTCTTTAATTTCTTTCATCAGTGTCTTATAGTTTTCTGCATACAGGTGTTTTGTCTCCCTAGGTAGGTTTATTCCTAGGTATTTTATTCTTTTTGTTGCAATGGTAAATGGGAGTGTTTCCTTAATTTCTCTTTCAGATTTTTCATCATTAGTGTATAGGAATGCAAGAGATTTCTGTGCATTAATTTTGTATCCGGCAACTTTACCAAATTCATTGATTAGCTCTAGTAGTTTTCTGGTGGCATCTTTAGGATTCTCTATGTATAGTATCATGTCATCTGCAAACAGTGACAGTTTTACTTCTTCTTTTCCAATTTGGATTCCTTTTATTTCTTTTTCTTCTCTGATTGCTGTGGCTAGGACTTCCAAAACTATGTTGAATAATAGTGGCAAGAGTGGACATCCTTGTCTTTTTCCTGATCTTAGAGGAAGTGCTTTCAGTTTTTCCACTATTGAGAATGATGTTTGCTGTGGGTTTGTCATATGTGGCCTTTATTATGTTGAGGTAGGTTCCCTCTATGCCCACTTTCTGGAGAGTTTTTATCATAAATGGGTGTTGAATTTTGTCATAAGCTTTTTCTGCATCTATTGAGATGATCATATGGTTTTTATTCTTCAGTTTGTTAATATGCTCTATCACATTGATTGATTTGCGTATATTGAAGAATCCTTGCATCCCTGGGATAAATCCCACTTGGTCATGGGGTATGATCCTTTTAATGTGTTGTTGGATTCTGTTTGCTAGTATTTTGTTGAGGATTTTTGCATCTATATTCATTAGTGATATTGGTCTGTAATTTTCTTTCTTTGTAGTATCTTTGTCTGGTTTTGATATGTCTGGTTTTGTGTGATGGTGGCCTCACAGAATGAGTTTGGGAGTGTTCCTTCCTCAGCAATTTTTTGGAAGAGTTTGAGAAGGATGGGTTTAGCTCTTCTCTAAATGTTTGATAGAATTCACCTGTGAAGCCATCTGGTCCTGGACCTTTGTTTGTTGGAAGATTTTTAATCACAGTTTCAATTTCATTGCTTGTGATTGGTCAATTCATATTTTCTGTTTCTTCCTGGTTCAGTCTTGGAAGGTTATACCTTTCTACGAATGTGTCCATTTCTTCCAGATTGTCCATTTTATTGGCATACAGTTGCTTGTAGTAGTCTCTTAGGATGCTTTGTGTTTCTGCGGTGTCTGTTGTAACTCTTCTTTTTCATTTCTAATTTTACTGATTTGAGTCCTCTCCCTCTTTTTCTTGATGAGTCTGGCTAATGGTTTATCAGTTTTGTTTATCTTCTCAAAGAACCAGCTTTTAGTTTTATTGATCTTTGCTATCATTTCCTTCATTTTCATTTATTTCTGATCTGATCTTTATGATTTCTGTCCTTCTGCTAACTTTGGGTTTTGTTTGTTCTTCTTTCTCTAGTTCCTTTAGGTGTAAGGTTAGATTGTTTATTTGAGATTTTTCTTGTTTCTTGAGGTAGGCTTGTATAGCCATAAACTTCCCTCTTGAGGTAGGCTTGTATAGCCATAAACTTCCCTCTTAGAACTGCTTTTGCTGCATCCCATAGGTTTTGGATCGTCGTATTTTCATTGTCATTTGTCTCTAGGTGTTTTTTGATTTCCTCTTTGATCTTCAGTGATCTCTTGGTTATTTAGTAACATATTGTTTAGCCTCCATGTTTTTGTGGTTTTTACATTTTTTCCCCTGTAATGATTTCTAATCTCATAATGTTGTGGTCAGAAAAGATGCTTGATATGATTTCAATTTTCTTAAGTTTACTGAGGCTTGATTTGTGACCCAAGATGTGATCTATCCTGGAGAATGTTCCATGCGCACTTGAGAAGAAAGTGTAATCTGCTGTTTGGGGATGGAATGTCCTATAAATATCAATTAAATCTATCTGGTCTATTGTGTCATTTAAAGCTTGTGTTTCCTTATTTATTTTCATTTTGGATGATCTGTCCATTGGTGTAAGTGAGGTGTTAACGTCCCACTATTATTGTGTTATTGTCGATTTCTTCTTTTATAGCTGTTAGCAGTTGCCTTATGTATTGAGGTGCTCCTATGCTGGGTGCATGTATATTTATAATTGTTATATCTTCTTCTTGGATTGATCCCCTGATCATTATGTAGTGTCCTTCCTTGTCTCTTGTAACATTGTTTATTTTAAAGTCTATTTTATCTGATATGAGTATTGCTACTCCAGCTTTCTTTTGATTTCCATTTGCATGGAATATCTTTTTCCATGCCCTCACTTTCAGTCTGAATGTGTCCCTAGGTCTGAAGTGGGTCTCTTGTAGACAGCATATAGATGGGTCTTGTTTTTGTATCCGTTCGGAAAGCCTGTGTCTTTTGGTTGGAGCGTTTAATCCATTCACGTTTAGGGTAGTTATCAATATATATGTTCCTGTGACCATTTTCTTAATTGTTTTGGGTTTGTTTTTGTAGGTCCTTTTCTTCTTTTGTGTTTCCCACTTAGAGAAGTTCCTTTAGCGTTTGTTGTAGAGCTGGTTTGGTGGCACTCAATTCTCTTAGCTTTTGCTTGTCTGTAAAGCTTTTGATTTCTCCTTCAAATCTGAATGAGATCCTTGCTGGGTAGAGTAATCTTGGTTGTAGGTTCTTCCCTTTCATCACTTTAAGTATATCATGCCACTCCCTTCTGGCTTGTAGAGTTTCTGCTGAGAAATCAGCTGTTAACCTATGGGAGTTCCCTTGTGTGTTATTTGTTGTTTTTCTCTTGCTGCTTTTAATAATTTTTCTTTGTCTTTAATTTTTGCCAATTTGATTACTATATGTCTCAGTGTGTTTCTCCTTGGGTTTATCCTGTATTGGACTCTCTGCGCTTCCTGGACTTGGGTGGCTATTTCCTTTCCCATGTTAGGGAAGTTTTCGACTATAATCTCTTCAAATATTTTCTCTGGTCCTTTCTCTCTCTCTTCTCCTTCTGGGACCCCTATAATGTGAATGTTGTTGCATTTAATGTTGTCCCAGAGGTCTCTTCAACCTCCCAGAAGTTGTCTTCATTTCTTTTCATTCTTTTTTCTTTCTTCTGTTCCACAGCAGTGAATTCCACCATTCTGTCTTACAGGTCACTTGTCTGTTCTTCTGCCTTGGTTACTCTGCTATTGATTCCGTCTAGTGTAGTTTTCATTTCAGTTATTGTATTGTTCATCTCTGTTTGTTTGTTCTTTAATTCTTCTAGGTCTTTGTTAAACATTTCTTGCATCTTCTCGATCTTTGCCTCCATTCTTTTCCCGAGGTCTTGGATCATCTTCACTATTATTATTCTGAATTCTTTTTCTGGAAGGTTGCCTATCTCCACTTCATTTAGTTGTTTTTCTGGGGTTTTATCTTGTTCCTTCATTTGGTACATAGCCCTCTGCCTTTTCATCTTGTCTATCTTTCTGTGAATGTGGTTTTTGTTCCACAAGCTGCAGGATTGTAGTTCTTCTTGCTTCTGCTGTCTGCCCTCTGGTGGATGAAGCTATCTCAGAGGCTTATGCAAGTTTCCTGATCAGTGTTGGGCTTTTGAATTAATGTTTATTGAATAAAATATTATCATTCTAGTATTTTTTAAATAGGAAGAGCTTTTTAATTTGTATTAATAGTTCAGTATTCCAAAATATGCATTTTACTCGTGACAACACAATTCCCAAATGGTATTCATTATTTTCATAGGACTTCTCGAAAGTCATTTGTATTTAATTAAAATGCCTAACGCTTAGTGGGTTGAATTTTTTTTTTAACATCTTTATTGGGGTATAATTGCTTTACAATGGTGTGTTAGTTTCTGCTTTATAACAAAGTGAATCAGTTATACATATACATATGTTCCCATATCTCTTCCCTCTTGCGTCTCCCTCCCTCCCACCCTCCCTATCCCACCCCTCCAGGCCGTCACAAAGCACCGAGCTGATCTCCCTGTGCTATGTGGCTGCTTCCCACTAGCTATCTACCTTACGTTTTGTAGTGTATATATGTCCATGCCTCTCTCGCTTTGTCACAGCTCACCCTTCCCCCTCCCCATATCCTCAAGTCTGTTCTCTAGTAGGTTTGTGTCTTTATTCCTGTCTTACCCCTAGGTTCTTCATAACATTTTTTTTTCTTAAATTCCATATATATGTGTTAGCATATGGTATTTGTCTTTCTCTTTCTGACTTACTTCACTCTGTATGACAGACTCTAGGTCTATCCACCTCATTACAAATAGCTCAATTTCATTTCTTTTTATGGCTGAATAATATTCCATTTGGGTTGAAATTTTAACTAATCAGATTTGGCTTTTATTCCTGAAAGTTCCTGTTGACTCTTTCCAAGGTGATAGGTGTAGCACAGTAGACTGTCAATGAAGGAACTATTGGCTCCAGGTATGACTGCTTCTCATTTACTGTATGTTCCTGGGAAAGGTTTTTAATCTCTAGGTTCCTAGCTTCCTTATATGTCAAAGCATTTTATAAATATCAAGTCACTTATTTTAATCCTTACAACAAACCTGTCAATAGGCACTATTATTATCCCCATTTTACAGTTGAAGAAACTGAGGCACAGGAAAGTTAAATAATTAGGCAAAGGCCACACATCTCATAAGACATCCAGTCTGGCTGCAGAGCCCTGTTCTTATCCACAATGCTGCCTAGGAATATACTGGGACTTACTAGCTTTTTAGCTTCTTAGCTTTTTACCAGGACAAAGCTAGTCTGCGGAAATGGATTTGGGAGACACTGACATGAAGGTAATAACTAAAATCACTCAGGGAGAGGAAAAGTAGACAGTGGAACTGTCTACAAAATAGAGCTCTAGAAAACCTCAAAAATGAAGGAGTAGGCAAAGGAAAACGAGCAGAGAAACAAAGAAAAGGAAAGAACTGACCAAAGGGAGTCTTCCAATGAGGCTGACAGATCAAGAAAGATCATTGGAGAGAATGCCCTGGCGGTCCAGTGGTTAGGATTCTCCCAGGGCCTGAGCTCAATCCCTGGTTGGGGAACTAAGATCCCACAAGCCCTGCAGTGTGGGCAAAATAAAATAATAATACTTGGAAAGCATCTTTTGGATTCAGTGAGTCAGGGGTTGTGAGTGAGCAAAATCATTGAATTGTGTAGTTTATGTGGATGTCTTTCATGATATGTAAAGTCTATCTCAGTAAAAAAGAAAAAAAAAGCAGTCAAGCTTGTCCCGGAAGCGCCACCGCAATGGAGCTGACAGCTCACTTGCCAGGTTTCTTTCAAAGCACTCCACCTCATCAAGAATTCTCAGCGCAAGGCCGACATTTCTCTGTTCCTTTGTCACTTGACTGTTAAAAAAAAAAAGCCAAATGAACATTAAAAACAATTTTCTCATTTGCTTTTTTACCAAACCGTGTTCTTTGTCCCCAGAGTAAATTTTCTCACTCCACCTCCCAGGACTTCACTGGAGTTTTCAGCCCTTTCCTCCTTGCCCTCCACAGTGGAGCCGGCAAGTCAAAGTGGCTCACTGGCCAGCCTTCTCCCTTCGATTGTGTTCCTTCATGTCTCCGTGGCCTGCTGTGGCTTCCAGTCTGGTAGTGTCTCCCCCAATACTCACACAGTGTTAGAAGACATACACATAAGCAGAGGCAGGCATGGGGCTCGCTTCATCCTGGCATCATCGAGTACATGTAAAAATAGACACAAGCGCCGTACCTTTGCTCACAGGTCTGAGGCCCTGGCTCACCGTCTTGCTCTGCTCCTCACAGGGATCTTATCGCTGTGGGCCTTGTAAACCAGGGTACATTGGTGATCAGTCGAGGGGATGCAAAATGGAAAGAAACTGCAGGAATCCAGAACTGAACCCTTGCAGCGTGAACGCACAGTGCATTGAAGAGAGGCAGGGGGATGTGACATGCGTGGTAAGTTGTTTGCTACTTTTTTTATCATTTTCCCCCTTCCATTTGAAACACCATGCCTCTCCGGTTTCTACTTGCTTCAGGATAAAAGTACTCAAGAATGAAAACAATTCCATCAAAGTAAACAAAGGATGTAGTAATAACAGAGTCAGCTGAGTTTGTGGGGAGCAATCTGAAGTCCACCTGACCATCAGCCACCCTCTTTCTCTCCCTCTTGGCCGTGGGTCGGCACCATCCCCTTGGGCACCTCGGTGGTGGACCCCAGCTCCCAGCCACCCCCTCTGGAAGGCCCAAGAAGTGAGCAGCCGGAGCGGAAGGAGCCTCCTTCCCTCCCTTCCGACTGCTGCCCTTCCTTACTGTCCTCACCCTGAGGGCATCCAGTTTCAAAATCTGGCCTCATACTCCAGGAGGTGAGCCACAGTGGAGGGGTGGTGGGCTGCTCTTATAAACCCTGGGAGGAAACCTCCCATCTTCCGCAGCACCCTCTGTTCTCTGTGTCCACCTCGGCCGGGTTCAGGAGTAGCTCAGTGGGTGCTCACTCTCCTTCCCATGCGGTTCCCCACCCGGGAGCCGGCCTGGGGAGGAGGAGGTGGGTAGAGGGCAGGGCAGTTGCAGCCTTGCAAGGGTCTCCCACCAGGCAGGTGTGTAGTGGGCCCTTGGCGAGGAATGAGGTTCATGCCTGCCATCCATCCTGCCCTGGAGTCCTGGGGGATTCTAGGTGCTGCTCAATCAGCCGTCTTCAGCCACTCACCTCCCCAGGGAGCCAGGCCCTTTAGAGTTGGGGGCTCATAGGTTCATGGCGATCACCCTGAGCGGCAGGATGGATCCTGGGAGACTTTTTCTCTCTTCTTTATACCTCAAACTCAGACTCCCTTAACCTTCGTGTTCTCAGAATTTTCTACAATGGGCATATCACTTTCAAATAGGAAAAATGAGAAGAATCAAAACTAAGTTAGAGAAATAACTGTAATGGCACCAGCTCTCTCCATCAACACAGATCATTTGTAACAAGATACTGATGAAGGAATGGGCTGGGTTCAAGGGGGAGAAAAAAATCAACAGTTCCTCTAATTCCTGTTGATGGGGCATGTTTATTCCCATTGAGAGGCAAGCTTATATCTATGTTTAAATCCTCATTTTCTGTGAACAAATTAACGATTCCCCCGGGATGGTGGGTGATGAGGCTCTTCATGTGTTTTGTGTTTTTCTCCCTTAATGTGTTTTTGAATTTGTGGCAAGGCACAATGACAGATGGTAAAGGATTAATACACTTGGTGTGACTACTAAAATAATTTAATCTGCCAGAAAATGGCTCATTAAAAACAACCTTGTTCCTAGAGGAAATCTTTTCTTCATTAAAATGAGTCAAGGACCATACCCCACGGCTGAGCTCTCCAGGCCCTCTGAAGGCCCTGCTGAAGCAATTGAACAGAAATAGGGGCAGTTACGGGGAGGGGTGTCTTTGGATTCTGCCTTCCACATCTCTGGTTGCAGAAGCGGGGTGCACGTGATTAAGAACAGCCAGCCTGCAGCTTAGGAAGTCACTGGTCTTAAATCACGTTATTTTGATGAATGAGGGCAGGAAATTTAACATTTACTCATGTAAAGTTTCTTTTTCCTTGGCCCTGTTCCCCCGGCTCTTACCTGCCCCTGCCTTGCTGGTTCCCTGTCGTTTTCCAGGCCCCCTTGTCTCCTGTTCCTTCTGCAGTTCTGCCTGCCCCTCCTCGGGCACCTATCCTGCTCCTGAGCTGAGCTCCCAGGTACCACCTCATACCCAGGACACCTCTTATAGAAGGATTTCCTTTCTCTTGGGTTTATCATTCATCCTTTAGCCAGGCCAACTATATGGAATATCAGAGGGAGAACTCAAAGTGCATGTCAACCAAATACCTGTGGCAGAAAACATTGAACTGGGACAGTCTTGAGTTCAAGTCCCAGCTCTGAGACCTTGGGCAAGGGACTTAGCCACTCTGAGCTGAGTCGGCTCTTTTGTAAAATGGGATAGTGATGACCTTGCAGCATCATTGTAAGGACTGGAGATAATGCTTATAGAGTCCGGTATGGAATAACTGTTATTTTAATGCCTCTTCTGCTGACAATGAAGGCTTGCTCTCAGCAGCTGGTGGTGGCACAGAACTTGGGTAGACTTTTCCAGAAACGTAGAGAACATGCAGACCCAGCACTACACCTGTGGGAATCTTCACCTGTTAAAAGATATGAGTGGAGGTAAAGCACTTTGGAAGGTTCCTGCTGTGGTGGAAATTGATCTAGAAGACCATTAGATTCAGAGATACGACTGTGGCTCCAGAATGCTAAGGAAGGTGCCACAGCGGCCGCTCCACCCTTGTATGCATTCATTTCCACTGGGAGAAGAAACTGGATAATCATATGGAGAACATTTTGACGATAATTCAAAAGTACAAATACCCTTTGAACCAAGAATTTCATGCTAAGAAGCCAGTACAGGTGCAGAATGATAAATGTCCTCAAATTCTTGGTGGCAGCATTGTCTGCGACAGAAAAAGGTTTTAACGACTTGACACCGACCACAGGGGACTGGTTGAATTCATTGAGGTGCATGCATTCCACTTTATGTATGTTATCTCTGTGCCCATTAAAAAGGAAGACACTAATCTACGTGTGGTAATATGAAAAGAGCTCTAAGATATAATGTTAATTTTTTAAAAATTCAAGGTACAGAGCAGTGTTTATATGTGTGCTACCAATTGTGCTGAACGACAAAAAGAGAAAAAGAACGTATGTGTGTTTGCTGATCTCTGCCCAGCATGTCTCTGAAAGTATTCATGAGAGCAGATTGCCTTGATTCCTGAGCCAAGGTGCAAGAGCAGGAAGGGGTTTTCACTCTCCCTTTGTACTTTTTGAATTTTGAAGCATTAGACTATTCAAAACACAGTTTACTAGTTTTAAAATCCCGCGAACAAAGCTTTCTGGCCCTCCCTCTGGGGATGCACACACAGGAGCAGAGGCCCCTGTCGGACCCTGGCCTCCCACCAGGCTCAGCTCCTGGACTCCTGACGGGTTTTTCCTTCACAGTGTGGGGTTGGCTGGGCTGGTGACGGCTACATCTGCGGAAAGGACGTGGACATTGACAGCTACCCTGACGAAGAATTGCTGTGCTCTGCCAGCAACTGCAAAAAGGTAAGGGGGTCGAGCAGGAGAAAAAAACACGCACACGCGCATGCACGCACACTCACTCTGTGGCTTTCCAAAGCCACATCTTATATGGGGCAGAGGTTCTGTGGCTTCCATTTAAAACTGTATTTTTGAAGTAGCTGCATCTCAAATGTAGCAAAACAGCCATCAACAATAAAGCCAGACAGGTAGGGACTTCCCTGGTGGCACAGTGGTTAAGAATCCGCCTGCCAATACAGGCGGAGACACAGGTTCGAGCCCTAGTCTGGGAAGATCCCGCATGCCGTGGAGCAACTAAGCCCGTGCACCACAACTACTGAGCCTGCACTCTAGAGCCCGTGAGCCACAACTGCTGAGCCCACGTGCCACAACTACTGAAGCCCGTGAGCCCGTGTGCCCAGAGCCCTACTCCGCAACAAAGAGTAGCCCCCGCTCACCACAACTAGAGAAAGCACGCAGCAATGAAGACCCAACGCAGCCAAAAATAAATAAATTTATTTAAAAAAAAAAAGCCAGACAGGTACAGGCAGAAATAGTTTTTGACTTAAGACAGATGGAGATGGGGATGGGGGAAATGGGGAGAAGTTGATGAAAGGGTGCAAACTTTCTGCCATGAGGTGAATAAGATCTGAGGATCTAATGTATAACATGGTGACTATAGTTGATAACACTGTACTGTATAGTTGAAATTTGCTAAGAGTGTGGAGCTTAAATGTTCTCAGCCAAAAAAATGGGGAGATAAACATGTGAGGTGATGCATATGTTAATTAACTCAATGGGGGAATCCCTTCAAAATATCAACGTATATCAAATCGTCACATTATACACTTTAACTGTCTTGCAATTTTATTTGTCAGTTATACCTCAATAAAGCTGAAAAAATACAAATGTAGATGTGTCTCTGAGCTGTGTTTCTCCAACTTAGGACAACTGCAAGTATGTGCCAAATTCCGGCCAAGAGGATGCAGACGGAGATGGCCTTGGAGATGCTTGTGACGAGGATGCTGATGGAGATGGGATCCTGAATGAGCAGGTAAGTACCTGCTCTGCTGGGAGGGCCTATGAATTGCCACGTACCAGGGATGGTGGAAGAAAGGCCGTGAAGTCAACTATTTATATTAATCATCCCGATTGTCTGTTTCCATGCCTGCGTTCCCATGGCACTGCAGTTTTTTATTCTAAGATTATGAAATGTTTATAAAACTGATGAACTTGGGCCTCCTGAGTTGCGACATCTCATGCCAGTCGGGGGAAGGTTGGCTGGCATCCACCGCAGGACCAGGCACACAGTGGGGATTCAGTAAAAGTCAGAGTTAATGTCGGTCTTTTGATCCTTTAGGACAACTGTGTCCTGACTCACAATGTGGACCAGAGGAACAGTGACAAAGATATGTTTGGGGATGCCTGTGATAACTGCCGGAATGTCCTAAATAATGACCAGAAGGACACTGACGGGGATGGAAAAGGAGATGCCTGCGATGACGACATGGATGGAGATGGTGGGTGTGTCTTGCTTAGTCTTTTACTTGGGACTCATTTGTCCTTTTTCCCCTTGTTCTCTCTTAGGAGCAGGAATAGAATGACTGACTCTGAGGGCCTTTCCGCTCCAGGGGGTTCCACATGGCCTGTGCCTGGTGGCCCCAAGGCCCACTTGTTTCTGTGGAAGAAGAACCCTGGTGTTCTGGGAACTCTACATCATTGCCAGAAACTTTGTAGGAATCCCTTCGAGCAGTGTCTTGTCAGGGATGTGACTTCGTAGAGCATCTGTCTTCCCAGACTGCAGCTTTCCTCCCTCCCCACCATCCTTCTCATGCATAAGGGTCCTGGAAGTGGAGGATTGAGGTAGAGGGGCTGAGCAGGGTCATGGGCTGCAGCCCTGGGTCAGGCTCCTCCTGCAGAGACTCGGGCATTTCCCAGGAGCCTAGCAAGAGCTGTCAGGCAGGGCGGCTACATCACCCAGCTCCAGGGGCCACTGAAGGGGCCTCGTATTGTGGTCTGTGTGAATAGCACCTCTGGAGCACAACTCTGGAGCCTCACAGGCCGTGAGGGAGGACGTTTGTTCCTGTATAGCTTCCGGAACATATAGGTGACTATCATCAAAGTATAGGCTGGATCCGATAGTTTCTGAAAAACGCATCACAACACAGGACCTTGAAGGAATTTCCTTTTAGAAATACACCACACCCACCACTAACCAACACACACCCGGCACTCCAGACTATTCCCATGTCTCTAAAACACGATCCCACCTTCTATAAGCCTGACTGATGGTAAACCCGCTCAGCGAAACAAACAAACAACGCACCGAGTTGTAGCATTTGCCAGTTTCCATTATGTAAATACCACTCCCACCATCACTGGTTCCAAGGTACCAAGAGGAGATGACATGATTGAACGGGAAGCTGGGGAGCAATGGGTATGACTGGCCTGACTCCAGCACACCACTGCCTGAGCCCCGGGGCCCTTGTCATAGCTCACACACCCGTGAGGTCCTCCCTCTCCAGGGTCGGCCCACCTAGCCCTCATGACCCCCTCATCTGGTTGCAGTGATAGCCCTTGATATCTTCAACAGATTCTAACTCAGTGGATAAATGCCTCAGGTCATTCTTCTTTTAAGTCTCCCAGAATCCATCCTTCGACATTACCTCCAGGTAACTGCTGGAAAAGGTATGGCTCTCTGAGGATGGCCCAGGCAGACATTACCTACTGTGTGCCATGTGCTGGCCTGATCTCTACAGCACCTGGAAGTCTGTGCTCCAGACCTTTCTGTGATGTTCACCTGACTCAGGGAAGCATTCCTTTCTCACAGGAATAAAAAACATCCTGGACAACTGCCAGAAAGTTCCCAACCGTGATCAACAGGACAGAGATGGTGATGGCGTGGGGGATGCCTGTGACAGCTGTCCTGATGTCAGCAACCCTAACCAGGTTAGCAGGATCCAGGGGCATCCAAACTCTAGGCTGAACTGCCCAATGCAGAGACTCGCGTAAGACACGTGTCTGGAAGAACCCAGCCGAGCCCGCCAGCCCAGTTCTTTGCTGTTGCCTTATACCTAACAGCAGAGGTGGTGAAATTGTATACTTAAGCCTGGAGGTGATGGGAAGAACATTACAGGAGATCTGAGGCCTTCGGGACTAATCTCACAGGCTGTGAAGTCCCTGTGAGGTTAGGAATAGGAGTTTTGGGGGTTTCTTAAAATGTATTTGGCTGCGCCGGGTCTTAGTTGCAGCACGTGGGCTCTTCGTTGCTGTGTGCGGGATCTTTAGTTGCGGCATGCAGGATCTAGTTCCCTGACCAGGGATCGAACCCGGGCTCCCTGCATTGGGAGCACACAGTCTTAACTGCTGGACCACCAGGGAAGTCCCAGTAATAGTTTAATCATGCCCAAAACAAGTTGGGTTTTTTTGGCTGAAAGGAAAATGCAATGTGGAAATTAACCATTGGGAGCCTCATGTCCCTTTCATCCCCAAATCCCAACAACAGCCTATGTATGGACATTTCAGATTGGGATCAGTCAGCGATGTGCTGTTTGCCTTCTCTCTCCTCCTTCCTGTCTGGATAATTGGATGTGATGTGTCACTTATTTTTAAAGCCCTGAGAGAGGGGCGTCATTATTGCCCTCTGACTCACTCCCATCCTGGCTCAATTCCAAAATGCAGAAGCAAAGCAAAATCTGTTTGCCTTGTCCCCGTGCCTGTGGCTGGCTCCCTTCCGACCCGTGCCTGAGTGCCACGTCTCCACCTGCCACCATGCTGCCCCAGCGCCCTTCTCCAATCAGCTCATCTGGTGTGTAGGCAGCCCATCCTTGGAGCTTGATATTTTGGAAGGCTTTTTTGAAAATTCAGCATTGTGCCTACACCAATATGGTGTTGTCCTTTTGCAGTTTGCACCACCCCAATTCCAGAGGAATAATTCCCGAGATCCAGTGATGATGGGCTGGGTCTGCCTTCTCTGGAACATTCTGTGCAGGCCCAGCGGTAAATAACACGTTTTGTTCTCTTTGCAGTCTGATGTGGATAACGATCTGGTTGGGGACTCCTGTGACACCAATCAGGACAGGTATGGCATGTTTCCCAGCTGCATAGGGCTGATGAAAATTCCAGAGGAAGTTTTCTCTTTCAGAGCTCTCCGTTGCTACCATGCTTTGGGATCTCTCTGGGCAGATTGAGTTGCTGGAGGGACAATAGCCCTGTCTTTGGTCAGGGTCACTGCACCTCCATGAATGGGGGACTTGACGGTACCAGGAGGGGCCACTAGGCACTCGAGCAACTGAGACTGTATCACAGGAGAGGCGGTGTAGCATCATGCTTTAGAGATGGGCTCTGGAGCGACACAGCTAGATATAAATCCCAGCTCCTCCACTTACACAGCAGCTTACCTTAGGCAAGTTACCGCATCTCTCTGTGCCTCCATTTTCTCATCTGTAAAATGGGGATGGAAATGGAATGTAGCTCTTAGGACTATTGTGAAAGTTGAGTTAATTTATGGAAAGGACATATTACAGTTTCTGTTACATAGATGTTAGCTCTTTTGCTGTTATATTCTTTCAGCTCAGGAAAGCTTCATCATCATCCCAAAATAGAGAGCTGTCAGTGTGCTGAGGGAATCACTGTTATTTCATTGTCCTTGGAATTTTTTCTTTCAGTTTTCTTTATTTGGGTGGAGTTGTTCTATGCAAATGAATGTTGTCAGCCCTTCTAGCCCCACATGGATGGAGTCCTACGTTAAGACACGGGGCTGGATCAGATGCTATAGGAACATCAAAAATGTAGGCATGGCCAGCTCTGCCCTAGAGGTACCTGCCGTCCAAGACTCTAAACCCTTTCATCTCTGTAGGGAATCATAGGGGCAGCAGGACAGGGGTGAGAGAGGGAAAGGAGTCTAAAAGGCAAAGCAGGAAGAAACATAGCTGCCCTTCTCAACCTCTTCTCAGAGGCCTCCCTACAGGCAGCAGCTCCCAAGCCCAACCTTGCTCAAGGACAGCTCCTATCAAGTCCTTGTGCTCCGTGTCCTTGATGCACAGTACATGCCAGCTAAGTGAACGTCAACAGACTTCTCAGTCTCTGAGTCTCAATTTCTTCATCTGCAAAGTAGAGAGAATTAAATGCCAAGTGATGGTAAAAAAGAAAGATAACGTAGGTAAAGCTCCTACCTACAGTGCTGGCCCTCAGATAACCTGCAGAAAATGGTAACTGAGGTATTAGTGTTATCACAGCATGAGGAAAGGAGAGGCAAGTCGGAGACAGTTTGACATAGGATGTCTCCGTTTTTGAGGTTAAGATGCGGCTGGTACCCTGACAACTTCCCTCGATAATGTACATCAAGAATGTTCCCTGTTGTAGGTCATCCTGTGCTCTCAGTGCCATCTAAGTGATTTCTAAAATATCCTGTCCCACCAGCCTCTAGATTTTCTGCCTAAAATAACTCATTTCACTACATTTTAATTCCCACAAACTTGAGGACAGAAACTGCTTGGTTTTGCATAAAAATGTTCAGGGCTATATGGAATGGCTGCTAATGGAAATAGCTCAATCTTATGATTTGGAAAGCAGCCCTGCCACATGCCCAGGAATTCCACTGTTGGAGTTGTGTCACCTTCTGCCTGTCGGGGTTGACCTCACTTTCTCTGGGACCCATCTGGGAAGCATTGGCCTGAAGGGCATGGACTGGCCCCTGGCTTCCCTTCCTTGTCCCACTGTGGACAGCGTGGGGCAGTTGCTGGTCCAGGACGAGCTGTGGGTGGCGCCCGTGAAAGGAGTATCTGCTCTAATCCAGGGTAGCCGTGGGAGGCCTCCATCAACTCAGGGAAGCCTGGGGACAGGGCAGACTCATCCTCAGGTGGCCGTTAGGCCTGGAAAGAAGGAATGTCAGGTGGGCAGAGAACGAGGGTTCTGAGAAGTGCATTAGCCCAGGGCCGAGCCCGGCCTACGTGCTCAGTCCTTGGGAAGGGCGGCCCTGCTGTTCCTGCCCTTCTCCCTGTGCATTCCCGTCTGACGCTTCTCAGGCTTACTGGCCGGGCATGGTGAAGAGTCATAGAAAAGGAAACACCTTAGGGCTTCCCAAGAGCCAGGCACTTAGAAGTGTTTTTGTTATATTAAAACGTAACATGCAAAATTCTAATCACTTAATCATTCAATCTTCCTAACAACCCTGTGAGGTAGGCTGTTACTATTCCCATGGTACAGGGGAGGATGCTGAGCCGTAGAGGGGTAAGTGTCACGTCCGGGGCCCCATGCTGGTGCGCAGCTGAGCCAGGACTCGCAGCGGGCAGTGAGTCCACTGCCCCTCACTTTGTTCCCCTCCCACTTTCTCTGTCGGGGGTCACGGTCGTGCCCGGGGACTGAAAGGAGCATCTGGTCACCAAATCACAGAAATAGGCCCTTATTTTGAATAGAAGATGATCTACTTGTTTCAACAGGTTGGAGAAGTGGGAAATGGTCTCTGAGGCCCATAAGGCAGCCTCATCTAAGGACCTGTGGGGGTGATAGAAGACCAAGCCTGGTTAAGACCCCAAACCCAAACTCTCCCTCCTGAGAACTGGACTCTTCGTGTCCTCTGCTGGACTGGGACGCAAACCCCCTCTCCTTTCTCCCACAGTGATGGAGACGGGCACCAGGACAGTACAGACAACTGCCCCACTGTCATAAACAGTGCCCAGCTGGACACCGATAAGGATGGAATTGGTGACGAGTGTGATGATGATGATGACAATGACGGCATCCCAGACCTGGTGCCCCCTGGACCAGACAACTGCCGGCTGGTCCCCAACCCTGCCCAGGAGGACAGCAACAGTAAGTGGGCTCAGCCCCAGGCTCCCTTCGGCCAGGCCCATGGTGGCCCCCCTCTGCCAGGGCCCCAGCTTCTCTGAGCAGCCACAGCTTGTGTGGACAGTAGACATCTGCTAGACACCAGTCTCCAACTGTCAGAGCAGAGCTGCTTCCGCGCAGCCCTAGCATGAGACCACACAGGGCAGGGAAGCAGCCACGTGCTGCTCGGGGCTTGGAGAGCTGCTCCACCATCTTGCTCGTGCCTTTCACCAGAGTCACAGGGCAGGAGCGGGATGGAGGGGAGGGCACCGCAGCGCTGAGTGATGCCTGATGCCTGCAGGGGCCAAGCTGTTAGGGAAAGGTATGCACAGAGCCAGAAATGAGACAGCAGAGTGGTGAGGACACACGGTGGTGCGTTGGTGAGGGCATGCCCATCCCAGTATGCAAATTCAAATTTTAATACCATCTGTCAGCTGGACAAAGGCACTGGGCTATATTCAGCCTAAGGATCACTGTAAATTCTTCTTAGATTTTGGTGACCATAATTTCCCTGCTTTTTATGCATCATAGTCCAGAAAGTACTGTAGACATTTGCTTACGTAAGGTCAGGCTTAAGATCCACCAGTTGGGGCTTCCCTGGTGGCGCAGTGGTTGAGTGTCCGCCTGCCGATGCAGGGGACGCGGGTTCGTGCCCCGGTCCCGGAAGATCCCACATGCCGCGGAGCGGCTGCACCCGTGAGCCATGGCCGCTGAGCCTGTGCTCCGCAACGGGAGAGGCCACAACAGTGGGAGGCCCGCGTACCGCAAAAAAAAAAAAAAAAAAGATCCACCAGTTGGTGAAACCCCTGTCCTAGAGGACAGCCAGGGTTTCCTGTCAGGTCAACTTTGAAGTGTACTTTTTTTTAAGATTTTTTTTTTTTTTGATGTGGACCATTTTTAAAGTCTTTATTGAATTTGTTACAATATTGCTTCTGTTTTTTGTTTTGGTTTTTTGGCTGCGAGGCATGTGGGATCCTAGCTCCCCAACCAGGGATCGAACCCGCATGCCCTGCATTGGAAGATGTAGTCTTAACCACGGGACCACCAGGGAAGTCCCTTGTCAGGTCATCTTTGGACAGTTGCCCTCCACTCTGTCCCTAGGAAGTCCTTTTGATCACCTGCAGTGGGGTTCACTCACCTGCAGTGGGGTTCACCAACCCACCACGAGGACCGCGGGGCCGGCTCAGACACGGCTGATTCCAGGACTCCTCGCTCCACGTGGAGCTGCGTCTTGGGCTCTCTCTGCTCCTTGCCCAGCCCCCTCTGTCACGGAGGGGGTGGCTTGGGGGTAGTAGGCATTACTGAACTGGTCCCCTCCTCCTCCACCCCCACAGGCGACGGCGTGGGGGACATCTGCGAGACAGACTTCGACCACGACCAGGTCATCGATCGGATCGACGTGTGCCCGGAGAACGCAGAGGTCACGCTGACCGACTTCAGGGCCTATCAGACGGTGGTCCTGGACCCTGAAGGGGACGCCCAGATCGATCCCAATTGGGTGGTCCTGAACAAGGTGAGGGTCACGCGGTTGGCACCGGCTCAGCGTTGCCTCTCAACACAGGCCCTTCTGAGAGTAGTGGGTATATTTTGAGGGTGCCGACCTCCAGCCAGGTACTGTTCCACGTCGTGTTTGTTCCTCTCGACAGCCCTGTGACAGAGCTCTTTCATTAGCCTCGTTTTACAGATGATGAGCTCAAGTGTTACAAAGCTTGAATGATTACTCATGGTAGCACTGCAGTTAAGCAGCTAAGATTGCTGGATTTGGGACCTAGGCAGTCTGACCCTAGAGCCATGCTTCTAATCTCTGCCGTAGATGCTCCGGTGTGTCCTCCTCCCTGTGGACCTAAAGAAGACAGGCACAGAGAGCCTCCGTAGGTTTTCCAGTGTCACCCAGGAGGTCACATTCATTAGAAGCATATGTTCTCTAATTAAGGGTTTATTGACTCAGCTTAAGCGACAGTTTTAGCAAAACTATTTCTACTTAGCTTTGAGGGTTTTTGTTTTTTTCTAAGGGTACGCTTTCTTTGAGCACATAACAAGGGAGAGCAGTTCCTCAGATAATGAAATCTTTACATGGAGGTCTGAGGTTCTGGGCTTCTCTGAGATGATTCTAGCCCCTCCAAGGTTAATCTTAACCCCTTCAACTCTCTCTGCAGGGCATGGAGATCGTGCAGACCATGAACAGCGATCCAGGCCTGGCAGTGGGTACGTCCAGGGCCTCGTCACCACTGGTACAGAATTCACTCTTTCGAGCTGGTGTGGCTTGTCTGTTTTTCTCATCTATTTTGATCGTTACAGGGTACACGGCTTTTAATGGAGTGGACTTCGAAGGGACCTTCCACGTCAACACCCAGACGGACGATGACTATGCTGGCTTTATCTTTGGTTACCAAGACAGTTCCAGCTTCTATGTGGTCATGTGGAAGCAGACGGAGCAGACGTACTGGCAGGCCACCCCGTTCCGAGCTGTTGCAGAACCTGGCATTCAGCTCAAGGTACTCATCTCCCTCTCCTCTGGGCCCTTCACCCACCTTTTAAATTCTGTGTTCTCCCATATGGCATTTATCCATCTAAGGAATTGATGCATTCGTGCCAGCATTCAAGTTAGGGAACACTGGAGCCCATCCAGGGCCTTGCCTTCACTCCTGCGTACAAGCTACGTGCTTCCCTCTGGGTGACTGATGGTGAGAATGTCAGCCCCCCAGTAGGGGCCCAAGAGGTGGGGAGGATTTGGGGTGCAGCTTCAGGCACACTCTTTTGGAAACTGGTATTGTGTTTCCTCGATGGGGCCAGCTTTGTACAGGAGGGCTGGGAGGCTACCTCTGTCACTCCTGCTGGGAGGAAAGGCACACTTCAGAGCCCTCATTGGCCAAATGTGGGGAGCAATGGATTTTCAGCAGGAAAAACATGGGCTGGGTTAGTGGAATACTAGCCAGTGCGGATTACTGAAAGGCTGGGGGGAGCATCGCAGTAGAAATGGCACTTAAGTGTTGATGCTTTGTGTCCAGATCCAAAGCCACCAGATTGTAACCGTGAATTCCCACCCCGTCACCACCCCAGGGATGGAGGGTGCGGGAAGGGTGGTCTGTGCGTTCTGTTCTAAGACCTCACTCGTGTCGTTGTCCAGGCCGTTAAGTCTAAGACGGGTCCGGGGGAGCATCTCCGCAACTCCCTGTGGCACACCGGGGACACCAGCGACCAGGTCAGGCTGCTGTGGAAGGACTCCAGGAACGTGGGCTGGAAGGACAAGGTGTCCTACCGCTGGTTCCTGCAGCACCGGCCCCAGGTGGGCTACATCAGGTAGGTGCAGCGCCCCCTCCTCCCCGTGCACTTGAAGTAAAGCGCATCCTCCTTCTGCATGGCAGAGCCTCCGCTTCCCTGAGCCTAGGGTCCCCGAGGACATGCTGGGACCTCAGGCTCCCAGAAAAGAGGTGGGAGGACGACACCCGGCTCAGACTGACCGCCTGGATGGTAGGGCCAAACTGGGGGTAGAAGGACCTTCTGTGGGGGAGGCCTTGGCACCAGGGCACCAGAACGGTGATGCCACGCTGACCCGTGTGAGGTGAGACGTGCACTGACTCTCCCATCTGCATCCCCATGTGGTCCCTCTGGGCCCTGTATCATCACTTACCCACAAACATTTCACGCTGCAGTGAGTCCCTCACGGTCTGATAAACTCCACGAGGGCAGCACCCATGTCTCATTTTATCTTGGTCTCCCCAGTGCCTGACACAGTGACGGCACATCCCACCCTCGGCATGAACTGACCTTCATGTGAGCCGATGTAATCTGCCTTATTTCCCTGTAGGACTATTTAAAAAACAAACAACTGTTCTCAGAAGCTAGGATGCCTTAGCACTACATCTTTGAAATTTAGTCGGTGTACTTTTCTCTCTCATTCCTCAAACTTACAGATCAACACCCATGCCAGCTTATGTAGCACTTTTAGGAAGGATGCTGATTGCTTTCTGCTGACCGGGGGCAAGGAAGCTGCTGAGTGGAAAAAAGCGGATCATGAGGGCTAGTTCAGATTTTGTCCTTCTTTGAGACATTACATCAAATGTAATCTGCCTCACAGTAAGATGATCATGTTCTCAGCCCTATTAAGCTTAATGCCCCTTTTTTATGACATATTTTGAGATGCCCCCTCTGTGTCCCAAAATGAAATCATAGAAAATATAACCTACCTGCACAGATTATTTTAGAGAGTCAATCTGATCCCTAATAGAGAAATAGTAATTTTTAACAAAATCGTGTAAACGCTTGGACACAACCACACCCAACACAAAATGAGACAGACACTGGCACCTGCGCCTAGAATCACAGCAGAGGCGATGTCCTACTACAGATTGGTGTGTTGTAGACACAACAGTGGTAATGTGACTTTCTAAAATGGTGAACAGCTACAGAGAAGGACAAATATTGTATGACATCGCTTACATGTGGAACCTAAAAGATTTACAAAACAGAAGTAGAGTCACAGATGTAGAAAACAATCTGTGGTTATGGGGGGCAGGGAAGGGAAAAATTAGGAGGTTGGGATTGACATATACACACTACTGTATATAAAATGCATAACTAATAAGGACCTACTGTATAGCACAGGGAACTCAATATTCTGTAATGGCCCATGTGGGAATAGAATCTAAAACAGTGGATATATGTAGATGTGTAACTGATTCACTTTGCCGTACAGCAGAAAGTAACACAACATTGTAAGTCAACTATACTCCAATAAAATAAGTAAATAGTAAACAGCTTAATTGTTAAACAAAACAAAGTACAGCTGACCTTTGAGCAATTCAGGGGATCAGTTCCAGGACCCCGCCAGGGATAAAGGTCTGCAGATGCTCCAGTCCCAGTCAGCCTTCCGTATCAGCGGCTCAGTATCTGCAGAGTCAACCACCTGTAGATCACATAGTAAAGTAGTATTTGGAAAAAATCCACATATAAGTGGACGCATGCAGTTCAAGCCTATGTTGTTTCAGGGTCGACTGTACTCAGTTTCTCAATTTACCCTGGAAAATCAGTTAATACCAGTGCAAAAACTACTTGATGTTCACAAGTGAGAGAGAGTTAGGTTCTAAGCCCAGATAAACAGTCTCTTCACCTACCCAAGGGTCTGGAGGAGCACCCCAAAAGTGTCTGGATGCAGGACAAGTTTTGATTTTCCTCTCCAGGGCCTTGTAAGCTACCCAGCACCCCTGGCCTCTGTCACTAAATGCCACGGTGACAGCTCAAAATGCTCCCACAAATGTCTCAAACCCTGCTGGGGGGAGTGCCGTCCCTCCCGAGGAGAATCATTGCTCTGGGATTCCACCAAATGTTATCAGTTCGACCTAGAGAAAAGCCGTGGTTTTCAAGCATGAGGTCTGGACAAGGTAACTCACTGGACAGTGAAGTCACAAAGCCTCTCGGTCCCGAGTCGTATTGTGATTTCTCTTTAACTCATCAGCGAGTACCCAGCGAGTTGAGCTCGGTGCCCAGCATCATGCTAGGCCTTTGGAGAGACGGAAGAGGGGAGATGTGGACAGGTGGTCCCTGACCTCATGGAGCTTCCAGTCTCGTAGGGAAAGGGGAACACAGCAGCGGGAGCACGCTCCAGGTCTGTGAAAAGTGGAGTATGAAACAGAGCAAAGATGCAGGTGGATAAGAAGTGGGACCCCTAGGTCTTACGACAGGCGCTTCCCCCAACCTTGGTTGGAGACCTACTCACGGAGACCCGCTCTGGCTGTGTTGTCCGCAGGGTGCAGTTTTATGAAGGCTCCGAGTTGGTGGCTGACTCGGGGGTCACCATAGACACCACCATGCGTGGAGGCCGGCTCGGCGTGTTCTGCTTCTCCCAGGAAAACATCATTTGGTCCAACCTCAAATATCGCTGCAATGGTAACGTACATTCTTGTCGCTGCATACTATTACTACTAGAAAAAAAATCCAATAATGCCACCCTATCGTATAGCACACATCCCTTCCAGAAGCCACACGCTCACGCCACATATTCCCGAAACCTGAGAATCCCTGTGTCATCCAAGTAAAAGGTAGATCTCATTTCTCCTATTTGATAGATGAGGAAATTGAGCCCCAGAGAATTAAACTGCTCGGCTTAGAACGTGGGTTCAGTGAGAGATTCAGGCAGGTTTAATTGACAGGCAGCCTTCATTTTCATACAGCTCACACAGAATCATAAACTCAAAATCCATTTTTTCTTTAGGCCTGTGAATGAGCGCTCCTGGGCTCTAAGCCAACAATTTGCAAAGCAGCGGCAGTAGAAAATGGCTGCCGGGGGTGTGGCGTGAAGTGGTGTCTTTGGGGGCCTGCTGGGTGGGCTGACAGCAACCCCTACAGGATGCCTCCCAGCGTGAGATGCACCAGGATGCGGGCTGGAGGGAGCCTTCCTAATCCCCCTGTGCCTGTTCTCCTTTGCAGACACCATCCCAGAGGACTTCCAAGAATTTCAAACCCAGAATTTCGATCGCCTGGATAACTAAACCAAAGAAACAATCCGTGACTGCTTTTCCAAACACTGAAACCACATATTTTTTTAACCTCCTACAACTTTCTTTATATACACTGTGGCTTTCTTTTGCCCACCCAAATATACCAAACTTTTTATATGAATGTAGCAATAAAGAAGAGAATTTCTAAAAACTGTGTTACCCAGACATCGCTTGCACGTGGCTCAGGCTTTGATGATGTGTGTGCCGTTCTCTGTGGTGTCCACGTGCAACAGTCAAAAGGCTCAGGCCAGAGGTCTCATCTTCCGTCTCTCCAGTTACCTTCACACAGAAGCCTCCCAGTTCCGTGCTCACCTCAGCAGCCTCCTTATTCTGGGTAAGAAGCCTCAGAAACACTGCTCAGGGACACCTTTCCTATGAAGACTTTTCCTGACCCATCCTGGGGCAGATTTGTCCAGTTCCTTCTGTTACCCTCCCCACCTCACACACACACCTTCTGCCCAGACTCGTATGCCGGCACTTTCAACACGGTTATTGTGCTTATTTATACATTTGGCTCCCTCTAGTGGAATATCAGCTAATTGAGAATAAAGGACCATGTCTTAACTACAATCTGTATAATCTGAGTGCCCGACATGGAGTAGATATCCAGTAAATTTCTGGCTGGCTGGATGCACGAATGCCTCTTAAGTAATAAGGACAATAGCGTATATGGATCATATAAGCCCTCCTACAACTCAGAAAGCTGCTCACAACATACACTCTACGTGCGGTGGTATCGGCAGCCTCTCTGTGTGTATGGGACGGAAACTTGCCTGATTTTTGCACTAGCCTTTCTCCCATTGCATTTGTTAGGCAAAGATCCAGGCAAATTTTTATAAATTCCCTTAGATTTTTGTTTCAAGGAATATTGCTGGGCAGTAATATATTCTCCAAATTCTAAAATTCCTGGAAATATTTTAAATCATAAATAAAGGGTAAACACTGTGACCACTGTTTTATTATATTTCAGTAGTCAGAAAACACAGTGGCATATGCATGACCAATATGAGATGTGCAGGAATTCGGGCCACCTCTCACATGTAAAGCCTACAGATGGAGGTTGCCTCAAAAGTCAGGACTTAGACCTTCAATCAGGGTCTTCAGTGAGTGGACAGAACTTAGACCTGTCTACCAATTCTTCCCTCTGCTGACACAGAGGGAATCTAGTCTCGCAGGCAGATCCTGCTACAGGAGCTGCCTTCCCAGGATCTCTGGGCCATATTGTTGTGACACCTGTGGTTCCACATCTACAAATCTTTCCCAATTCCAAAAAGCCCAGGAAGGAGAAGTAAATTCATATGGTTGGAGATTGTCATCTCTCAGTCTTCCCCGCTTTCCTTGCTTTTTGTATCCCACTGAAAGGTTATTTCCTGAGCCCCGAGGGCCTCCAGGAGCTCTCTGGCCCTCCTGGTCCACACCCACTCTATGGTAGAGTTACGTCATACCTTTATAGGTATAAAAGGTATTTCATACTACAAAATTTTAGTGCGCTTTCTCTGGAGTCCTTGGCACTTTACTAGCAATATGTGATGAAGGCTACAGATACTGTTCTTGGGGGATTTCATTCTAATCACTGAAGTACATGCCAAACTGAAATATATATTTTAAAAAACCCATACAACTCAATAACAAAAAACAATCCAATTTTTAGATGGACAGAGAACTAAACAGTTTTCCAAAGAAGACATCAAAATGGCCAACAGGCACATGAAAAGATGCTCACCATCACTAAGCATCAGGGAAATGGAAATCAAAACCACAATGGGGGGGGGGGCTTCCCTAGTGGTGCAGTGGTTGAGAGTCCACCTGCCGATGCAGGGGACGCGGGTTCGTGCCCCGGTCCAGGAGGATCCCACATGCCGCGGAGCGGCTGGGCCCGTGAGCCGTGGCCGCTAAGCCTGCGCGTCCGGAGCCTGTGCTCCGCAACGGGAGAGGCCACAACAGTGAGAGGCCCGCGTACCGCAAAAAAACAAACAAAAAAAACAATGGGATTCATCTCATCTATTAGAATGGCTATCATCAAGAAGACAAGAGACAACAAGTGCTGGCGAGGAGGTGTTGAAAAGAGAACCCTTATACACTGTCTGAATGTAAATTGGTCCAGCCACTGTGGAAAACAGTATGGAGTTTCCTCATAAAATTAAAAATAGACCTACCATAAGATCAGTATATACCAAAAGAAATGAAAATAGGATTGCAAAGCAATACATACACTCCCATGTTTATTGCAGCATTATTCACAATAGCCAAGATATGGAAACAACCTAAATGCCCAATGGATGAATGGATTTAAAAAAAAAGAGGTAGTATACACACACAATGGAATATTATTCAGGCATGAGAAAGGAGGATCTCCTGCCATTTGCAACAACATGGATGGACCTTGAGTATAGTATGCTGAGATAAGTCAGATACAGAATGACAAATACTGTGTGATATCACTTATATGTGGAATCTAAAAAAGTCAAACTTGAAAAACAGAGTAAAATGGTGGTTGCCAGAGGATGGGGAGTGAGGGGATAAGACTGCTGTTGTTTAAGGGTACAAACTTGCAATGAGAAGCAAATACGTCATAGAGAGCCAATGCACGATACAGTGAATATACACGACAATACTGTACTACAATCATCAAACTTGCTGAGACTAAAACTTAATTATCCCAACCACTAAAAAGAAATGATAATTAGGTAATATGATAGAGGCGCCAAATATCACTGCAACAGCAATCACATTACAACATGTAAATATATCAGATTAACATGTTGTATACGCTAAATTCACACAACGTTATATATCAAATATATTCAATTTAAAAAAGCAAAGAAGTGGAAGAAACTGTGAAAATTGGGAAGCACTCGAGAGAGGCTAAACAAAGGCCAGATACACACCAGAGGAACAGACTAGCAGGTGTGGTACCCTCTTCCCCAAGTCACAGCCTGGGACTTCTGAATGTTTACACTCAACTTTATCTCAGTGACTCAAATTCCTATTAGAGTTTCATTCAGGTTAGTAAGGTCCTCCTTTGAGTTTTAGTAACACCCCTAGGAGTCTGAGCAGCCATCACTCACTCACCAACGAGGATAAAGTCATCCCGTTGCCTATCCACCTCCTCACTTCTGACTGAGATCAAGGGTCCTGGGGGCGTGGGAGGTGTGACTAGCCGAGAGAAGAGGCTCATCACTGTGGGAAAAAGACCGTGCCTGGGTAGACTCCCACCAGGTGTGGGGAGAGTTCTTGGGGCAGGAGGAGTGTGCAGAGGGCATCAGGAGATAGCCCCAGGGCCTGGGAGCAGGTGCAAAGAGGGAGGTAGAGCACATTTTGCCTCCACCTAAAAAGAAAGGAAGCTCTTCCCTCTCCCCTCCCAGGTTATTATTCCAGGATCTCAGAATTAATTAAAGATACAAACTACAAAATCTGAAGTTTATAAGTTCAACTTAAAACTCTTACTATACTCGGGGAAAGGGCAGGGAGGATAAATTAGGAGTTTGGGATTAACATATACACACTACTATATGTATAATAGATAAGCAACAAGGACCTACTGTATAGCACAGGGAACTCTGCTCAATATTCTGTGATAACCTACAAGGGAAAAGAATCTGAAAAAGAATAGATATATACATATATACACATATATGTATAACAGAATCACTGTGCTATACACCTGAAACTAACACAACATTGTAAATCAACTGTACTTCAATTTTTTAAAACCCTTACTATTCTACTATACTCTATCAATATGCAAATCTACTTAGTACTCTATAGCAAAATTTATAACCACTTTTAAGCTTTTGATTGTTTAGTCCTATTTGCAAACTTAATTAAATCTCCCTAAGCATTTAAAATTGCATTTATAAACTTAATACATTAACCTATAACATAATACTACAGTAATTTGTGATATACTATAAATTTACTATGTTTCAATTTCACTTATAAACTTTTCTGTCATTCGTCTGACAAAACCTACCTACATACTTACGTGACTCTTACAAATATAACAAACACGAATGTTGTGGGTCATAAGGTATCTTAACCACCTATTTATATATTCAACCAAACCCTCCCATACCTTTTAACTTAAAATTACAAGACTAAAATCAAATACTCAAGTTCAGTTTATTAAATTCGCAAATATGCCAAATTCTCTTAAATATTTCAAGTACTTTACACACCACATAGTCAAAGATAATTCCCAAACACCACACAAAAATATTGGGATGACTGGTTCAGCATCTCTATATTTAAGCTTTCTTAGGAATAAAAGACCCTTACCCAATAAGGAAACTATACTGTTTCAAGACATTTGGGGTGAACTCAGTGGACTGAGGTGGTTTATTAGCCAAAGTTTTGGGGCTCTGGACACTGAAGGGGATTTTTCTCATGACCCCAAAGGGAAAGCTGGGCTCTCCTATAGTCCCAATGTTATTAGGGACTCCAAATGTATGCCCTCCAAACAGGGGTGGCTCATATCCCACTCCCCTAGATTCATGTATAAATGACCTAGTTCTCAAGTTTCCTCACCTCTAGACCAGATTCTTTTTGTGCTGGAAGAATCTACAGTAGCCATAATTGTGTTTTCTGTGTACAAAAGCTTCCCTCATAAGGAAAAAAGCAAAATCAACAAAAAACAGCTAAGTGACAACATTGATAGAATTTTTTTTTTTTTTAATCTTGGAGGAGTCTGGGAAATGCATCCTCAACTCCAAATAAGTGGCTGACAATTGTTCTAGAGCACAGCCCATTTCTACCATGGGGATTGTCACTCTACAGAGGGGACTGTTGCTGTACCTTGGTGCAGCCCTCCCTGGCTCCAAGGCCATCAACACACAGCAGGCTGCAGCATCACTGAACGGCCTGGCGATCCTGCCACAAACCCTCCGAGGCAATGAGCTCAGGGTCCACCTTCTGCCTGAACGGAAGAATTGGGGGAAAGGGAAATAGCAGCAGGAGGTGGGTCTGTGTCTCAAGGTGCTACCCTACCGCATTCTGAATGATCTCAAATGTTGGTGATCTAAAGGGTAGGATCATCTTTGTGTTTCTGGGGCCTACCTGAAAAAACAAAATAGCCACCAGGGATACGGTTTGGAAAAGTAGGACTTAATGAAGGAATGAAACTGGAGTTGGTCTAGAGGCAGAGGGGTGTGGCCCTTAGAAGAGAGAAAGGGATTCCCCAAGGCTGGTGGAGCAGAGGGGTGGTGGGGTCTGGAGTGGCGGGGTCTGCCCCACTCCCACACAGCAGGAGAAGGTGGAGGAGCCTCCAGTGGGGCACCCGTGGGTGACTGTGGACTGGACACTTAGCCCGCACGCTGAGAGCAGAGGTGAGGGCTCTGGGTAGCCAAGACTGCAGGGGCAGACAGGCCCATTATGAGCAGCATCACTGCAGCCACCAAGAAATGGCGCCCCCGTGTGGTGGAGGACCAGACGCCCGCAGGAACATCCAGTGGCCGAAGAGCAATGGTAGAGTGGGTGACCACCAAAGATAAAGCCCCCAATCTCATATTCTGAAGCCATAGAAGCCCAGGGATACTGAATGGGGGCATGGGGGTGAGGGAGGAGCCCCAGGAAGAACTGACAATGGAGGTCGGCCGGATGAGTGGGCAGGAGGCCAGAGTGAGAGCAGGGGCATCTGCTGAGCCCCAACAGAGTGGAGCAAACAGAAGGAAAGTCAAGGAAGGGAGGACATGAGGGGCAGCGCCAAAGGGATCTGCACTCGGAGAAGAGAACTGGGCCACAGCGAGAGCGGGACCACCTCCACGACCCACACTCCCAACGCCAGAAGGTGTTTCTAGAGACACTGTCCATCCAGCTCCGTTCACCAGAGGCAGAAGCAGGCAGCCCCGGGCCCACATGCAGAAATGGGGAGCCTGCAAAGCACGTGTACTGTTCTAAGATAAAACTCCTGACCATGTGTTGTTTCTATAAGAAAGAATGGAATACAAGTTAAGGAAGTGTCAAACAGACCAATGAGGGCTTCCCTGGTGGCGCAGTGGTTGAGAGTCCGCCTGCCGATGCAGGGGACACGGGTTCGTGCACCGGTCCGGGAAGATCCCACAGGCTGCGGAGCGGCTGGGCCCGTGAGCCATGGCCGCTGAGCCTGCGCATCCGGAGCCTGTGCTCCGCAATGGGAGAGGCCACAACAGTGAGAGGCCCGCGTACCGCAAAAAAAAAAAAAAAAAAGAGACCAATGAGCAGTTTAAATGGGTTCAGCAAAATATTGCCTAAGAGAAGTATAGATGAATAAATGATATAGAATGAGAGCAATTAAAATACAAACAAAACAGCCTTGATTTCAGCTCCTAGCTCACACCACCAAGGCTGGACCCCAAGTCGGTTTCTTGAGCCACTACAAATCAGACTTGCATTATTCAGCTCCTACTGACTAAATTTGTTCTTAAAATTAAAAGCTGCCTGTGTTTAAACCAGGCCACATCCTTCAGCTTAGAAATTCCACAAAATAGCTCCTGAGCCGAGGGGTCCAGATGGGTGGCTGGGTGGTGGAGCCGGGTCCCAACCCTGCCCTGAAGGGTAGCCCTCAGAAGTCACAGCTTCAGCTCAAAGTGCTCTGAGAAAAGGATTCGTTTCAGTCCTTGATCCAAGTGGTGAACTAACACACAAGTTTCGCCTCCGTGAAGTTTAACTTGCTAAGTACTACCAAATTTATACACGATGAAGCACAACAGGAATCCCTGTCGGGAGCATGTGTGCCCACAAAAAAGACTTGTCCAACTAAGCGTGAACATCTGTTGCCACGTTTCAGGTTCTTAACTAAATACTTGTTCATTAATGCTTATTTTATAGCATCCACTAGAGTAAGCAGTAGCAGACATCTAAAGTCTAAGAAAAATTTATGGAAGGAAAATTCTTACCGAAAATTTCTCCGTTAATTTATTTTTAATGAGTTATCCTGTTCCCCAACCCTCTCCCACCAGAATTCTGAGGATGAGAGTTCGAGAACCAACATCTCGCAAGTCCCTTCTCACCCTGTGGTTTCTGTGAGCTCCTGGAGGATGAGGACTGCAATTTTCATCTCCATCCCTCTCCTCTCCAACCCCCCACCCCCGCCCTCATTAAAGTGTTGAATTGGAAAAGCCAACTGCATCAAGCCCAAGAGCAGTCGGCTTCAACTTCCTGTCTTTCTCCAGAGAATCCACTAGGTGGCGGCAATCCTCTAAAAATAGCCCTATTCTGAACACTTTTTTTTTTTTAGCTAAAAGACAACTCCTAAAGTTCATTAAAAGTAAAATAACAACTACTACAGTTTATTAAAAACTTACTCTACCCCTAGCACTGTTAACTACTAATAGTTCAGTGCTTAAGAACTCTTATTTACCAAAACATAACAACTAAACAAAAAAAATGCACCATACATGAAACATCCTAAATTGGAATGATTGCAGATTAGGCTCTGAATGATCACTGAAGCCTCATTGCCTTTGCTCTCTTCCAGGAATTGCCTAGAGAAGGCTTTTTCCATGTCCCTCAACCTAAATTCACATGATAGCCTTCTCTGTGAGCCAAGCAAAGAGCCATTCTCCATCCGTTCATTATTCATTCACTCACTCACTCATTCATTCATCAAACACCCAATAAGCAATGACCATGTGCCAGACACTGTGCTAGGCACTGTGAGGGCTACAAAAAAGGTACACAAATGCAGTTGGCTTCAGTCCAGGCCTCTGTATGAGTGAAAGTCATTTTCATTCTAGTACTGATCATAATTGCAAAAGTATAATTTATTTTAGAATGAGATGAACCTTAAAGGCAATCTCTAGATTCCCTTGCTCTTAGACTATCTATAACACATTCGTCTATTGGAAGAACCCCTACTTACTTAATCCTGAGAGTTCTTAGCTGGGTCAAAAGAGCCTTGTCCTAAATTTCCCACCAGGAAGGATTTTCCAGGGAGCAGAGGGCAGAGTCCCAGGCCAGGACAGGTGGCTTGACAGAAACTGATTGAGGCAAAAACTGTTTGGCCTGCAGGGTGTTTTCGTTGTCGTGTGGTAGTTTGTTGGTTTTGTTAACCTGAGCAAACATTTAAAACACGGAAGAGTTCACATAAAAATCTGGATTTCCAGCTTCCCTCAAAAAATCAAAAGCTCTGGCCACACCATCTGCATTCCTGACCAGGAACCTCAGTGAGGGCTATGTCCGCCAGGTCTCCCAGGCCCCATTCAACCCTCGGCACTCAGTAGGCTCCTGCCTGGCTGCTACGGGCGCCTGAGTCTGACTGAGACCCTCAACTTGCCAGATCCAAGGTACTAGGCAAAGCCAGCCGGGAGTACAGAGAAGGGTTAGACACCAGCCCTCTGGCTTATGACCTGCTAGATACCTTGGCCCCAGTCCCACAGCTACTGAATGGCTCAGCCTGGGCTCTAATCCAAGTGTCCCAAGTCCTCGTCCTAGCAGGACCCCGCAAGAAACAGAAGGCTGTCAGATTCGTAACTGAGAAGAGATTAATAAAGGGGCTAATGCAGAAGGTAGGGGCAGGTTTCGGGAAACCAAAAGCGAGAGTACAGTATCCCTTCCTCTGCTCCCGCCCCACTCCACCCACCAAGCAAGAGAGGGGGGCTGTTCCCACCCCTCCCCACCTCCCTTGACAGAACTAGAGGCAAGAGTTGTCACCACTTCTGGAGAGGGTGAGGGCAGAGAGTGCAGCCAACAGGACCTTGGGTAGAGGGGCACAGCCACACCCCACATGTGCAAACCCCCACAAAGGAGCCAAGGAAACAAGCAGCCCACCCTCAGTCTCCTCCCCCTCCCCGATCACTCAGACTCAACCAGAGCCAGTGTGCCAGGGAGTCCACTGATGCAGTACGCCGATGCCAGCCCCTCCAGACAGAAAGCAGAGGAAGGGCAGGTGGGGAGTGGGCCCCCCTTTTGACCCAGGACAAAGAGAAGACCCCCTACTTCTACTCCACCTTAATTCAGCTCCACCACACTGCCCTCTGCCCCAGGCATTGGACCAAAATATCACACACCAACACAGACAGGGAGGAAAAAGACTAACAGTGGGCTTCCCTGGTGGCGCAGCGGTTGAGAGTCCGCCTGCTAATGCAGGGGACACGGGTTCGTGCCCCGGTCCGGGAAGATCCCACATGTCGCGAAGCGGCTGGGCCCGTGAGCCATGGCCGCTGAGCCTGCGCGTCCGGAGCCTGTGCTCCGCAACGGGAGAGGCCACAACAGTGAGAGGCCCGCGTACCGCAAAAAAAAAAAAAAAAAAAAAGACTGACAGTAACAGCTCGACTCAGAGAGCATTCCAGACACCCTGTACACATTACATCTAATCCTGACAACAACCTGCAAGGGAGGAGGAGGGAGAGGATTCCCTTCTTGTAACTGAAGAAACCGAGGCACAGATTGGGAAAGGAACTTGGCAAAGGACACCTACTTTATAAATGGCAGAGACAAGATTCAAACCCGGTGTCCCTGGCTCCATAACCTGAAATTATTATATAGTTATAGAAAATATGCATCAATGGTGTGGAGAAGAGTTAACAAAGCAGGCCTGAGATTTCTATCCTAAAAGCCTGCTTGCAGTTTTGATCATGAAGAGATGTCGAATGACAAAATTGGTTTTTCCTCCTCTACTACAGGGACTGTTTGGTTATTCTGCTTTATTCTGTTTATACAGTGAATTACATTTCTAGGTGTCTTTTAATATTAAACCATTCCTTAAAAAAAAAAAAAAAAAGCCTGCTTGCCAAGTTGGCCTCTGGCTGGCACCTGAGAGCCTGGGTTCGGGGAGGGCTCCCTCCATTCCCAGAACTGATAAGTGTGGCCCATATTGTACCATGTGGCTTATGCTGAACACCTGCTTCCCTGCCGGGCGTCTGGAACTTTGGTACGTGCTAGGCAGAGTGTGCTTGCATGCCCAGCCCCCAGTAACAACCTGGCTGCTGAGTCTTTAATGAGCTTCCCTGGTGGACATCTCACATGTGCTGTGACAACTCCTTGCTGGAGGGGATTAAACACGTTCCTCTGGGAGAGGAATCTTGGACACATGCACCTGGTTTCCTTAAGATTTTGCCCCATGCCCCTTTTTTCCTTTGCTGATTCTGCTTTGTATCCTTTGCTGTAATAAATCATCACCATGAGCTTGTCTGTATGCTGAGTCCTGGGAGTCCCCTAGCAAGTCACTGTATGGGAGGTGGTCTAGCGCACCCCTGAAACATCAGGCACCTCTCGCGAGCAGCTGAGTGAGGCCGTGGGGTTTGTCAAGTGCAAAGACGAAATGAAGGGCTATTTCTGCATCATTCATGAGGAAATAAAGAGGGACGCAAAGGTAAAAGCTAAGGCTAATAACTACAAATGCCCTGTGGGACCAGAGGAGAAGACTCACAGTGGAGACCACTGAGGTGAGGCCCACATGACCAGGGGCAGAGACCAAATGGTGTGGCTTATTCGGCTAGTCCTGCACCTGGAGGAATTTAAGGTAGAGGCTACGACTCCCAATATCTGCTCTATCCTTCTTTCATAGGCATAGAGCCCACAATTTTACCTGGAACATAGATGCTGGAATAAGTCTACATCTCCCAGGTTTCCTTGTAGTTGGGTGTGGTCATATGACTAAGTTCCAGCCAATGGCATGGAAGCAAAAAAATTATGGTAGCTCTGGGACTCTTCTTTTAAAGACAGTTGATGTTTCCTCTCTATCCTTTTCTCCCTCCTCCTACTGTGGAATATGGATGGAACAGCCAGAGGTCCAGAAGCCATCTTCGACAGAGGAGAAAACTTCGGGAATGGAAGTGTCATAGCACAGAACAGGACAGAATTGGTACTGTGAAGTCACACACTGGCCCTAATATTTCTACATCTTGGCTTTTTGAAAATGAGAATTTTTTATCAGCGTATTTGGGGCTTTTCTGTTACTCCCAGTTGAATTTAATTCTCCCTAATACAGAAGATACTCAGGATGGGCAAGTGTTTGCAAAGTTATGTATCCAAAACCATAAAATCACCAGATTCTGTATCTGAATGGTGATTAGGGACCATCTTTTTCAACCTCCCCATTTTACAATTGGAGAAACGGAGACCCGGTCATCTCTGATTTGTCAGGGTCCCATAGCTAGTTAGGAGCGAGGCTGAGACTAGATCCCAGGTGTGGGAACCTGCAGGCTCAAGCTTCTCCTTCTGCTGTGAGAACCACCTCAGCTAGGCCAGGTCAGAGGTGAGGTCTGAGACGCTGCTCCCCTCCAGAGCGCTCCAACAGAAAGTGCTCATAGAAGGTACGAGACAAAATTCCAGGAGTCTCCCTGGAGGCCACCACACCTCCTGTTTTGATGGGGAAGACCCAGCAGTGGAAGGTGAGCACGTCCTGGGACTTTGGAGGCCCCAGCTTTTCTTCTCCACACCTTCTTGTCACCCTCACCAGACTTCATGCCTCCATCTATCCTTGGAGTTCGAACCCGAGGCTACTGGGAGTGCCTCTGACCCATATGGTGCATATTGAGCAGAACCCAGGCCGGACTTGAGCCCCGCCTGTGCCTCCTTGGCCAGCTGCCTTTATGAAGCGCACAAAACCAGCAACTTTATACAGCTGACCCTTGAAAAACACAGGTTTAAACTGTGGGGAGTCCACTTAGAAGTGGGCTTTTTCCAACAAATACGTACTGCGGTACTACGCGGTCTGCAGCTGGTTGAACCTGTAGGTGAAGAAACACATAATACGTAGGGTCGACTGTAAAGTTATACTGGATTTTCCACTGTGCGAGAGGGTCAGCATCCCCAGCCTCCATGTTGTTCAAGGGTCAACTGTACAGCGGCCCTAGTCAGCCTCAGGCTTGAGAAAGAGCTCACTGGCATCCATCTTGCTTCCCAAAGCACGCTTGGCCTTGCTTCCATCAGGGGAACTTATGTTCCTGCTGAAAAACACTGTGGCAGATGCGTTTGGTGTCCATCTCTCTCAGCACTTCTCACTCACTGATGTCAAACTGCCAGCCATTTGTTCCAGAAAGTTCTCTGGTGCTGAGACAACTTTTCTACCCATGTCACAGGCAGGGAGTACAAGGGAATTAAGAGTCCCGGGAACAGGCTCCAACTAGCCCCTCACCTTGCGGGGGGATGCCCCTGAGGTATTGTTGCAACGTACATAGAAGTATGAGTTTTCTTTCTTCTCCTGAGGGCAAGGAAAGCAAAGGGAACCGCGAACAGGCCAAAGAAGAAACATAACCTGGCCTGAAAGAGTTAATCACTCCTTGTTTTACTCTGTCACTAATTTGTAGTAAATAGATTTGTACTTTACAAAGCTAATCTCACTCCCTGACACTATGTAATTTACATTTGGCACCTATCACCCCCAACTCTCCCTGAGTTACATCTGATAAACCAGAGGCAAACGGATGCAATTACCCGGCGGCCTGACACCAGCTATGACTGTTTTGAAATAATGTAAAGGAAAGGAAGAATGCAAGACCTTCACTACTTTGATCCTTATCATATACCCTGGATTGCGAGACCCACATATAAAATCTTCCCTGATTTCCAAGGGATGGGGGAGCACAGTTCCTGAGGCACTAGCCTGCTGTGTCTTCCCTTCTGCCCGGCAGAAAAATAAAGCCATCTCTCTCTTCCTCCAAATTCCCTGTCTCCGTATTTTTGTTCGGCACTGGTGCACAGGGAAGCCGATATTTCGGCAACAGTGTGTGTTCTCTGTCACCCCCAGCACGATGAAGCTCCAGTTGCCTCAGTGGTAAATGCCTTCCCCTCCCTGCCTCACTCTCCACTCCCCTACCTGGGGTTCCTTCACCTCCAAATAAACAAGCTGTACTCAAATCCTTAACTCAGCGTCTGCTTCTGGATAAACCAACCAGAAGTAAACCTCCCTCTCTACTAGCCCACTTAGATTTTACTTGATCCAGCATTAGGGAAACTGAGGCTTGAACGGATACCCAGTGCTCATGAACATGCGCACACATACACATGTAGAAATGTCCAACTCCCCTCTGGAGCAGTCATCCCAAAGACATCCATGTGTCTCAGCCACTTAGGTGGGCTTCACTGTCCCTCCATGAATAGCCCTGAGGTCCAGTAAATAAAAGGAAAACTGGAACAATGAGGGCATAGTGATACTGGATCTCATTCATCTTTTTAATCATACCCGCTGTCCACCATCACATCCAGCCCACAGACTTTGGTAAATGCTCATTAAATATCTGTTCATTAGAGAAGCAGTTAGAAACAGGCAGCTTCTGTTGCACAACAGCCCACCTCCAATGCCCAACTATCTCATCTCTCTGGGCACCAAGGATAATTCCCCCACCCCTACTCTCTCCGCACATAGCGGTGCAGAAACTGTACTTGGTTTTTTCAAACTCTTCTTCTGCATCTTCAGAAGCATGTGCCAGGAACATGCTCATGAAACAGCCTGCTTGTTCATAAGTACATTTCCATTTTAGCAAGCGCAACTGTCGTTCCTGCTGGTCTCACCCATGCCACCTGCCCAGAGGGAAAATTTAATTCACAGAAACTCAGAGTACCTCCCAATTCAGGGGTTCTCTCAAGAGCCTCCCTGACAGTTGTCATCTCGCTATTTCATGAATACCTCAAGTGACAGGGAACTCACTACCTACAAACTTTTGACCTGATAGGCTATATGAGGTAGACTATCCTTTTGTTGGAAGGTTCTAATTATAATAGTTTTGAATAATAGACATCCATTAGACATTTACTATATGCCAAGTGCTATTAAAAGTGCTTTACCTGTGTGAATTCATTTAATCACCACAGCAACCCCATGAAATAGCTGCTATCGTTATCATCCCCACTTCAGAGCACAGAGAAGTTCATAGCTTGCCCACGATCACAGAGCTGGCAACTGGCAGAAGGAGATTTCAAATCAAGGAAATCTCACCCCAGAGTCTTCCTTATTGCCTTTTTTTTTTTTTTTTACTCGGGGTAGAAATCTCCCACCATATTAACTAATAAGCCCTTGTAGGTCCTGATCCTTGTGAAATTGTGATGAAAGCCAAGGACCCTCCCTCTCCCTTTGCTAATGTGTAGATGGACACAACATTTTGCATATAATTTCAGGGAGTCAACCTGCCCAGCCCATGGCACGCAGGTTAAGAACCACTACCAACACACCAACACAGAATATTTTGCATTTGCCTCTACTTGAAAGTCATTTGAGGAGATTTTATGTATCCAGTGGGCTTCCTCATGTTTCTCCAAGCTAAATTCACCCAGTTGCATTATGAAAGAATATTCAACCACCCCTCCCCCCAGTAACCAAAGAAAGACAAATTTTAAAAATAATGAGATTAAACAATAATGAGTGCTATTATGTACTTAAAACAAGCAACAATAGAGAAAGACTTAAAAATCATGTGCTTGAGGGTTGTACTCATTTGTTGCTGCTGGCATTGGACCTATATCCACTACCTTTAGAAAGAAATTTGGCAACACACAGGAAGGAGTGATGAAAATGCCCACAAGCTTCTGACCTGACAATTCCACTCCCAGAGTCTATTCCAAGACAATGATTTATGTGGAAATAAAAGCCATATATAGAAAGATATTCATAGCAAACTTACTTCTAAGAGCAAAAAAGAAAAAAAGGAAAAACTTAATGCCCAGAAAACAATGGGATAATTATATAGTTATTAATAATGGAACATATCAAACAATGGAAAGCATTATAATAATATTCAGAGAAAAAACGTGTAACAGAGAAAGAAAGTCATGATTGTTGTTAATTATGGAGTGATAGGGCAGGAACGCCCAGAGAGTTTTAATTAGCTTTTTAGTGCCTCACTCTAAAATATGAGACCAAACAATGACAATAAAAGCAGCTCAGAGGGGTGAGAAAGAGGCCATAAAAGGACCAGAGGGACCGTAAAAGAAAAAAACTAAATAATACCCTCCTTGGGAATTCCCTGGCAGTCCAGTGGTTAGGACTCCATGCTTTCACTGCTGAGGGCCTGGGTTCAATCCCTGGTCGGGGAACTAAGATCTCGCAAGCTGCGTGGCACAGCCTAATAATAATAATAATACCACCCACCTTGAAGTATGAGAAGATATGTGCTATGGTCCATATATTTGTGTCCTCCCTAAATTCATATGTTGAAATTCTAACCTCCAAAGATGATAGTATTAGGAGGCTGGGTCTTTAGAAGATGTTTATGTCATGAGAGTGGGGCCCTCAACAACAGGATTACTGCCTTATGAAGAAAAATAAAAAGGCTACAGAGACAGCCCAGCCTCTTCCACCATGTGAGGACACAGCAAGAAGGTGCTGGTATGAGCCAGGAAAAGGGCCCTCACCAGAAGGCAACCAGGCTGGCACCTTGATCTTAGAATTCCCAGCCTCCAGAAGTGTAAGCAACAAATTTCTGTGGTTTATAAGCCACCCAGTCAGTGTTTTTTTGTTATAGCAACCTGAACAGACTAAGACAATATGCATCCATGAAACAAGAACAGAATGTTATTTTTAGGGAGGGAAAGGAATAATCAGAAAACAGAAAAGAACTCTTGGTAGATAGAATTATGATAGCTAACATAACAAATTCAACAGAAAATCTGGAAGATAAAATAGAGAAACTCTCCAATAAAGGGAACACAATAAATAGAAAGTGGGAGAGAAAAGGTGACTAATCTGGAAGGCTCAGTATCTACCTAATAGGAGTCCAGAAAGAGAGATCAGAGACAATTTCCAGGACAGGGAATTTAACTGGCCAAGGCAAAGGCATATACCCTGCCCACAGCTGGGCAGGGAGGGGAGGATCTGGCCTCTTTGAGTTCTTTAGAGAAAGGGCACTGCCTCCACCACAGCTATACCCAGGAGTATCGTCTCCAGGAGAGAAAGTAATAAGGTGCTATTAGGAAATGAGGTTTAGATAATGGACAGACAAAAACTACTAATGTCACTACACAGGAACACACATTGACTCCTAGAAAACAGACATTCTTCTCCAACTCCTGATAGAACGCCTTAGAATCCTATCAAATGCAAGATCTCCCATTCTAGATCTTTTGTGTATCACCATAGGATAGATTTCTTGTGGTGTCCTACATTCCAGTTGCTTCATATAAGTTATCTCATTAAAGCCTTACAACAAAGCAAAAAGGTAAATACTCTTAATATCCCCATTTTGCAAATGAGGAAACAACTACCCAGAGAGGTTAAGAAGCAAGTTCAAATAAAAACCTGTTGTATAAAAAAATAAATAAAATTGTAAAATTCAAAAAAAAAAAAAAAAGAAGTAAGTTCACCCATCTAATAAGAAGAAACGCCAGGATTTGGACCAAGTCCACCTGATTGTGTTGTATGCCCCCTTACCCATATACCACAGGACTTGATATTCCTCTCCCAAAAGGCTTCCCAGTGCTCCTAGAGACCCAGATGTCCCACCTTACTCAGGACTCCAAAGAGGATGTAAGGCAGCTCATTAAATGGCCCAGAGCCTCAGCAGAGCCATGTACCAGGAGCATGTAGCTCAGCATCTCAGCTCAGAAAGCCCTTCGCATCCATGGTCACCCACCCATGGGCCATGAGCCTTCTCCAGGCACTTTTTTTCTGACATACAACATACAACATTACTTTAGTTTCAGTTGTACAGCATAATGATTCAATTGATATTTGTATACATTGAAAAATGATCACAAAATAAGTCTAGTTACCATCCATCACCACACACAGAGACAAATGTTTTCTTCTTGTGATGAGAACTTTTAAGATTTACTCTCTTAGCAACTTTCAATATGCACTACATTATTATTAACTATAGTCATGAAATATTTTCCAGGATAGATCACATGCTAGGCCACAAAACAAATCTCAGTAAATTTAAGAAAATTGAAATCATATCAAGCATCTTTTCTGACCACAATGCCATGAGACTAGAAATCAACTACAACAAAAAAACCTGCAAAAAACACAAACACATGGAAGCTAAACAATAAACTACTAAACATTCAACAGGTTAGTGAAGAAATCAAAGAGGAAATTAATAAATATCTGGAGATAAATGAAAACTCAGTGATCCAAAATCTATGGGATGCAGCAAAAGCAGTTCCAAGAGGCAAGTTTATAGTGATACAAGCCTAACTCACGAAACAAGACAATCTCAAATAAACAATTTAACCTTACACCTAAAGAAACTAGATAAAGAAGAAAAAAACAAAACCCAAAGTTAGTAGAAGGAAAGAAATCATAGAGATCAGAACAGAAATAAATGAAATAGAAACAAAGAAAACAATAGCAAAGATCAATAAAACTAAGAACTGGTTCTTTGGAAAGATAAGCAAAATTGATAAACCTTTAGCCAGACTCATCAAGAAAAAAAGAGGACCCAAATCAGTAACATCAGTTATAAAAAAGGAGAAGTTACAAATGATACCACAGGTATACAAAGGACCATAGGAGATTACTATGGGCAATTACACACCAATAAAATGGACAATCTAGAAGAAGTTAACAAATCTCTAGAAATGTACAATCTCCTAAGACTGAACCAGGAAGAAATAGAAAATACAAACAAACCAATTACCAGTAATGAAACTGAATCAGTTAAAAAAAAAAAAAAAAGAGGGAAAGAACAAAACACTCCCAACACAGAGGAACCAAGATGGTGGAGTAGAAGGCTGTGCTCTTACTCCCTCTTGCAAGAACACCAGAATCACAACTAGCTGCTGGACAATCATCGACAGGAAGATACTGGAACTCACCAAAAAAGACACCACACATCCAAAGACAAAGGAGAAGCCACAATGAGATGGTAGGAGGGGTGCAAAATCACAGTAAAATCAAATCCCATAACTGCTGGGTGGGTGACTCACAGACTAGAGAACACTTATATCACAGAAGTCCACCCACTGGAGTGAAGGTTCTGAGCCCCATGTCAGGCATCCCAACCTGAGGGTCCGGCAACGGGAGGAGGAATTCCTAGAGAATCAGACTTTGAAGCCTAGTGGGAACTGATTGCAGGACTTTGACAGGACTGGGGGAAACAGAGACTCCACTCTTGGAGGGCACACACAAAGTAGTGTGTGCATCGGGACCCAGGGGAAGGAGCAGTGACCCCAGGGGAGACTGAACCAGACCCACCTGCTAGTGTTGGAGGGTCTCCTGCAGAGGCGGGGGGTGGCTGTGGCTCACCGTGGGGACAAGGACACTGACAGCAGAAGTTCTAGGAAGTACTCCTTGGCATGAGCCCACCTAGAGTCTGTCATTAGCCCCACCAAAGAGACCAGGTAGGCTCCAGTGTTGGGTTGCCTCAGGCCAAACAACAAACAGGGAGGGAACACAGCCCCACCCATCAACAGTCAAGTGGATTAATGTTCTACTGAGCTCTGCCCACCAGAGCAACAGTCAGCTCTACCCACCACCAGTCCCTCCCATCAAGCCTCTTAGATAGCCTCATCCACCAGAGGGCAGAGAGCAGAAGCAAGAAGAGCGACAATCCTGCAGCCTGTGGAACAAAAACCACATTCACAGAAAGACAGACAAGATGAAAAGGCAGAGGGCTATGTACCAGATGAAGGAACAAGATAAAACCCCAGAAAAAACACTAAATGAAGTGGAGATAGGCAACCTTCCAGAAAAAGAATTCAGAGTAATGATAGTGAAGATGATCCAGGACCTCAGAAAAACAATGGAGGAAAAGATCAAGAAGATGCAAGAAATATTTAACAAAGACCTAGAAGAATTAAAGAACAAACAAACAGAGATGAACAATACAATAACTGAAATGAAAACTACACTAGAAGGAATCAATAGCAGAATAACTGAGGCTAAGAACCGATCAATGACCTGTAAGACAGAATGGTGGAATTCACTGCTGCGGAACAGAAGAAAGAAAAAAAAAAAATGAAAAGAAATGAAGACAGCCTAAGAGACCTCTGGGACAACATTAAACACAACAACATTTGCATTACAGGGGTCCCAGAAGGAGGAGAGAGAGAGAAAGGACCCGAGAAAATATCTGAAGAGATTATAGTCGAAAACTTCCCTAACGTGGGAAAGGATATAGCCACCCAAGTCCAGGAAGCCCAGCGAGTTCCATACAGGGTAAACCCAAGGAGAAACACGCCGAGACACACAGTAATCAAATTGGCAAAAATTAAAGACAAAGAAAAATAATTGTAAGCAGCAAGGGAAAAATGAAAAATAACACACAAGGGAACTCCCATAAGGTAACAGCTGATTTCTCAGCAGAAACTCTACAAGCCAGAAGGGAGTGGCATGATATACTTAAAGTGATGAAAGGGAAGAACCTATAACCAAGATTACTGTACCCAGCAAGGATCACATTCAGATTTGAAGGAGAAATCAAAAGCTTTACAGACAAGCAAAAGCTAAGAGAATTCAGCACCACCAAACCAGCTCTACAACAAATGCTAAAGGAACTTCGCTAAGTGGGAAACACAAGAGAAGAAAAGGACCTACAAAAACAAACCCCAAACAATTAAGAAAATGGTCATAGGAACATACTTATCGATAATTACCTTAAATGTGAATGGATTGAATGCTCCAACCAAAAGACACAGGCTTTCCGAACGGATACAAAAACAAGACCCATCTATATGCTGTCTACAAGAGACCCAATTCAGACCTAGGGACACATTCAGACTGAAAGTGAGGGCATGGAAAAAGATATTCCATGCAAATGGAAATCAAAAGAAAGCTGGAGTAGCAATACTCATATCAGATAAAATAGACTTTAAAATAAATAATGTTACAAGAGAAAAGGAAGGACACTACGTAATGATCAAGGGATCAATCCAAGAAAAAGATATAACAATTATAAATATACATGCACCCAGCATAGGAGCACCTCAATACATAAGGCAACTGCTAACAGCTATAAAAGAAGAAATCGACAGTAACACAATAATAGTGGGGACGTTAACACCTCACTTACACCAATGGACAGATCATCCAAAATGAAAATAAATAAGGAAACACAAGCTTTAAGTGACACAATAGACCAGATAGATTTAATTGATATTTATAGGACATTCCATCCCAAAACAGCAGATTACACTTCCTTCTCAAGTGCGCATGGAACATTCTCCTGGATAGATCACATCTTGGGTCACAAATCAAGCCTCAGTAAATTTAAGAAAATTGAAATCATATCAAGCATCTTTTCTGACCACAATGCTATGAGATTAAAAATCAATTACAGGGGAAAAAACGTAAAAAACACAAACACATGGAGGCTAAAAACTACGTCACTAAATAATCAAGAGATCATTGAAGAAATCAAAGAGGAAATCAAAAAACACCTAGAGACAAATGACAATGAAAACACGACGATCCAAAACCTATGGGATGCAGCAAAAGCAATTCTAAGAGGGAAGTTTACAGCTATACAAGCCTACCTCAAGAAACAAGAAAAATCTCAAGTAAACAGTCTAACCTTACACCTAAAGGAACTAGAGAAAGAAGAACAAACAAAACCCAAAATTAGCAGAAGGAAAGAAATAGTAAAGATCAGAGCAGAAATAAATGAAATAGAAACAAAGAAAACAATAGCAAATATCAATAAAATTAAAAGCTAGTTCTTTGAGAAGAAAAACAAAATTGATACATCATTAGCCAGACTCATCAAGAAAAAGAGGGAGAGGACTCAAATCAATAAAATTAGAAATGAAAAAGGAGAAGTTACAATAGACACCGCAGAAATACAAAGCATCCTAAGGGACTACTACAAGCAACTCTATGCCAATAAAATGGACAACCTGGAAGAAATGGACAAATTCTTAGAAAGGTATAACCTTCCAACACTGAACCAGGAAGAAACAGAAAATATGAACAGATGAATCACAAGGACTGAAATTGAAACTGTGATTAAAAATGTTCCAACAAACAAAAGTCCAGGACCAGATGGCTTCACAGGTGAATTCTATCAAACATTTAGAGAAGAGCTAACACCCATCCTTCTCAAACTCTTCCAAAAAATTGCAGAGGAAGGAACACTCCCAAACTCATTCTATGAGGCCACCATCACCCTGATACCAAAACCAGACAAAGATACTACAAAAAAAGAAAATTGCAGACCAATATCACTGATGAATATAGATGCAAAAATCCTCAACAAAATACTAGCAAACAGAATCCAACAACACATTAAAAGGATCATACACCATGACCAAATGGGATTAATCCCAGGGATGCAAGGATTCTTCAATATACGCAAATCAATCAATGTGATACACTAGATTAACAAACTGAAGAATAAAAACCATATGATGATCTCACTAGAGGCAGAAAAAGCTTTTGACAAAATTCAACACCCATTTATGATAAAAACTCTCCAGAAAGTGGGCGTAGAGGGAACCTACCTCAACATAATAAAGGCCATATATGACACACCCATAGCCAACATCATTCTCAATGGTTTAAAACTGAAAGCATTTCCTCTAAGATCAGGAAAAAGACAAGGTTATCCATTCTAACCACTATTATTCAACATAGTTTTGGAAGTCCTAGCCACAGCAATCAGAGAAGAGAAAGAAATAAAAGGAATACAAATTGGAAAAGAAGAAGTAAAACTGTCACTGTTTGCAGATAACATGATACTATACATAGAGAATCCTAAAAATGCCACCAGAAAACTACTAGAGCTAATAAATGAATTTGGTAAAGTTGCAGGATACAAAATTAATGCACAGAAATCTCCTGCATTCCTATACACTAATGATGAAAAATCTGAAAGAGAAATTAAGGAAACACTCCCATTTACCATTGCAACAAAAAGAATAAAATACCTAGGAATAAAGCTACCTAGGGAGACAAAAGACCTGTATGCAGAAAACTGTAAGACACTGATGAAAGAAATTAAAGATGATACCAACAGATGGAGCGATATACCATGTTCTTGGAGTGGAAGAATCAATATCGTGAAAGTGACTATACTACCCAAAGCAATCTACAGATTCAATGCAATCTCTATCAAATTACCAATGGCATTTTTTACAGAACTAGAACAAATCATCTTAAAATTTGTATGGAGACACAAAAGACCCTGAATAGCTAAAGCAGTCTTGAGGGAGAAAAACGGACCTGGAGGAATCAAACTCCCTGACTTCAGACTATACTACAAAGCTACAGTAATCAAGATAATATGGTACTGGCACAAAAACAGAAACATAGATCAATGGAACAAGATAGAAAGCCCAGAGATAAACCCACACACCTATGGTCAACTAATCTATGACAAAGGAGGCAAAGATATACAATGGAGAAAAGACAGTGTCTTCAATAAGTGGGGCTGGGAAAACTGGACCGCTACATGTAAAAGAATGACATTAGAACACTCCCTAACACCATACACAAAAATAAACTCAAAATTGTTTCAAGACCTAAATGTAAGACTGGACACTATAAAACTCTTAGAGGAAAATAAAGGAAGAACACTCTGACACAAATCACAGCAAGATCCTTTTTGATCCACCTCCTAGAGTAATGGAAATTAAAACAAAAATAAACAAATGGGACCTAATGAAACTTCAAAAGTTTTGCACAGCAAAGGAAACCATAAACAAGACAAAAAGACAACCCTCAGAATGAGAGAAAATATTCGCAAATGAATCAACGGACATAGGATTAATCTCTAAAATATATAAACAGCTCATGCAGCTCAATATTAAAGGAACAAACAACCCAATCCAAAAATTGGCAGAAGACCTAAATAGACATTTCTCCAAAGAAGACATACAGATGGCCAAGAAGCACATGAAAAGCTGCTCAACATCACTAATTATTAGAGAAATACAAATCAAAACTACAGTGAGGTATCACCTCACACCAGTTAGAATGGGCATCATCAGAAAATCTACAAACAACAAATGCTGGAGAGGGTGTGGAGAAAAGGGAATCCTCTTGCACTGTTGGTGGGAATGTAAATTGATACAGCCACTATGGAGAACAGTATGGAGGTGCCTTAAAAAACTAAAAATAGAATTACCATATGATCCGGCAATCCCACTACTGGGCATATACCCAAAGAAAAACCATAATTCAAAAAGACACATGCACCCCAATGTTCATTGCAGCACTATTTACAATAGCCAGGGCATGGAAGCAACCTAAATGCCCATCGACAGACGAATGGATAAAGAAGATGTGGTACATATATACAATGGAATATTAGCCATAAAAAGGGATGAAATTGAGTCATTTTTTGAGATGTGGATGGATCTAGAGACTGTCATACAGAGTGAAGTAAGTCAGAAAGAGAAAAACAAATATCGTATATTAACGCATGTATGTGGAACCTAGAAAAATGGTACAGATGAACCGGTTTGCAGGGCAGAAGTTGAGACACAGATGTAGTGAACAAACGTATGGACACCAAAGGGGGAAAACCGCGGAGGGGTGGGGATGGTGGTGTGCTGAATTGGGCGATTGGGATATATATGTATACACTAATGTGTATAAAATTGATGACTAATAAGAACCTGCAGTATAAAAAAACAAACAAACAACAACAAAAAAGCAACTAATACTAAACTTTCTTTGGGTTATTTGTATGGAAATATGTTAACATAAATGTTTCAGACATTACATGAAACTTCTAAAAATCTTATATGTTCTGGTATAATTAGTCATAATTCTAGTTATTCCTTTAAAATGTATGTCTCAGAAATAACTAAATTTCCTTGTCAATTGCATTATTATGAACTTTCATCAAATCTTTAACCGTGGTCTTTTTTTTTTTTTTTTTTTTTTGCGGTACGTGGGCCTCTCACCGTTGTGGCCTCTCCCGTTGCAGAGCACAGGCTCCGGGCCCGCAGGCTCAGCGGACGTGGCTCATGGGCCCAGCCACTCTGCATCATGTGGGATCCTCCCGGACCGGGGCATGAACCCGTGTCCTCTGCATCGGTAGGCAGACTCTCAACCACTGAGCCACCGGGGAAGCCCTAGCCATGGTCATTTTTATGTCTTTTGTCATTTACAGACAGTTCTGGGTGTACTCTGATGCTTTTGCAAAAATGTTCCTATAAAAGAGTTTCATCTTCAAGGAATTCATGGAAAAGACTCTGACAAGTACAGGTTTCTGGTAACTGACTATACTGCTGAACCGAATGAATAAGCATTTTCAGAACTCTAATGGAAAACTTATGAATTCATAAAAGTGCTAACAAAAGATCAAGATAAAAAAATAATTACATGGGACTGAGTGAACTGATGAGGATGATTATAATTTTTGTGAATGTTTGAATAAAAAAAAAATAAACCAACCAACCAACCAAACAACAACAACAACAAAAATCCCATCAGCCTCCCAGAGGCTCCTATGTGTATTTTAATAAGAATGATCATCATGAATGACGAGGACTACTGTCATCATTGTGCTTTGTATTTAGGGGTAGGGAGGGCTCTTGGCTCTGCAGACTTGGCCTGGGGGCCTCACCCAGGCCTCCCAGGAGAAAGGTGGCCGGTGTGCCTCTCCAGCCTTCAGAGGCACCCCGAGGGGCCTGCCCAGGCCCACACAGCTGCACCTCAGGAAGAGGAAAGCCCTACCCACCACCACTTACTGTGGCAGGCTTTCCCAGTCCCCAGTCTCTCCTGGGCTACTCATCTGATAACCTTAAGCATCATGGTTAAGCATGCAGTTTTAGGGCTTCCCTGGTGGCGCAGGGGTTGAGAGTCCGCCTGCCGATGCAGGGGACACGGGTTCGTGCCCCGGTCCGGGAAGATCCCCCATGCCGCAGAACGGCTGGGCCCGTGAGCCATGGCCGCTGAGCCTGCACGTCCAGAGCCTGTGCTCCGCAACGGGAGAGGCCACAACAGTGAGAGACCCGCGTACTGGAAAAAAAAAAAAAGAAAGAAAAAAAGAATGCAGTTTTAGGAGCCAGACAGGCTGGGTCTGGATGTGAGCTCTGCTATGTAATCTGGGCACAACTTCTCTGTGCCCACCTCATGGGATCATTTTGAGGATTACATGAATTAACACATGGATCATGCTTAGAACAATGCCTGGCATGAAGCAAAGCTCAATAAATGCTGGCTTTTATTAACAACAAAACAAAACAAAACAAAAACTCCCAACAAACAAAAGTCCAGGACCAGATGGCTTCATAGATGAATTCCACCAAACATTTAGAGAAGAGTCAACACCTATCCTTCTCAAACTATTCCAAAAAATTGCAGATGAAGGAATGCTTCTGAGTTCATTCTACAAGGCCAGCATCACCCTGATACCAAAACCAGACAAAAAATATATCACGAAGAAAATCACAGGCCAACATCCCTGATAAACAGATGCAAAAATCCTCAACAACATATTAGCAAACAAATTCAACCATATATTAAAAGGATCATACACCATGATCAAGTGGGATTTATCCCAGTGTTTTGATATCCACAAATCAGTCAATGTGATACACCACATTAAAAAACTAAAGGATAAAAATCATATAATCATCTCAATAGATGCAGAAAAAGCTTTTGACAAAATTCAACATCCATTTATGATTAAAACTCTCAACAAAGTAGGTACAAAAGGAATATACCCCAACATAATAAAGGCCAAATATGGTAAGCCCACAGCTAAGATCATACTCAACAGTGAAAAGCTGAAAGTATTTCCTGTAGATCAGGAACAAGACAAGGATGTCCACTCTCACCACTTTTATTCAACATTCCAATACTATTCTTAGTATTGAAAATCCTAACCACAGCAATCAGATAAGAAGAAATAAAAGCATCCAAGTTGGAAAGGAAGAAGTAAAACTGTCACTGTTTGCAGATGGCATGATACTATATATATAAGATCCTAAAAGTGCCTGCAAAAAACTACTGGAACTCATCAATGAAGTCAGTAAACTTGCAAAATTAATATACAGAAATCTGTTTTCATTTGTATACACTAACATCAAACTATCAGAAAGAGGAATTAAAAAAACAATCCCATTTACGTCAAAAAGAACAAAATACCTTGGAATAAATCTAACTAAGGAGGTAAAAGACCTGTACTCAGAAAACTGTAAGATACTCCTGAAAGAAATTAAAGACCACACAAACAGATGGAAGGATATACCATGCTGATGGATTGCAATAATTAATATTGTTAAAATGAGCATACTACTCAAGGCAATCTACAGATTCAGTGCAATCCCTATCAAAATATCCATGGCATTTTTCACAGAACTAGAGCAAATAATTCTAAAATTTATAGGGCAACATAAAAGACCCAAAATAGCCAAAACAATTTTGAGAAAGAACAGAGCTGGAGATATCACGTACCCTGATTTAAGACTACACTACAGGGGCTTCCCTGGTGGCGCAGTGGTTGAGAGTCCGCCTGCTGATGCAGGGGACGCGGGTTCGTGCCCCGGTCCGGGAGGATCCCACGTGCCGTGGAGCGGCTGGGCCCATGAGCCATGGCCGCTGAGGCTGCCCATCCGGAGCCTGTGCTCCGCAACGGGAGGGGCCCCAGCAGTGAGAGGCCCACGTGCTGCAAAAAAAAAAAAAAAGACTACACTACAAAGTAACAGTATTAGCAAAAAACAGACAGGTAGATCAATGAATCAACAGAATACAGAGACCAGAAATGAGCTCATACTTATAAGGGCAATTAATCGACAGCAAAGGAGACAAGAACATAAAATGGGGAAAAGACAGCCTCTTCAATAAATGATGTTGGGAAAACTGGACAGCTACATGCAAAAGAGTCAGACTGTACTATTCTCTCACACCATGCACAAAAATAAATTCAAAATGAATTAAAGACTTAAATGTAAGACATGAAACCATAAAACTTCTAGAAGAAAACACAGGCAGTATGTTCTTTGACAGTCTTAGTAATATTTTTTCAGATATGTCTCCTCAGGCAAGGGAAACAAAAGCAAAAATAAACAAATGAGACTACATCAAAGTAACAAGCTTTTGCCAAGTGAATGAAACTATCAACAAAGTGAAAAAGCCACCTACTGAATGGGAGAAGATATTTGCAAGTGATATATACAATAAGGGGTTAATATCCAAAATATACAAAGTACTCATACAACTCATCAGCAAAAAAACACAAACAACCCAATTTAAAAATGGGCAGAGGATCTGAATAGACATTTTCCCAAGACATACAGATGGCCAATGGGTACATGAAAAGATGCTCAACATCACTAATCATCAGGGAAATGCAAATCAAAACCACAGTGAGATATCACCTCACACCTCTCAGAATGGCTATTATTAAAAAGACAACAAATAACAAGTGTTGCAAAAATGTGGAGAAAAGGGAACCTCGTGCACTGTTGGTGAAAATGTAAATTGGTGCAGCCATTGTGGAAAACAGTATTCCTCAAAAAATTAAAAATAGGACTACAATATGGTCCAGCAATTCTACTCCTGGGCATTTATCTGAAGAAAACAAAAACACTAATTAGAAAAGATATATGCATCCCTATGTTCAATGCAGCATTATTTACAATAGCCAAGATATGGAAGCAACCTAAGTGCCCACTGATAGATGAATGAATAAAGAAGATATGGTATATATATATACACAATGGAATATTGCTCAGCATTAAAAAAAAATTGAAATCTTGCCATTTGTGACAACATGGATGGACCTAGAGGGTATTATGCTAAGTGAAATTACTCAAACAGAGCAAGACAAATATTATATGATTTCACTTATATGTGGAATCTAAAAACAAACAAACAAAGTAACAAAACAGAAACAGAGTTATAGATACAGGGACCAAACAGGTGGTTGCCAGAGGGGGGCAGGGTAAAGAAACAGGTGAGGAAGTTAAAAGGTATGAACTTTCAGTTTCAAAATAAATGAGTCACAGGCATGAAATGTACATTGTGGGAAATATAGTCAATAATTATGTAATATCTTTGTATGATAACAGAGAGTAACTAAACTTATCATGGTGATCACTTTGATACATATAGAAATATCAAACCACTATGTTGTATAACAGGAACTAACAGTGTTGTAGGTCAATTATACTTCATAAACAAACGCACAAATGAACTCATAGGAAAAAGAGAACAGATTTGTGGTTACCAGAGGCAGTGCGGGGTCGGGGTGGGGGGCAGGGCGGTGCAGAGGGTTGGAGGGAAGGAGAATTGGATGAAAGCAGTCAAAAGGTACAAACTTCCCCTTATAAGGTAAATAAGTACTAGGGCTGTCATGTACAACATTATAAAGACAATTAACACTGCTGTATGTTATATATGAAAGTTGGTAAAGAGTAAATCCTAAGAGTCTTTAATCACAAGAAAAATTTTTTTTCTATTTCTTTAATGTTCTATCTATATGAGATGATGGATGTTTTACTAAGCTTATTGTGATAATCACTTCATGATGTATGTAAGTCAAATCACTGTGCTGTACACCTTAAACTTATACAGTGCTGTATGTCAATTATATCAATAAATCTGGAAAAAAAAAAGAACTATAGTCACCATGCTGTACGTTACATCCCCATGACTTAGTTATTTCATAACTGGAAGTTTGTACCTTTGGACGTCTCTCACACCTTTCACCACACTCCCACCCCCGCCTCTGGTAACCCCCAGTCTCACCCCCTCCTTCTCATCTCAGGTCTCACTCAGGGGCTCTGCCTGCGGGTTTGCTCAGGCTATGGAACAGGAACGCCTGTTCTTTCCCAGCTGGGAAGCCAGACAAAGCAGAAAGAAGCTTGGACAGTTCTGAGAGCCCCCAGACGGCTGACACCTCCTCCCAAGCAGCAACACACAAGGCCCCAGTGCTCCACCAGCATGAGAGCGGCTACGCAAAGAGCACACTGATGTCCTTGTCTGAGCCAGTGGAAGCTTCCATGGGCACAGGCTGTGGGTCAGGTGGAGACCCGCCTTGGAGCACTTGCCTTATTTTTGCCTTACTCTTCCGTGTTCCTTTTCTTTAAAATGCTGACCTGGACAGAGAAGCTCTCAGCACTTAGGAAACGTTCGCTCTAACTCCATCAAATGTGAGCTCTCTATAAAAGTTCCTGAAGTGGCTCCCAATCTCAGGCCACAAGTCCAGGTGTGCAGAATACACACATTTTTTCTATTACTGAATTTAATTTGTTTTGATCCCCATCCCACCAATGTGGCAAAAACATAATCTCAGTTTGGCATTTACCCCCTGCCTGAACCTAAGATCTTGTCAAAGTCCCCCTAAGCTTTGAGGGATGGGGTCTTCAATGTTCTGGTTGTCCGTGTGTCTGGATGTTGTCGCATATTGTCACTTTGTGGCCTGCACAATTGCAGGCTCACCATCCAAACATTTCCTATTGCTGCTGGAACAAATTCCCGCAAATTTAGCAGCTTAAAACAACACAAATATATATTAACTCACAGTTTCTGTAGGTCAGAAGTCCAACACGGGTTTCTCAGGGCTAAAATCAGGTGTTGGCCAAAGCCGGGCTTCTATTGGAGATCTTAGGGAAGAATCACTTCCAAGTGCATCCAGGTTTTTGGCCCAGCTCAGTCCTTTGTAGTCAAGGGACTGAGATCCCCATTCCCTTGCTGGCTGTCCACCAGGGTACCCCTAGTTCCTAAAAGTCTCTCTCTGGGCCTTGCACATGGGCCCCTCAGCACCAGCAAAGAGGCAGCAAACACTCCTCACCCTTGGAAGATCTTCTCTGACTTGGCGTCCTCTGCACCAGCTCTGACTTCCTCTCCTGCTTGATTCCATTGGGCCCACCTGGCTAATCCAGGCTGATGTCCCTATTTTAGGTCAGCTGATTAGTTACCTTAATTCACCTGCCGAGTCCCTTCCCAGCTGTACTAAATTGATGCTTGATTGACTAACTAGGGGATGGGAGAATGGCTCAGGGAAGGCAAAGGGATCTTTGCAATTCCACCTACCACACAAACCCTGTGAGGGCACCCGGGGAGGGATGCAGTGCGGCCACCCTGCATGGCCACTGAGACATCACCTGCCCCCTCAGCCCACAGCCCCTGGAACACAAGACCTCCTTTCAAGGTCATGGTCCTCTTAAGGCTGATGCTTCGCTGCTACTCTCATGGCCATCTCAGGAAGGAACTTGCTATGCTCTGAACCACACTGGGACGGGAAGCTCTGGGGGCCAAGGTGTCACTTCTGCCTGAACACACTGTACAAGCCACTTCCTCTTTGGGGTCTCCCAGGGCTCTTTCTAGTTCACAGGACATAGGACATCCCCCCCACCATAGGAACCCCCATTTCTGTACTGTCATGGCTTTCCTTCTTCCTCCCTTCCCCCATCCCAGAGGAATCTTTTCTCGTGTTTAAGTGAAATCATCCTCTCACCAAACCCCCCAAATCCCAAATGCTTTGGCTACATCCAGAGTCCTGTCCATTCAGGAGTGGCTTTAGGCTTTTAGAACCGGAGGTCCAGTCCTGCTTTCCTCTCTGTTACATTCCTCACCTGGGGCCAAGGGGCTGGAAGATGGCTGCTTTAAAGTGCAAGTTGCCGGGGTAGGAGGCGAAGGGAGGGAGAGGGACGGCAAAGCAGGGAAATACTTGAGTTAATATTTCAAACATGTTTTCCCGCCACTCTCCTGACCTGGCCTCTTTAAAATGCCCTTGGCATGCGGCCCATCACAGGAGTCCATCCTGGGGGACTAAGCTGGAGCCAGCGTCTCCCCAGCCCCAGGCTGTGCCGGGCCAGGAGGGGCTGTGGGCAGCTTTGAGGCCTGCACCTTCTTGTCTTTTTTGTTCACTCTTTGGAGCCTAATTCAGAGGTCACCTCTCTGTGCGGCCTCTCCTTCCCTTCAGGTAAGTGTAAGCACTCCCTACTCTGGGCTCCCAAAGCTCTTTGACTTGTTTTTGACCACACGGCCAGGGGGTTCGGCCTGGGTTAAATCAAAACCAACCAAGCAGCAACCTCGGAGCAGACTCCCTCCACCGGGATTACAACTCCCTCCACCGGGATTACAACTCTCAGCCTGTCTCTGCCTCAGAAATGCCACCACCGCTTCCTTTAGGGGCTCCTCATCCTCTTTGGTCCCCTGAGTGTCTCCCTGCCTCCCACCCCGGACTCCTGAGGCTCTGGCTGTCCCACTCGGCTCCCTGCAACACAATGCACAGCTGCAAGGGCTGCCCCTAAGGATGGAGCAGAGGCTGGCACTCCAGACTCCGAGGATGCCATCATCAGAGTTCAAACCAGACACACTCCTAGAAGGGCCTGCAGGGAGACCCAGGGTGCCCATGGACCCTGGAGCAGAACTGGGCTTCTGTGACAGCTCAGGCTCCAGGACCTAGAGATGTTTCCAGGAGGGGGCAGCAAAAGGCCCTGCAAACCAACCAGGCCATCGCTCTCCCCACCCCACTCAACACCCATAGAGGCCTTCTCCAGAGCCAAGGGCTTCTTGGATATCCTTTCAAGGTCATGGCAACGCACTCCACAACCAAGAGGGCTTGTTCTCAGGATCAGATTGGAAGGGCAGAGAGATGAGGTCACAAGAACCTGCAGCCTCGATGAATGCAATGCTGTGCCCAGACCCACCTGGAAGGACCACATGAGGCTCAGCCTCTCACCCTAACCATGCCAGAAAGTCTACGGGCAGAAGGGAACAGGAAGGGAGGAAAGTTCTTCAGATCAACATGGTTTTATTGATCTTCTGACCAGCACTGGGCAAAGGCCAGTGGAATTTTTTAAAGGAACATAATCCTGGTCTTTGCCCTCAGGAAGCTTATGATTACTGAAGAGAACCAAGACTGTCCATAAGTAAATTAGGCCAGACACTGTTGGGGGACGGAACAAGGCCTTGGCCAAGTCAAGTCTGTGTGTAATGGAAAGTGAGCTGAGCAAATAAGGAGAGAGGAGAGGTAGGGGGTAGGAGTTCCCACAGGTGGTGAATCATTTGCTAGGGCTCCTGTAACAAAGTACTGTCAACTGGCTGCCTTAAAAAACAGACGTTTGATGTCTCCCAGTTCTGGAGAATTGGGTTTGGAAATCAAGGATCCTTCCGAGGGCTTTGAGAAAAGGATCTATTCCAAGCCTCTCTCCTTGGCTTGTCAATGGCCATCTTCTACCTCTGTCTCTTCACATCATCTTCCCTCTATGCACATCTGTGTCCAAATTTCCCCTTTTTATAAGGACATGAGTCATATCAGATTAGGGCCCACCCTTATAACTTCATTTTAACTTGATGAACTCTGTAAAGATCCTATCTCTAATAGGGTCACATTCTGATGTACTTGAGGTTGGGACACCGATATGTCTTTTTTAGGGGACACAATTCAACCCATAAAATGGCTTCAGGGAGGACTTAAAAGACTCAAACAATTTGCCCATTTGAAGGATCAGGTCCCCCAGCACAGGTGAGATTTTATGATTACTGAACAATCCCACAGGGAAGTACTTTCAGGATTTGGAACTGAAATCCTGTAGGAACATCAGGACCAGAGGACACCAGGTTGGGCAGGCTTTCTTCACGCAGGTCCCGAGTCTGGGGGCAACAGAATCCTGGCCCCAGCTGTGTGCAATGGTTGAAGCCAAGCCTTTAGATTTTCCCACCAAAGGGGAAATCTTCTGGGATCCACATGAGGACCACAGTGGAGACTGGTTTAGAGGGCAGCAAGCAGCCAGAGTAGGCCAAGGGGGAGGGAAGAACCTTTCTCCCTGTTTCCACCCCCGCATACAAACACAGGAAAAATCAGACACCTCCTGCTGCCCACTTGGATGGTTTATGGGTCCAGGACACAGACAGGGTGGAGGAAGGAGGGCCACCGGGCCTGGGTCTTACATTCATGAAAGGGCTTTATTCTAGCCTTTCGATGTTATTTCCAAATGTTTGTTATGAGCTGAGTTGTATTCTCCAAAAATTCCTAACACCCAGGACTTCAGAATGTAACTGTATTTAGAAATAGGGTCTTTAAAGAAGTTAAGTTAAAATGAGGCCATCAGGGTGGGCCCTAATCCAATATGACTGGTGTCCTTATAAGAAAAGGACAACTGCACACAAACACAGAGAGAAGACCACATAACAACATGGAGAGCAGACGGCTAATCTACAAGCCAAACAGAGAGCCCTCAAAGAAGGCAACCCTGTAGACAGACACCTTGATCTCAGACTTCCAGCCTCCAAAACTGTGAGACAATTTCCGCTGTTTAAGCCACTAACTTAGTGGTACTTCGTTCCGGCAGCCCTTGCAAACTAATACAGTGTTAAATCTATATTCACATTGTCTGTGTTTTTAAACATTAACTTTTTAAAAAATTTTATTTCCAGTGTACTTTTCTTTTTTTAATTTATTCATTTTTATTTTTGGCTGCGTTGGGTCTTCATTGCTGCAGGCAGTCTTTCTCTAGTTGCGGCAAGCGGGGGCTTCTCATTGTGGTGGCTTCTCTCGTTGCGGAGCACGGGCTTTAGGCGCATGGGCTTCAGTAGTTGTGGCACGTGGGCTCAGTAGTTGTGGCTCATGGGCTCTAGAGCGCAGGCTCAGTAGTTGTGGCACACGGGCTTAGTTGCTCCGCAGCATGTGGGATCTTCCCGGACCAGAGCTTGAACCCGTGTCCCCTGCATTGGCAGGTAGATTCTTTTTTTTTTTTAAATAACATTTTTAAAAATTAATTTATTTTTGGCTGTGTTGGGTCTTCATTTCTGTGCGTGGGCTTTCTCTAGTTGTGGCAAGCGGGGGCCACTCTTCATCACAGTGCACGGGCCTCTCACCATCGCGGCCTCTCTTGTTGCGGAGCACAGGCTCCAGACGCGCAGGCTCAGTAGTTGTGGCTCACGGGCATAGTTGCTCCGTGGCATGTGGGATCCTCCCAGACCAGGGCTCAAACCCGTGTCCCCTGCATTAGCAGGCAGACTCTCAACCACTGCGCCACCAGGGAAGCCCCGCAGGTGGATTCTTATCCACTGCGCCACCAGGGAAGTCTTAAACATTAATTTTTTTAATGTAAATATATTTTTTAAACACTATAACATTTAACCTGTTTTTCCCCAGCATTTTTAATGTATTGGAAACTACCACCACCCCTCTTCAAAAAATGAAAGCGGCCCAGGAGTCTGTAGCTCTAGGCAGCCCCTGAGAGAATCCAGCAGCCCAAACAGCAACTCTCTGGAGATCTGGAAGGATGGTGTGTCTGGACACAGCCTTCATATCTGGCCCGAGAGCCAGCTGGCACTGCTAGGCTGAGGAGAGAGCTCTGAGCTTCCTCAGTAGCTGGCAGCATCCCCGCCTGCCTCCTCCCCACCACCCACAAACCATCTGGAAAATGAAAATAATGCTTCTGCTTCCTACCAGGCTCCAGAGACTCTGCGAGAGACAGGGAGAGATTATCCACTAAGCCCCCCACATTCCTGGAGAAGGTGGCCCTGGAATGGGCTCTTGCCCAGCCTCCTTCGCCCTAAATAGCAGAAGTAAGACGCTCATCAGGGCTCTCGCCAGCTGCCCTGGCCTGGCCTCTGGAACCGCTTCTGCTCGGAGGCCACCCGATTGAAGGCGAGGCTTCCCACCGGCTCCGCTCCTCAGGGGTGTCCTCTTCCTACCCCTCTTCCCCTGCAGCCTGTCTGAGATTCAGCCACCTGAGAGGTGACTGGGGCAGAGCTATGCAAAGGCAGCTGTGCTCTTGAGTCACCTGCAGATTTGTTAGAATGCAGAGTCTGATTCAGCAAATCTGCCCCAAGGCCCTGAGCTTCTGCCTTTCCCCCTGGTGATGCAGATGTCACTGGTCAGAGTGGAATAGCGCTAGACAATACAGCAGGAGGGAATTATAGTCTCCAACGCATTCTGGCAGAGGCCAGCACTCCCAGTCAAGAAGCTTGACCACTGTTAGGAAGGAAACGTGATGCTCTCCCCCGCAGCTCCGAGGGGGATGCAAATCCACACAGGCTTCTGCCCAGCCGCTTTTCCTCGCACTTCCAGGTGGGCACATAGCCCCCAAGTCAAAGCAGCGTTTAGCCAGCTGGCAGTCCAGCACCAGCAATTCATCTTTAAGTTAGGAACCTGGGAATCAATAGGCGGGCGCAGCTCAGTTTTGGGGTGTCCCTGAGAAACGACGCAGCCCCTCTCCAGATGGGCTTCTCTGCACCTTCCCTCCCTCCAGTGGGGGCTGGCCAGGCCCCAGGGTGGATTCGTTCTGGGTAATTGCACTATTCCTGGCAGGGCTTCCAGGCTCATGAAATTTATCTCTTGCCAAAGGCAGAGGATCAGCTGGCAACAGAGAGCATGGGTTGCAGCTACTCAGGTGCAATCATTTTTTAAATGACATCTTTTTCCCTCTAATTATCAAGATCATGCAGCAACTCACTTTAGAAAATTTAGAAAACATTGAAAATAGAAGGAATAAGCCTGCAATTCTACAATTCTAAAATAATCCATTTTAACATTTTGAAAAATGTCCTTCCAGTTCTTTATGTGCTTAAATGTCATCGGCATACAGTTACGCATTGGGCTCCCCAAATTCTTTGAAAGCGTTTTTTTTTTCAAATGATTAACATTTTATTATAGAAAAAGCATCCCAAATACAGGATTTTGTAAACACTGGTAGGTGAACAAGTGCAACATTAAAAGTAAATACACAATAAAGAGGCAAAAAACCTATAAGCAGTTTGCCTTCAAGAAAAAATGTAATGTTCTCCCGCAGAGCTGATCCCACCCAGAGCATGAATGTGGCTCCAACCCCCATAAAGGCATCAGGTTTACTTTCTGAACTATGCCCAGTTTATCAATTTCAAAATGATGGCAAGAAGTGGCATTGAATAAGTCACTAAGACAGTTGCTTAACTTTCTACTGATTAGTACTCGATAAAAGCTTCCCATCACACTTTGACAATTTAAAGCCTGTGTTCTGATTGTTTATACTTACAGAAGGGCTGGAACACTATCCATCCTTCCTGGGCTTATTCCACAGTATTTTCATAGATAGACCTGTATACATTAGGTATACAGAGATCAGAGAACTAAATTCCAAGAGAACAGAGATCACACCGTTCTCTTGGAATTTAGTTCAAAATAATATTGGCTATTGCATATCGTGCAGTAAATCCAGCTACTTTCTAGCTTCCTTACCTTTTTCTACTGTCATTCTTTTAATACCTTTTCTCCACTTTGGAGAAACCATTAAGTAATCTCACCAGAAAGAATGATTTTCAATAGCTGCATAATAGTTTCCCCAAATAGACCTTGAGCAAGTTGAAGGCAAACTTGTTTTTTTCCATATTCCTAGAATTTGACAAACAATAGGTACGCAACAACACTTTGTTGAAGAAACGAAACTTTCCTGAGTTTATGTTTACCGCATAAAAGTCTATACATTTTTGCTGTCTTACATTTACTTCTTTTAAGGTATCAATATGCTGAAATTTGGTAAATATAATTTCAATCCCACTTGAATCCCTGAAGGCTAGGGAAGAGTATTACAAAAAATATAAAGTGCACTTACCATCTGCGAGCAGGGCCATCTAGAACTCTTCTATGGCTCTTTAACAAACCTTCAGTGGGATTCCTACCTCCACTGACAAATGGGGAAAATTCTAGAAAGGAGGGAAGTCTTTTTGATTGGGATGCTTAACAGATTATTCACAAAGTTAATTCAACATTGGAAGGATAGAAGATGTCAATTCCACACAAATGTAGAAGAAATCAACAGTCTGGCGTCATGGAAACCCATGCTGGGGAAGGCGGGGGCAGATGGGGGAGGAGTGTAGGGGCAGAGCAGAAAGCCATTTCTTGGCTGCAGCAAAATGCAAAATCAGGCCCCTTACCTTTGGCCCCTCCAGCACAGCACTCCGTCTTGTCTCTCCGCTACTTGGAGAAAAGCAAACTGTATTCAATCACCTTTTCAAATTCTAAAACCAGGCTTTCCTGTCAGAATCAGGCCCAGGAATTTTCCATTCCCTCTTGCACTGAGGGTATTTTACCTGGGTCTTAAGTCCATAACATTGAGAGCTTCCGAGAAAGGAATAGAAATGAAAATCCAGCCTCGTGTCCCTCTCCTCAACTGAACAGAGGGTGGGACAGGCCCAGTCAGTCCAGATCACCACCAGCCCAGAGGAAACTTCAGTCCATATTCCCTATTTCCTTCACTGGGATTTGCATGCTATACCTCCCTCCAGGCAGTGAGAGGCAGCGCTCACCTTCTTTCTCCCCACCCCTGTGTGCAGCAGCTCCGTAACTGAATGCAGAAACCGGTGGCTCACCTCCAAGAGGATGCCATACACTTCTCCAATGGCCCTGTAGCAGCCAGAGATCAGCTGGCATCCCGTCCTATTACATCTCACTCATTAACAAACATCTGCGGAGGCACGCCTGCTGTGGCCTGGAGGGGCATGCCATACACTAGAGGACTCAGGCTCATGGAGCCCATTGCTCCGTCCACCCCTCTGGCTCTGGTCACCCAAAATGGTGGAGCCCTTAACTACAATGACTAAGCATGTAAGAATTTACTAAAAGGGAAGATGGTGTAGGGAACTGCTTAAGCCAAGACTCAGGAGCAACACAGACCTGAGTTCCAGGCCTCCCACTGGCACTTATTCACTGTACAACCACAGGTGGGAAATCACCTTTCTGAGCCTCAGTTTCCTCATCTGCAAAATAGGATAATACTAGTACTTACCTCGTAGAATTGATGGGAGTTTTAAATGAGGTAATGCAAGTAAAGCACTTAGTCTGGTACCTAGCATATATTAAGTAGTCAACAATATCAGAAATGATGAAGGTGATGATGGTGATGATGATGTAAGTCCAACACAGAGAAAGAGACAGGCAGGTACTAACAGATAATTACATAGGGCTAACTGACCCCCAATTTCAGTGATGTCTGTCTCTGATTTTCCATCTGTCAGCACACAACATAATTCATCCTTGAGTTATATGCTCCCTGAGGATTTTGCTTAAAACAAATAGGGTGTATTCGTTTCCTGTGACTGCTGTTAGAAACAAAAACAAAACAGCCATAGACTGGTGGCTTAGAACACAGAAATTTATTTTCTTGCAGTTCTGGAGGACAGAAATCTGAAATCAAGGTGTTTTCCATACTCTCGGGGACAATCCATTTCTTTCATCTTCCAGCTTCTGGTGACCATCAGCATTCCTTGGCTGTAGTTGTATCACTCCAATCTCTGTCTAGACGTCACATCTCCTCTTCTGTGTCTGTTTTCTCCTCTGTGTGTCTCTTATAAGGACACTTGTTACCCACCTGGATAGTTCAGGATGACCTCCTCACTCAAGATCTGTACCTTCATTACTTCTGCAAAGGTCACATTCACAGGTTCTGGGGGATTAGGATATGGACATATTCTTTCAGCCCACTGCTCAGAGAAACTAAGAACATGAGCTTTAGAATCAAACTGACCTGGATTCAAATACCAGATCCACAACCACTAGCTGGTTGAGTCACCTTGATTAAATTATTTAACATCTTTGAGCTTCAGTTTTTGGAAACAATGCCAACTCCTCAGTGTTTTTTGTGAGAATTAAATAAGCTAATATGTAAACTCCCTCTGTAAATGGTACTGCCTCTCATTAACAGTAGGTTTACCTTACCAGGCTAAAAGCTTATAAGACCGGGCAACATCTTGCTTTGCTTCGTTCATGGGTCCTTCTAGCACAAGTCTGCAAGCAGTCCATCCTCAGTAAAGACAGGGTGAGAAACTGGCTGAACAAGCAACCCAGGCAACCAACATCACCAATGACATGTGATTCTACAGATGATAGGGAGTTGGGCTCATGTTCTCCACATCCGAAGGAGGCTGTTAGAGGAGTCCAACAGTCACCCGAACCTGAGCATTGCAGGGCCAAGATGGGTGGGCTTTAGGCAGAGAATAGGACCGTTTGGCAGGCATGCAACTGGCCTCACTCATCTCTGTTGTTACCATTAAAAAAAAAATCCCTCCCCAGTGACATGATTCCTTGGAGTGGGGCAGGGGAAGCCACTCTGGAGAAGCCCCAGAATTTCATAAACAGATCAGAACCCCAATTCCTAGCAAGGAGCGCTTTTCCAGACCAGAACTGGGAATTCACCTACTCATGTTCATTTCAACACATCTGAATAACCCAGGGTGCTTAGTTAATACAGATTCCTACCCCCTCCCCGACCCCAGACTGGCTGAATAAAACTTTAGTGGAGTGGGGCTAGGAACTAAACATTTCAAACAAACCACTTAGGTAATTCTGATTCATTTGGAGAAAACCAGCCATGATAATCAAATTATAATCCAACCAACACATCCCTAAACATGGGCTTGATCTCCAAACGTTCTACCGAAGAACCATTATATGTCAAACTGGGAAGAGTAAAAGTTTGGGAGTCAAATAGGATTGAGATCCTAACTGAGGTGCTTCACATAACAGCTGTGGGACCCTGGGAAAATTATTTCTCTGGCTCTCAGCTCCCAGTTCTGTAAAGCAGACCAATATACCTCTCAGGGCTCTGGTGTTAATTAAATGAAAATTATGTAAGGTGCCAGTACACAGTAGGTTGAAGCAGAGACTGCTACTGTTCACCAATCCATTTCTTCTTCATTAATATACAGCTAGACTATATCTCTAAGCACCCTGACAGCTAGACATGGCCATGTGACTAGCTGTCACCAAGGGAATGACTGTTAAGTGATGTGTACTTCCACTAGACAGAGGCTTGAGGGACAGATGCATCTCCCTCATGTTCTTTCATCTTGCACCAACTGGATGTAGGTGACGGCCCTAAGGAAGTGAGGAGCTACAATATGGAAGGAGATACAATATGGAAGGAGCCTGGGTCTCTGAATCACTGGGTAGAGGAAAGCTACCCACCAACCAGAATACCTGCCTTGGACTTTTTTTTTGGCAAATGAGAACTAAGTCCCTATACTTCGGGAATCTATTTTTTACAACTAATGTATAGGTGGTCAGAAGATGTTCACCTTCTTTCTCGGCCTTCAAATAATAATTACACGTTACCCAGAACTGGTTCAAGAGTTTATCTCCACTCGGAATTTCTTCGTAGTAGGCAAATTCTAAAGACGGCCTCTCTGAGATTCCTGTCCCCCCACTCCCCCCCCCCACCCTGTTATTCATTCAATTAAACACTAATCTAGAGACTTCTGTGAAGGAATTCTTCAGATATAATTAAAGTTCCAAGTCAACTGACCTCAAAATAAGGAGATTATCTGGGTGGGCCTGATCCAGTCACAGGAGTCCTTTAAAGGACAGATATGGAAGTCAGAGAGATTGGAGTGTGAGAAGACTCCATAGGCCCTTGCTGCTTTGGAGATAGAGCACCATTTGAGAAGGAACTGAGGGTGGCCCCTAGCTGGCAGGCAGCAAGAAAACAAAGACCTCAGACCTACAGCCACAAAGAACTGGATTCTGCCAATGACTTGAAAGAGCTTGGAAGCAGATTCTTCCCGGAAGCTGCAGATAAGAGCCCCGTCTAGCCAACGCTTGCTTTCTGACCTTGTGATACCCTGAGAAAAGAACTTAGCCAAGCCCACCCAGACTTCTGACCTCCAGAACTGTGAATGAATTCAGTTGTGTTGTCTCAAACCACTAAATCTGTGATAATTTGTTACAGCTGCCACAGAAAACCAATACGTTTTCTAAATGTTTCCTCACCTATGTTTTTAAGAATTCTGTGGGGTGGTGGTAGAAAGTAGGTTAGGTGATATCCAGGCATCTTTTTAGCTTTACATTTGTTCAGTTCCATGTCTCCATTGTATATTAGGGAGCCCCATGGCCCTACGGCACTTGGAATCTGGTGTGAACATGGCACAGTCTGGGTATTAGTTGTAGCTTTATGAGCAGATGATCCACTCCCACTTCACCAGCCCCCAAATCCAAATCTTAAAAGTAGCACTGCTGTCAAAGAAAACAAAGTTGGGCAAAGTGATTCCAAAGCCTCCTGTGCTGACCTTCAATCTCCCAGCAGATCTCCAAGCCTGATGAAGGTGGAGGATCCAGCCTTTACCACTGTCCTCTACCAGCTCTGGGTGTCATGAACGGGGAAGGTGGCTTATTCTGATCACATCTCCTGGACCCCTCCTGGCCTGATGCATATATCTTATTTCCATGTCTCTTACCCTAAAACACCCTCCAAAAGCAGAAAGTGTTCCCGCACATATTATGCCCTTGACCAAGATGAATTTAAGAAGTTTTTTTTGAAGTAAAGGAGTTCGGTACATACAAGTATCATCATGAGATACTGAATATACAAACGGACAATGGCCAGACTATATATAAAAATAGAACTCTGGGGAATTCCCTGGCAGTCCTGTAGTTAGGACTCAGCATTCTCACTGCAGGGGCCCTGGGTTCGATCCCTGGTCAGGGAACTAAGATCCCACAAACCGTGTGGTGTGGCAAAAAAAAAACCCAAAAAACAAACAAACAAAGGAACTCTGACACACAACATGCAGCAACCAGACCAGGAATCCAAACAACCCTTGTAGCAAATGACTCAAAATGGCCAGGACTTGATTAATAACTGATAGCTTCCCTAATTTTTGCCCCCATTTCCAATTTAGGACTAACCAGAGAAAGCTAAATAGTCACCTTCACCAATCACACAGGATGCCTGCATCTAGTTAGCCCGTTAGCCTGCAAACAGTTTCCTCACGGCAGCAGCTTCCAATAAGAGCATCACTGAAGTCTTCTCTTTTCTCCACTATAAAGCTTTCCCACTCCTTTGTTTTTTTGAGCCTGCCAAGCACTGTTGACGGTGGCTCACTCCCCTGCGATACAGCAAGATCTGGAGAGGCTTTGCTTGTTCTCTTTTAGGTAGTCTTCATTTATGTACTTATTTTTCAAGCAGATTTAGAGCTTTGAGACATAAAGTGACATACTGATTGTTTTTAGTAGTGTTATGTTATTCACACTAATTCCAATAATAAAAGGAAATTTTCATAGTAGGCTACAGGAGTGTTTACTGGAAACTCAGGGTGAAGAGAGCATCTGGGCCACAGGAAGACCTAGAACCATAGTCTGGAAAAGCCATCAGAGCTCTCTATCTTGCATCTTATCTCAGGAAGTTTCCTCTACCTTATCTTGTTGCAAACAGAAATCTCTGCTTTTCTGGCCCACAGGGCAGAAAACGTGACCATGAACAGGGCCTGTGTTTAATGGTTCTTGTCCAGCCAAGGGGGAGTTATCTGCAGAGAGAACTCCCCTCCCCTCCCCTCCCCTCCCTTCCCCTCCTTTTTTCTCTTCTCTTTTCTCTGTCTCGGTCCTAATTGCAAGCTCCAGGGTAAGGGACACAGACCAGGCCACTGGGTCTAGGGCCATCTTAGAACAGTTCACAAACTATTATAATTCTATATTCTAGGATAAAATAATTCATCCTAGAATAGTCCCCAACCCCGAACCCCGGTGGTCAGTGGCTGTGGGCGGTCTTGTTTATGACCACGGCAATCAGGAATCCATCACTGTAACTGTTTGAGGGGAAGCGGGGGATGGGGACAGTTCCCAGAGAAAATGTACAGGGGCAGACAACCCAGTAGGGGTTCACTCCATTCCTGATGGCACAGGGAGAGAGTAGTTATGTGGTGCTAGATTCTGTGCCTCCCAGTATCACTAACTGACATGGTCTAGTCACTGATTTTCCTTGGGAAGAGATTCATCCATCCATTTAACAGACAGCAAGTGCACATCCCAGCATTACGCTAGGTGCTAGGTGTACAATGGTGAAAAAACCCATCATCTCTGCCCTCATGGAGAGGAGGATATCACCACATAAATGGAAAATTAAATACGGTGAAGAATATTATGCTCAAATTATAACCCAAATCTGATCCGGGTGGGGCTGAGGAGGGAGCTGTTTCAAGAAATGCTTTCTTAAAAGAATATATCTGAAAGGAAATCTTGAAAATTAGGGAGGCTGGTAGAAATAAAAGAAGGATGAATGTTCCAGGCAGAAGCAAGTTTCACTGTCAAGGAAGGGCATTTAGGAACACTGAAAGTAGTATAGTAAGGTTGACACGAGGAGTATTCGGGTGAGAGCACTGGGGAGGTAGACTAGAGAGGGGGTCAGAGACCAGGTCTAAAGGTGAAACCATGACCCTCAGATTGGGACTTGAAGCCACACTGCTGGGACTCAAACCTGGCCAAAACCCAGATTGGGACTCGAACCTGGCCAAAACCCAGATTGGGACTTGAAGCCACATGCCGGGACTCAAACCTGGCCAAAACCCACAGTCTTCCAACTGATACTGCACACCCGGTTTCAGGACTTAATGAAGCTCAGGTTCCTGATGTCTCATTGCAGAAAGAATTCAGTGAGAGACAAAGTGATAGGTAAGAAGCAGATTTATTTAGAGAGAAACATACTCCACAGACAGAGTGTGGGTCATCTCAGAATGTGAGAAAGGCACGAGGGTAAGGAGATGTCAGTTTTTATAGAAGTGGGTTATTTCCCAGGCTAATGAGTGGGAGGAGTATTCCAGCTATTTCAGGAAGGGGTGGGGATTTCCAAGAATTGGGCCAGGGCTCACTTTTTGATCCTTATGGTCGGCCTTGGAACTGTCATGGCGCCTGTGGGTGTGTCATTTAGCTTGCTGATGTGAGCATATACTGAAGCTCAAGTTCTAGTGGAAAAAGTCGACTTGTCTGCCATCTTGGACCCATTTGGTTCTAATCAGTTTATGTCATGTCCTCAGGCTATGTTATTCTTTCAAAAGTTGTGCCCTGCCTCCTTCCCTCCTGTTTCAAAGGGACTTGAATGCCATAAATATATGACGAAGGCAATGGGCCCCTTACACAGGAGTGACCTAGATTACTAGATTTACATTCCTGAAAGGTCACCACGGCTGGTAAAGGATTGGGTGTACCTGAAAATGGAGAGAGCCAGGTGGGCAACTTGTGCAGTAACCTTGCGGTTCTAAGGTGAACTAAGACAGAAGGCAAATTGATTCAAGAGATGTTACCACATGGATCAAGAAAAGGCCATGTAGTGGATGAGGTGGTGGGGGGAAGATATATAAATAAAGTTATTACTTGAAATAATGGAAGAAAGTTTGAGAGAGATTGATTCTATCACCATGTATTCGGCAGGATCACAGGCTGAATCATGAGCCTTCCTGCAACCTAATCTAAAGTTTGTTCAGTTCAGAGATTCTATCTGAGCAAGGAGGAGCTAATGAGTCAGTCACCTGTCAATGTGGTCTTGTGAGCTTTCTTGTCTCCAAGAGACAAAAAAGGAAGAGAAGAACACTTTAGGATTATAATTATGAAAATTCATTTCAATATACTGAAAAATCAAAGTGGTGGGGTAGAGGGGAGAACTGAAAATCTGATTTCATCTCAACCACCAAGTAGATTTGGGACAGAAACAACCAATTAGGCAGAAATCCAATTTGGATTACAAAAAGCTAGTTCATCAGTAAGATCAGTACTGACTGTAAAAATCAGAAGCAAATGAAGAGTCAATTAAGCACAAAAGTTTCGCTGTGATAATACGCAAAGAGATCCAAGCTGTACTAAGTGTAAGTTTCCTGCCAAAGAGAAATATCATCTTCCCTGGTGGCAAAAGTGAGAATTTCATGACATCAGCCAGATAACCACGAAAGAATGTATCTTATAATACAAAACGCCTCTATGCCATCATGAGACTATGCTCTCCCCACCCAACTAACCAACATTCATCAGTTACTGAGGTATGTATTTAACAAACACATTCCATTTTATAGCCACACTCTTTCTGAGCTGACAGGTTGGATAGAGAGATACCTAAAACACAAGCTCTCCAACATACATTTTTTCCTTCTACGTTGTGAGATATTAAAACACTGTTTTACACACATCACCCTTCCTGTATTAAAAACAAGTTATCCACTGCCTTTTCTGTCCAAATAAAATTTATAAATTTTAATCTGGCTATGAAAATTTTAATTAAAACTTAAAATTTTTAATTTGGTTTCAAAATAACTATATATTCATTATAGAAATTTTCAAAGAAGAAAATTAAAATTACCCTAATTCCAATACCCAGAACCAATCACTTCTGTAATTTAAGACACACTGACATCATGTATGACAGGGGAAAAAAGTAAATTATAAGAATTTAAAAAAATCTCCTTATTCCCCATTATAGTAGGTTGTATTATTGTTCAAAATATCAGCTGCCCCACCCTGGGGGAGGGTAATACTTCCCTGCCTCATTGCATCAGCCTTGGCTATGACTTGAGGCACCCCTCCTTGTGGGAAGATTAGATATCCCCACCCTGTGGACCTCAAGAGTAGCCATAGGACTTGCTTTGATCAATGCAGTGATAACAGAAGTGATGTGTGCCACCTCTAGGAAGAAGCTTTGGGAGTCACCATGTGATTCTGCCATGTTCTCTCTTTCTTCCATGAGACCAGTGTAGGGGAGGAAAAATAATTTTCCCTTTACTCTTCTAAGTTCTTAGCTGAGACCTCTGTAATAAAATAGTTAACAAAAGACAAAGACATTTATTAACATGCATACCTCATGTATACATGAGAGATACCCAAGGGAAAAATGGCTCCCCGAAGTGGCTTAGAATTCACTTAAATACCATCTTAATAGGGAAAGAAGAAAGAGGATGTAGGCCTTTTAGGGGAGAGTAATGATTTTTAGGAAAGATGAATGGACCTTTAGAAGAACAGATGGGAGTTTATGTTGAAGTCTGTCTGGGTGTGGTGTCAACTTCTAGTCTCCTCTGGTTGATGAAATTCCCAGGGACTACTGAGCTTCTTTTGGAGGATCTGTCTGTAGGCAGGTAAGGGGCATTCAGAGAAAGCTTCTCCCTACTTGCTATAGCTCAAAACAATCAGTATGCCAAAGTGGCTTATTCTGTGGTGGCACGTTTTGCTACCCTTCATTCTATACCACATGTATACGTGGGAGATATACTGGAAAAATTAGTAGTTCTCAGAAGTAGCTTAGAACTCAGGCTTATATACCATCTTTAGCTAAAGACAAGGGAAAAGTATGGGAGAAGCCAAGTATGAGGAGGTGACCAGGAAAAGCATGGTAAACTAGAGTAAGTTTTATTATGCAGATTTAAGTCAATGTCTTCTCCATTGATAAGGGTCCAAAGTTGTCCCCAGGTATTAATGTTTGTCCTTACCGGTAGAGAGGGGAGGAAGGATGCTTTTCTAAATTTATGTTCTGCTCTTAGGCAAATGGGGGAGGGCAAAAAAGTTTTCTTGTATCTTCTCAATTGCGTTCAGCTCAGAAGAATTCTTCTTCCAAAGTAGCATATTTTGGAGTGGCAAATTCACCCACCTTCATCAGCAATGTCCCAAATAGGGGCTGCTGTATCAGCCTGGCTCTCAGAGTGAAGAGAACTTGGAGCAGAGCTGCAGACAGCCCACAACTGAAATGTAATGTGAGCGAGAACTGAACTTTAGTCATTGTAAACCACTGAGAATTTTAGACTTGCTTGTTACCACAGCATATCTTAGCCTATACTGACTGACACACCCAAAGTATCAACTAAATTTTTCTTATGTCTGAAGACAGCTTTTATGCATTGAAAGAGTTTCAACTTACATTTTATATAAATTATATGTATTTTTAAAATAATTTTTAAGCCTTTAAACTCATGTCATTTTATTTACAAATTGATTAATTTTGTGTTAATATTATTAGTCAATTTTGTTTTTGATTAATGTCTCCTTGGCTTATAAATGTGATACATACACCCAAATGTTTATCACGTTTTAAAAATTAAGTCTTAGAAATTTCAAAGTACAATCTAATTTTAATACATTTGATTTTCTCAAGCCCTTCAAAAACCCAATAAAGATGATTCACATTAGTACAGACAAAACTCTCTAAACATTTAAAACACATGACACCTAAAAAGTTTAACCTTATGAACTTAATAAACTTAAACATTGGCTTTAAACTTAATTACCTGTACCTTCTTTTGAATTTTTATTAATATTATAAGTCTAATTCATCAATCTCTTCACTCACTTTCTCACCTTAAAAGGCAGAAAAACGCATAACATACTATAATGATTACAAACCTTATTTCTAGATAATAGTCATTGCTAGACATAACTTAGCTTGTCATCAGAGCGTCTTTAAAATTATTCTTGTCTTCTGGTAATAACAAGATATTCCAGACCTTTATATTTCCTGCCCTAACATGTGCAGTGTGCTTCTCTTCAGGGAGCCCTGCACCCTTCCTTGGTTTTCTGTCTGTAATGTAGATAGGATGGATCTGCAAAGCAGTCCCTGGAGTCCACAAAAGAAAAGCCAGAAATTCACAGTAGCCTTGACATTGAGATGCTGAACCAAAATCCCAGGTGTTTAAGACACTGAGGTTCACTCTGCTACTCAAATGCAAGTCCTTACTGATATAATCCTTATGCAAATAGAAAAACCAAGAGAAAGCTCTATATGCTAAAAGGAAAAACTGATCTACAAAGGAAACCTTGGGAGGTGGAGAATGGTAAAGAGAAAAGGAGATGGGAAAGATGGGTGATGTGAGGTGAGATTTGGCAACCTCTGTAAAAACAATTGCATTTAGTAAGGATTTTAAGAAACGTTCGCCTTTTTCCTTCACGTGTAAAATGAGAATTAGAACAGTAACTTCCACAGGATCGTTGTGAGAATTGTACCAGGCATACATCAAGTGCTCAGTGAATAAGAGCTATCATTATTATTTCAAGCTGGGGTTCCAGAACAGAATTCAAGTGGGGAACATTAAGAACACCCTAAGAAATCCAGAAGTCCATTCTCTCTCTCTGCCCCACCTCTTCTCTCTTTCACAACTACCCCTCTACACATCCATTTTAATCCTAGATCTTCCTGCAAATTGGCTTTCTCCCTGTGTTCTAACTAGTCACTAGCAACATCTTTTAAGTTTCCCAACTCCTTGTTTCAAGTCCAAATTTCCAGAGAGGCTGATTGCCCAACTTAAATGGGAAGTCCATTCCTCAATCAATTAACTGTAGCTATGACAATTATGTGGAAAGAAAATAGCTGCTCCTGCTCCAGGCATGAGAACAGTTCCCAAAATGTGGAGAGGGAAACACAGGGCGGAGGTGCTGCTATGAAGACAGAACAGTGTGAACACTTTGGGTGCATTTTCTCTGAGCGCGCAAGCATGCATGTGTGTTCTAACCAAGTCCCTCTCCTTGACCAAATAGTCAGGCTCCTCTGAGCTCTCTTCTTGACTAGACCTCAACCTTAGTCTTCCACATCCAGCCTGTCCTTGCCAGGTGGCACAGCCTAGTCTTAGCAAAACTCCCCACCCTTGATATCTGACCAAGTTCTTCATCCCCTCTACCTTTGATGTATAAGCCCTTGTGTTACCCAAAAACTGGGTTCGCCTCTTCATGGGTGTTGAGCCAAAAGACACAACCAAGCCAAAGATTGAGAGAAGGAAGGATTTATTATTACTTGCAGCCAGTAAGGAGAACACCGGGGATCTTTCTCAAAGCAGTGTCTCCCTGAATAGCAAACTTGGGGAAGCTTTAAGCTAACGGTCCCTGCATATTCATGAAAGGGCTTGTGTGGTATATGCATATTCATTAAGGGGTGTGAGCAGAGAATTCAGCATAGACTTGGGACAAAGGTTGACAGAGTCCAGGCCCTAGTTGACAGAAGTCATGAGGGTCAGAAAATGTCAACATTATCATCCCTTAGGTTCCAGTTAATCTGATGGTTGAGGACTCCAGGGGGTTTGAATTCTGCAAAACAACTCAAGAACGTGCTTCAGGGTAATCTTTACCTTTCAAACAGAACTGGTAGTCTTTACAACTGATTATTGTCTCTGATAAAGTTAGGTTATCTCCTTGTCCTGGTAGTAACTGTTTTTACCTTCTTTTTTCCCCTTAATATCACTGACTACTGAGACCTGTCCCTCTGCAAGGGCAAGCACCATGGCCAGGCTTAGATCACAAAACGGCTGAAGCCTAAAATGGCTTCTTATGTTACTAAAGTTAAGTCTGGTTCTTTCTCTGGGGGCCCCCTACCCTATCTGCTTACACTTGGCCTACCTTTAGCAAGAATCTCTCTACCCCCTGAGGTCTCCTAATTTTCCATCTACTGGACCCCCTCCCTCTGCTTGTTGGTTATCAATCCCCACTGTCCTTGTATTGAGTTGAGCCTGATCTCTCTGCCCTATTGCAAAGCTCCTTTTGAATGGACCTGAATAAAGTCTTACTGTGTTGTTGTTGTCATTGTTTTTTGTTTTTTTGGCCGCATCGTGGGGCATGCAGGATCTTAGTTCCCCAACCAGGGATTGAACCCAGGCTCCCGCAGTGAAAGCACCGAGTCCTAACAACTGGACTGCCAAGGAATTCCCAAGTAGTACTGTTTTAACAAGTATGAGAATAATTTTCTCTTTAAGAGTTCATACAGGCAGGATTTGGATCACACTGTATATATGGTTTTCTAAATTACTTTTCATTTAACAACACACTGAAACACATTCAATGAAATATTTTTTCAACAACACTATTTTTTTAACTACTCATCATTTCTAAGATGCCACAAATGAAGTGTGGCCTCAAGGTCAAGATAAAGCCTCTTATTATGACCTCAAAGATTTAAGGAGGTACGTCTCAAATCCTGCTGGCTAGTAAGTCTCCTAATCTCAGCTAGATAAAAGGGCTTCTGTAAGAATAAGGGTATCGTCTCACAGCACTCTGACCTGTAGCCCAAAGTAGAGGGGAGTGTATCTGGAAAAGATTGGTGGGGATGGTTTTACCTAACATAGTGAATCCCAGTAAGAGTCACACAACGTTTTTAAGAGAATTGAACTAACAAAAGCACCACCAGCTTGTACCAATAGGGACAGGGACAGAGACGGTTCAAACTGAAGCCACTGGGCTCCCAACCACTTATGGGCAGGAAGCAGGCTGAGCAAACTATTCAGCTACAAATCAGGCCTTTTTTTAAGGAAAAAGAAGGATGACCCAGAAGGTGGGGCTTAGAACTAAGTCAGGTCCTGTTGTGGATGATGCTTCCAGGGGTGGTTCCTTGGATGTCATTCTGTGGGTGCAGAGACTGGAAAACTAAAAAGACAAGTTTTTTTGTTTATTTATTTATTTATTTATTTATTGGCCGCATTGGGTCTCCGTTGCTGCGCGCGGGCTTTCTGTAGTTGAGGCGAGCGGGGGCTGCTCTTTGTTGCGGTGCGTGGGCTTCTCATTGCAGTGGCTTCTCTTGTTACGGAGCATGGGCTCTAGGTGCTCAGGCTTCAGTAGTTGTGGCACACGGGCTCAGTAGTTGTGGCTCACGGGCTCTAGAGCGCAGGCTCAGTAGTTGTGGCGCACGGGCTTAGTTGCTCCACAGCATGTGGGATCTTCCCGGGCCAGGGATCAAACCCGTGTCCCCTGCATTGGCAGGCAGATTCTTAACCACTGCACCACCAGGGAAGTCCCAAAAGACAAGTTATTTGCCTCCCATGATCTTAAGGGCAATGTGAACAGGGACATGATAAATACAATAGACAATCCCTTTCAAAAGGTGGGGATGAGTGTATGTAAAAACCAGTAAAATCTGAACAAGGTTTGTAATTTAGTTGACAGTTAATACTGCCAAGTGCTGGTAGGTCAAGTAAGATGAGGACAATGGATTCAGCAACATGAAGGTTACCAATGACTTTGAAAAGCACTTCTGAAAAAGGTATGTGTGAAAGCTTTACTGCAGCCGGTTCAATTCAAGAGTGAAGAGAAGAAATGACAGAAGCATAGTTTTTGGATCTTCCTGAGTTCCTACACAAAAACATTGCGAGAGGGTAACACAACCAAAAACCCCATGGAAAACACTTACAACAAAAAGTGGTGAACCTCAAAACACAAACGCCAGAAGACCTGAGCAATGTCAGCATTTATGTGGGAAGAAGTGGTAGAGGGTGGGGACTGGCAAATTCATAGAGGTAGAAAGTAGGATGGTGGGTGGTGGCTGCCAGGGGCTGGCGAGAGGGGAACGGAGAGTTGCTGTTCAATGGGTAGAGAGTTAGACCTTTGCCAGAGGAAAAGAATCCCGGAGATTGGCCGCACAACAATGTAGATGTATGCCAACTCAAGGTTGGCACCTGCCACCTGCCTCTACAAGGATTAAATCACAAGCTGCTGGGACCGCTGACCTTCAACACCTGCTGAAAGGAGTTCAGGGTGGAGATCAGGAATGAGGCGCTCTGTGCTCCGGGAAAAACTGGCAGAACAGGGCTTCAGATAGTTAGATGTTTGCAGAAGATTATGAGCCCAATTCTTGCACCTCCTCATATCTAGAAAAGCACTAAAATCTTTCATGGTGACGTCTGCTCCTAATACACTGACCTTCCCCCCCCACCCCCCACCGCCACCTCTTCGGAACAGTTCCTCGGAGCTATCTGAAATGCTGTCTCTTGGGCTATAGTCCCCATTTTGCTCCAAATAAAACATAACTCACAACTCTCACGTTGTGCTTTTTATTTTTTCCAGTCGACATGTATTTAACACTGCTGACTGCACACTAAAAAACAGTTAAGATAGTGAGTTTTATATTATGCGACACATACTATTAAAAAAATCAGGATACTAACCTCACATACAAATGAGAATTGGAAGTATCAAGATTAAATCCCATACAAAGATATTTTAATAAAAACAAAAGTATCATTCAATATGGCTAAAGAAAATTTAAAAGGCCTACGTAAATGAAAGATACAATCATACCTCAGAAGACTTAATGTTGTTATCATGTCAATTCTTCCCGAATTGATCTAATGACTCAATGCCATCCCAATCAAGGGAACTGGCAAGTTAATTCCAAACTTCAGAGGGAAACGCAAAAGACCTAGAATAGGCAGATCTTGAAAAAGAAGAACCATGTTGGAGAACTCACACTACCTTGTTTAAAGACTTACTCTAATTCTCATATTTAAGACAGAGTGTCGTTATCGTAAAAATAAGAAAAAGGAAGCAGGCTGCAGGGGCTTTCAGAGAGAAAGAAGGCAAAAAGCCTGGGTTTTCCTGTTTGAATTTTCATTCTCTAGAACCAGAACAGACTCTATGAAGCTTAAGAGAGAGCGAATTAACACCTGAAGACATCTTTGGAAAACAGTACCTGGAAGACTTTAATTACAAATGCATTCAACAGAAGGGAGAAAAAAACAACAGTTTTCAATTTTATTAAAGTTAACAAGTTTTGAGTATTCTACCTAGGAAAAGACTGGTCAACTTCGGCTGCTTCATAGAAAAATTAGCATCCAAGATAACAAACATAAATCCATAGTTGCCTTTGTGACTTAAAGGAAAAACAATAACTATTTTAAAAGTTACCAAAACTCCAACCATATCTGAGAGCATTATAAATTTCAAACAGTAGATTTACCACACATATTACATTTTCAAATTCTAACATAGCAAAACATAACCACATAATTTGGCTACATCTAATTATTTCAGAAAAGTTTAAAAAAAGTAACAAAGTTATGACTATAAAACTTTTGTAGTTTTTTTTTTGCAAAGTAAAAAAACCTTATATCTTTAATAAAGGAAAACAAAACAATCCTTAAATTTCTTATAAATAGCTCTCAAGACATATATTACCCATCTGCTACAAGCTTTCTTTACCTGAGAGAATTTCCCAGGATCCTTCACCACAAAGGATTACCTTAAAGAATTCTTCTAAAAAAAAAAAAAAAAAAAGAATTCTTCCAACATTTTACTCACATAAATATGATTAAACACCTATAGAAGTGGATGTCGACAAATGCATTCTTAATCCACCCTTCCCCAAGTAAGTTTTTGCTGAAAAGGATTTTGCTTTTAAAAAAAGAACACCTCTTTGGTAAAAGCCAAATATTTCCTCCTTTCAAAATGAACGCCTCTGCAAATGATTTACTGAGGAAGGGTGAAAAAAAGAAAAAAGAGCGAGAGGTCTTTAGAATGGCTAACATCAATTCAAAAGATCTGTGTCCTGTGAAGCAGGTCTAACATTAGAGAACACATTTCTGCCTAAAATGCAAAACTGGATTAAAATGTCTGAGGCTTTACAAATATATTAAAGATGGCAGGAAACACAGTTAAGAACAAGGCCAAAGGGATTTAGTAAATTAAGGAGAATACCCTATAGAGAATGCCATGAATCCAGGGGCATTGGCACTGTACCTGATTAAGGAGGGCCCAGCGTGCTCTCTGGACACGTGGGGTCTTGGCCCAAGGTCACAACCTTCTTAGTTATAACTAAAACCGCCTTTCACTTCCAAGCGGGGTAGGACATGAATACATACCAAGATGAGATGCTCGTTAGAAAGGCAGTCAAAGGAGAAAAAAGGCCTAGGCAGCTTAAATGCACACAGGCTCTGGAATTCCCTTTGCAGGGTAACAGGAAGCACCAATGGTAGTAAACTTCTGGCCAAAATTAAGCACGTAATCTTAAAAAGGCAGAAGGTGACAATTTAGGGGGGGAATTAGCACTGCACAGAGGTCACCCATTATGAAGGCACCGCTGAGCAACTGGAAATAAACAATGGGGTGTGGGAGCCCCTCTGTTAGCCATTCTGATGGGCACCAGAACCCGAAATCCCCAATAACCCCACCCTCCATCAGTCCACACGCACATGGCCCATCTACTCTACAAAGGAGCTCCAAAGACCTCTGGAACAATTCTTTCAAGCCATTTCCCAAGAAACTGTGAGAACAAAAAAACCAACTAACCAGTATTAAAAAATTCAACCCAGTGAGGACAAAGTAGGGTTTCCAAAAGCCTTTGACAAAAAAGTCTCTGGTCTTCAGTCAGGTGACACATCTAGACATACACTGCAACACTCCCAGAAGAATCCCTGCCCCTACTTAAGTGTCTGTACTCGTGAAAATGAGAGGGGAAAAAATTTCCTCATCGGATGAACGGCACAGAGGAAGCATACACAGTTTTAAAATATCTTCAGCTTTCATCACTAAAGGAGTCTGACCAGCAGCTTCTGGGAATGCACTTTTTAAATCATGTATAAAAAGTTGTAGGAAGCAGAAGTCTATTATTTTAAAAAGATTATCAGTGAATTTATCAAATGAACATCATCCTTAAGAGCAACTCAGAGCAATTGGCACAATGTTTCCAGTTTCTTAAAACACAATAGCACAAAAATGTAGGTTTTTTAAACCCATGAATGTTGACTTATCACCTGAGTATTGTTTATTACAATTAATAATCATTAAAGTCAACTTATTTATATGCCCTCTGTCCTCAGAGAACACCGAGATCTCTTGATCATTCAGATAAGCTTGCTTAAATTTTCAGTTGAGAATAAAAATCAGAGTGACTGTAACTCTCCTTCTTGTGTCAGACCAACCTTCAGAAAGGAACATTATTAGTCTTAAGCAGCTGGAAAATGGGGGTTGGCTGTAGGAGAATTTGGGCGGCTAAGGAAGGAAGCTACGAGGGCCTGGCCACTGGCAATGTCCTTTCCTCTGTGTCTCCCTGAGCTTCCTTCGGCACAGGAAGGGCCCAACGAAGGCCCGCTAAGGAACACAGGGCCTGGTCAGCTTGACCTTGACCTGCCAGAAGGGCCAGTTCTAAAGTCACACGGCTGGATGCCAGACCCCACTAGACCCCAGCAGGGAGAAGACACAACGAAACCAGTCACCGACGGCACCCCGGCTCCTGAGCTGCCTCTCCTTTCGGCTTACCCAGAGCCCGTGTCACGGCACCGGCCGCTGCGGTGGCCTCTGCCAGGATGCTGCGACACACACAACCCCACTCCCTCCACCTGTCCGACCCACAGAGCTCACACTCCCACTGGCTTAACCTCCGGCTACGCATAGCAGCCATTCATTTTGTGCCTACAGAAGATCTCTGGACCACTGAGCTCAAAGAGCTCCTGGTCTGAAAACAACTTGATAAAGTTTACAAAACAAGGCTCTCACACACACACAATGAGTGAACCTCCAACACTGTAAATAAGTTCCTGGAGGAATTCATCCATTGTTTGAGCTCCGCCCCCCAATTTTCTTGAAAGGAGGGCAAAGCAGTGAGTGGAAATGAAGAACTAGACTAATTTCCCAGGCCGGCATTTGGCACACTGGAGGCCAGCCTAGGTGGGACCCAATGCATACAGCAGGGCACAAAAAGTACAGGCCAAATCTTTTCATCCTCAGACCCTCTCTGCCCGGGTGCTGAGAGGATTCTTTCCGTCCTGCATGAAATACTAAGAGAAGGGTGCCCACCGTCCTCCATCAGGGTCTCTGATGGACTTTCCACTGCGTAAACTCTTCCCTGGCTGAGAGTATCAGCACTGAAAATGGACGTCTTCTTGGGCAGCTGCCTAGAGTCAAATCTTTCTTCAGTATCACCTTAAAAGTATGTATTTTGGAAATTACTGCGGCTTTTGCTTATGGCTTAGTTAAATACCTCCCCCCGCACCCACCCTTTCTTCTAAGTATATTTGGTCACTTGTACAACTTGTATAACTGGAGGCCTTACCTGGTCAGCCCTGTTTGAGGTGTTGCCTGTGGTCCGCACCTCAGCAAATCCACCCCCAAAATCATAATGGACATCAACGGTGTGGTCACATTACAGGTCTGGAAAACAAAAATCCTTTTGCTTTTACAATTTCGAAGGCCTCAAGTGGAAAAGAAAACTGGCTGACTTTAGTAATGGAAAGAGGGGCGCAGCAGGCTTCAGTCAAGAAGCGACTTCCCAGGTAAGGTCCTAAAGTATCATGAATATCAATCCACAAACAAGAAAGAACGATAGCAAAGAAAACAACACGAATACTGTTCTCTAATCATGTGAGTAACACCACGTGTAAGAGTCATAGTATTGCAGTAACTCAGATCAGGTAGTGGTAACCTGGTTGGGGATCACATGGGTGGTGATGACAAATTGTGCTTTTTCACATTGTAACAAAGATGTTGAACCCAGAAAGGATGAGGGGAGCTCTGGGAAGGGCAAGGACAGAGTGAAGTCTGTGATTCCCAGCATCACAACTTCAAAGGGAAACGTTTGGGGGCTGGGAGGAAACAGCACAAGGGTGGAGTTAAAAGCAGATGCTTCCTCTTGTAGCCAATAAATAGCAGGGAACCAGGAGCAGGGGTCCCACAGGCCGAGGTGTGGGAGAGGGGTCTGCATTCTGTCAGGAGCTTCGGGTCCCAGATTCTGTCATGTCTTTCTATTTCAGGGATAGGAATAATAGGCCACACAAGGTAAGCTTTTCTCCCTGTGATAAAATGTCATGTTCCAAACTCTGTTTTGGTAAAAACATGCAGAAGGAAAATACTTGCCTAACTACTATCCCAGTTTTTAGGGGTAAGACACATACAAAATATATCACTCAGGATCCACTCGGGTGAAAATTTCAATTTTCGGGGGACAAACTGGTAACTTCTTTTCAAATTTCAGAATTAAAAAAGATAAGCAGGTGATTTTTTTTTCCCCGTTAAGTTTTTTTAGACCCACTCAAGCCAGCCAGGGGGAATGCCAGCTTGTCACAAAGTACCAGTCACTGCTCAGACTCCTGGTACGTTTGTTCAAAGGACGTCACTTCCAGCCTGCAGAACCTAGGAGATTGCTCCGATCCTCACACGGAGAAGTGCGGAGAGGGTCGACAGAGGGGAGCGACCAGCGTTCCCAGGTATAACAGCACACATATCCAGCAGGAAGCCATCTTGACCCAGAAGATGGACCAGCTCCCGCTGAAGAAGGTTTCAATGTTGGCACTTTCATAGCTGCGGAAACAAGAGACCCAGTTGTGATCAGTGCAGGGTGAGAACAGGTGGTGAGAAGGTCTCTTCCACCAAGTCTTGTCTCTCCCTGCTTCCACCACCTCCAGCCTTTCTTTTTTTCCCTGGCAACTCAATTCAGGTGTAATTCACACCCACTTAAAGTACACGATTTTTATTATATTCATAGACTTGTGTAACATCACCACAATCAATTTTAGAACATTCTCATCCCCCCAGAAAGAAACCCTGCACCCTTCAGCGGCCCTCTCATTTCCCTCCTCCTGCCAGCCCCTGCCATGCATTTATCCACTTTCTGTCCGTATGGCTTTGCCTATTCTGGACATGTCACCATGCATGGAATCATGTGGCCTCTTGTGACTGGCTTTTTTCGCTCAGCATACTGTTTTCAGGGTGTATCCACGTTGTAGTATGTAACAGCACTTTATTCCTTTCTGTTGCTGAGGAATATTCCATTGCGTGGATATAGCACCTTTTGTTTATCCATGTGTCAGCTGATGGTTGTTTCCACTTTTCGGCTATTATGAATGATGCTATTATAAACATTTGTGTACAAGTTTTTACATGGACATATGTGGGTTTTTTTTTCTCTTGGTTATATAATTAGGAGTGGAATTGCTGCATCATATAATAACTCTGTGTTCAACATTTTTGAGGAACTATTTTCCAAAGTGGCTGCATCATTTTACCTACCAGGAGTGAGAGGGGGTTCCAGTTTCTCCACATCCTTGACATGTTATTTTCTGCCTCCATCCTTTCTTAAACTTCCGAAGCCAAAATTTTCCAGGAATTCTCCAGGTATCACTGGGAAGCATTAGAGGCTCTAACACCCTCTTCTCCCTCAGGATTTTGGGGAAGAATCTCCTCAGGGAAGCCTTCCCCATCACTCTATTTGAAACCGCTGCCCCCAGCATCCCCGACCCCACTGGGTACTCCTCATTCCTCTTCTTCATTTTTCTCCCCAGTAGTCATCACTGTTTGACACGCTGTATTTGATGTGGATCACCATCCATCTCCCCTATTAGAATATAGTCCCTACCACCCACAGCAGTGAGGCATGAAGGAGCCACTCACATGTTTGTTGTACAATGAGTCTTAATGTCTATCCTAAGTTATTCTAATGTCTATGTTAGGTATATCCTCAGGCACAACAAATTATGATGCAACAGAAACTTTGGATCGGTCAAAGAAATCTCCAAAAGGAATCAAAAAGAATCTCCATGTACTGACAGGGAAAGTCAGGCCCATCATGTATTGTCCATCACGTAAGTTAAAAAACAACCCTCAAGGGGGAGAATATGTGTAATCACGTTTATGTTTTAAAAATTATATAGGCTAGGGCTTCCCTGGTGGCGCAGTGGTTGAGAGTCCGCCTGCCGATGCAGGGGACACGGGTTCGTGCCCCAGTCTGGGAAGATCCCACATGGCGCGGAGCGGCTGGGCCCGTGAGCCATGGCCGCTGAGCCTGCGCATCCGGAGCACAGGCTCCGCAACGGGAGAGGTCACAACAGTGAGAGGCCCGCATACCACAAAAAAAAAAAAAAATAATAATTATATAGGCTTATAAATGCAGAGAAAAGGAATGAAAGGATACATACCATATAGTTAGCAGTGGTTATGGGGTGGGGGGGTCCATTGTTACTTTTCACACTTTCACCTCTTTTTCTTTTTTTTTTGGCTATGCCACGCTGGCAAACCCGCGCCCCCTGCTGTGGAAGCAGGGAGTCTTAACTACTGGACCACCAGGGAAGTCCATATGTTAGTTTTTTTTAAGAAGATGTTTCAAACTTTTGTAATGAAAGTGTAAAAAAAAAAAAGACAAAGTACAAAGTAGAAAAAAAGAGTATCTTCTCTTTCTTAAAGGCAGAATTCCATGTTCTTCCTCCTCACTGTTACTATGTTCTCAAGACTGCCCACGTGCCATTAACCTCCCATTTTCTTAAAGCTGCAGTAAGTATCACCAACTGCCAGGCTTAAAAGCATGCCAACAGAGGGACTTCCCTGGTGGTCCAGTGGTTAAGACTCCACGCTCCCAGTGCAGGGGGCCCGGGTTTGATCCCTGGTCAGGGAACAAAATCCCGCATGCTGCAACGGAAAGATCCCTCAACTAAGACCTGGTGCAGCCAAATAAATAAATAAATATTGTTTTAAAAAGCATGCTGACAGACTGTCAGGAACGCAGACTGTTTCTGTGAAGATGAGTACAGCAGCACTTGGAGAAGAAGTTAGTTGACTCCAAGAGATCTGATCTTCGGGCTGTAAAGAATAGGATGTTTTTAACAAACAACCCAATCCAAAAATGGGCAGAAGACCTAAACAGACATTTCTCCAAAGAAGATATACAGACTGCCAACAAACACATGAAAGAATGCTCAACATCATTAATCATTAGAGAAAGGCAAATCAAAACTACAATGAGATATCATCTCACACCAGTCAGAATGGCCATCATCAAAAAATCTAGAAACAATAAATGCTGGAGAGGGTGTGGAGAAAAGGGAACACTCTTGCACTGCTGGTGGGAATGTGAATTGGTACAGTCACTATGGAGAACAGTATGGAGGTTCCTTAAAAAACTACAAATAGAACTACCATACGACCCAGCAATCCCACTACTGGGCATATACCCTGAGAAAACCATAATTCAAAAAGAGTCATGTACCAAAATGTTCATTGCAGCTCTATTTATAATAGCCAGGAGATGGAAACAACCTAAGTGTCCATCATCGGATGAATGCATAAAGAAGATGTGGCACATATATACAATGGAATATTACTCAGCCATAAAAAGAAATGAAATTCAGCTATTTGTAATGAGGTGGATGGACCCAGAGTCTGTCATACAGAGTGAAGTAAGTCAGAAAGAGAAAGACAAATACCGTATGCTAACACATATATATGGAATTTAAGGGGGAAAAAAATGTCAAGAAGAACCTAGGGGTAAGACAGGAATAAAGACACAGACCTACTAGAGAATGGACTTGAGGATATGGGGAGGGGGAAGGGTAAGCTGGGACGAAGTGAGAGAGTGGCATGGACATATATACACTACCAAACATAAAATGGATAGCTAGTGGGAAGCAGCAGCATAGCACAGGGAGATCAGCTCGGTGCTTTGTGACCACCTAGAGGGGTGGGATAGGGAGGGTGGGAGGGAGGGAGACGCAAGAGGGAAGAGATATGGGAACATATGTATATGTATAACTGATTCACTTTGTTATAAAGCAGAAACTAACACACCATTGTAAAGCAATTATACTCCAATAAAGATGTAAAAAAAAAAAAAAGAATAGGATGTTTTTAAAAGACTTTTCTTTTAACAACTTCTAAAACATCTAAGACAACGGGGCCACTCACTTGAACCAGTTGGTGACGGTCATCATCACATAGAGGGAAGCCAAGAAGAATACGAAGTGGAAATAGGCATAGCTGTAGACAGTGCTTCTCTTCTCATCATAAATGACCCTCGGGCCCTCTTTCACATTCTGCTGCTCTTCTGTGTCTGTGAACCACAAAGCAAGCACAAGCCCAGTGAGTGAACACACGCATGTTGACCATTTTCGCAAAGCCACACTCGCTAGTTTCCATCCCAGGGGCTGTTGAGTAGAAAAGCTGTCAAAAATCATTTGTACCCTCAGGCAATTTCATCTATGCCATAAGCCCCAAACGCCCACCTCACCCCAAAACCTTCTATAACAGGATGAGTTACCTAATGTCGGTCACGTTTATTTTAACAGAAGAGAGCCCTTAAACACACGAAACGTATTATAAGCTCAGAAGAAAATGAGAGGGCAGAGCAAGAGTTCTCAAGCCCCTGGGATGCTCTAATTCAAGAAGAAAAGTAAGCTGAACGAAAGAAATTTTCTTTCGTTCTATCTTTCGTTCTTTCTTTCTATCATTCCTTTAAAAAATGCACCTCCCGCTCCTCGAAATCTCACTGGGTAATGTAACTTATATAAACATGACCCAAAATATAGACTGTTCTTCGCTTGCCAGAATATCAACACAAACGAATCCCAGCAACCCTTTGGGAAGCATGCGTAAAGTGTAACACATAACAATAAACCAGCTCTGGAATAAAAATTTCCTCTCACCACTCAAGTTATTTGTGCCTGAATCCCAAATGCCTACAGACTAGAGCTACAGGTCTGCAGGGCCACACGGAGCACAGAAGGAAAGCTGTCTACTTACCCTCTCCACCAGAGCCGAAGCAAAAACAACACCGGGCTACCTGCGAGGGCAAAACCAACAGTCAGGCGGCTTGCTTTCTGCTTTTCTATCTCCACATTGGTTAAGAACTAAAGGCCACCTATGTGCCAAACCTTCTCCATCTGAACTATATCCCAAGCCCCGAACTGCACGCTTCACTCCTTCGAAAGGTTCTGATCACGTGTGTTCTTCCAAGACGCTCTGGGGGCTAGTGACAGGAAATAAGGACATGGAGGTGAGCCACCCAGATCCCGTTCCAAGGTGCTCCCTTAGTGCTCGCTCCGCTACTGCGAGGCTCTAGAAGGCAGCTCCAGGCTTTGCCCCACCCTCGAGGGAGCCTATCCTGGGCAACCCACACAGAATGACCGCTCACGGCAGGGATGTAAAGGCGCAGCCACTGACCCCTGGGGCACAGCTCTGATGGGTCGTGTATCTGCTCCAAGTGCCCGGGGGGTGAGCAGTGGCTCTGTCCAGCCTGCAGTGCCCTTCGACCTCACCCTCTGCCCCATGCTGCCCCCTTCCCTCCTTCCACACATGTCGATCCCTAATAAACATCCGCATATCAGGCTCTGCCTCGGTGGCTGCTTCTGGAAAACTCAACCTGGAACACAAAGCGAATGAGACAAGGTCGCCACACTCATGGAGCGCACTCCTGGTGCTTTGCTCTACTTGCTACTTGATGAAATCCTCTTCAGCGCCTGGGGCTGGGATCATTATCCTGTTTACACGTGAGGAAACTGGGGTCCCGCAGGCTGAATAACTGGCCTGAAGTCACAAAATTAGGTGACAGACCTGGGAGAGGAACGCAGTGAACCCCAATAGGCAGCACATGGTATCTGGGAGACGGTGGGGCTGACAGACTCAGAAAGGGTAAAACAACTACGGGATCTGGGGCCAGGAGGCCTGCCCACATTTCCTATGAAAATCGGGCTCTGCGCTGGCTGCCTCATGGGGGCAGGGGTGCTGGGGACAGCGATGGATGGGATGCTTTCCTTTAACAGTCCTTGGTTCCTTCCAAATGTCATGCCATGTTTCTGACCTACTCAAAACAATAAACAATTTAAAAAAAAAAATCAGGTTACGAAAAATTACTCCATGATTCCAGAAGTACTCTGGTAAACAGAATAAGAAATGCTACACACGCCAAGACAGTCTGCGAAGTGCTGGGTCCTCAGCACTTTCCGGCTAACAACAGTTTCACGACAAAGAACAGAGAGCCAGGGGCAAGGACGTGGGAGCTTGAGCCTTCGTCCCATTTATACATCTCAAAGCCAAGCCCTTTTTCCTTCGTGCATCAAGGAAACTTGTCATAGAGGGATTGGCCCTGACAGAATCTTGGATCAAGTGATACCGTCTAAGATTCACTAATTCATTCAATGGGGCCAAGACATCGTATGCTGGGGTCCCAGTTCTTTTGAAGCTTAAGTTACAAGAAATGACTCTCTCTCTCTTTCAAAGGTATATCCTGTGAAACGTGAGGCAAGGAGTTAGCAAACCAACTTCCATCCTGTGTGCTCTCCAGTTCAGAGGGAAACGCTGGGGCTCTTTCCTTGGAATGCGAAGAAAAACATCCTCTCTTAAATCTAACTTGGAGACTTGCTGTTCTTTGCACTTTAACTGTGTACACAATGGGGATATTGAAGCCAGAGCGGTCCAACCTCAGCAAGGGGTGACCCAGTCAGCGGTGTGAACGACCACTTGCCTTCTAGAGGCCATTCTCTTCTGGAGAATAGGCAGTAACCCATTCAAACTCAGCACAGTTTTCTCCTTCTTCAAGAGACAGAAAGAGCTGGTGAATGATACTGGCAGACTGACAACCCCTCATAATGGTCCACTATCTCCAGGTCAGGTGCAGGGAGGGCCATCCCCAGAGACCCACTGCAGAACAAAGTGCGCATATCTGGACAGACGCCAGGGCTCTTCCTCCATGCAGCCGGGGTTGGACGCCAGGCAGAATCAGCAGAGAGCAGCTGAATCTCGGGCAGTGGTGGTTACGAACACAGCATAGACTCTGGAACCAGAGGGCACGGTTTACACGCTGGCAAATCAAAAGTTTCAAGGACTTAACTTTTCTGTTTTTCCCCCTTCTGTGAAATGGAGATAAAACCCTCCTTGGGTTTCTTTGAAGATTAAGTGAAGTCACAGATGTAGCGCTTAGAACACAGCTAGTCTTAGCCATCATCGGAACCTCCTGTTCGTTCCATTCTTGGGGTCAGGGCTGAGTCTCTTCCTGGCTGCCTCCATCTGATCAGACCTTTTGTGACCTTGGTGGATGTTCCACTGAGGGCCCCAGAAAAAAGACGTTTGCACAAGAAAGAAAATGACATTCTGCTGACCGACAGGCAAATGCTGACCAGCCTGGTTCTTCGGACGCCGACTGTTCACCATTCTTCTTCGCCCCATGGGATGGCCCGCCTGCTGGCGCTGCTGCAGTTAACAAGCTCACGTACAGACAGTGCCCAGCAGGACGGCACAGAGCGCAGGCGCGTTCCTCCCCTCTCCTTCCCACAGCTACCCTATGACCTCATGGCCGTGCTGTGTACGGAGAGGGCAGACAGGTAAAGACGAGGGGGATGGGCTAGAAGTTAAGACAACCCGCACACATTCTGTTACAACAGAGGAAACGAGCAAAGAGCAGCCCAACGAGCTACCCAGGCCTCTGGTGGGAGTGGGGCGACCGAATGCCACACCAGAGGCCAAATTTGTTGGAGGAAGATCAAGGATTTATTTTAATCCTGTAGTATATTCAGGACATTTCTTTTCCTGGACGAAAATTGTATTCCTTCCTGAGGAGAAAAATGGGATCGTGGAATACAGACCACTAAGGATGCAAATAAACACATAAAAAGCCTTCTGAAAAATGGGTCTTCTGAGATGAAGCAGGGCCAGAAAAGGAAATAAGCTTACTTCCAGGTCAGGAGCTGCGTACCGCCCCTGCAGAGCATCCGAACTTGATCTGGTCGTCGATGTCAAACTAAGAGATAAACAAAAAAGGTCAGCAAGGCCTATTGACGTGTTATATCACACAGAAGGAGGGCAGAGTCTCCTGGCGGAGGCTCCAGTGAGAGGCTCACTCTAACCTACAGTCCTGCTTAAATACAAGTTGTCTATTTTAACAACCCACTTTATTCCAAAATTGCCTGACCTGTTCGATGGCTGATGTTTTTTTCCCATGTTGCATGAGATCATTTTATGCAAAGAGAAGTTTATAGGTTAAAAAAGATAAAAGTCGTTTTTTGATCCTATTATCTTGTTTTTCACTATTGGTTTCCGCTTCTCCTCCCTCAAATGCCAATAATTTTCAGATTTCATTTTTATCTTTCCCCTCCCTTTGACTAGTCTCACTTAGAAGGGATCAAAAGCAATGAAAGAAGCCAGAAATGGCAACAAAATGCAAAGGCATGAAAAGCAAAGGTCATCACTATTTTCTGTGATAATCAGCCTTTGGCAGAGCGAGGTTTTCTGTTTGGAAATTCAGCACAGAGTAGTTATCAGTGTGATTAAAAAAAATTCTTCCTGCCGCTCTCCCCATGCCTAGAGAGGTAAAATGTTATAAAATCTGGCTTACAGGGGTTAAAAAAAAAAAAAAGTATTTATTTTTCCTGGGGGAATAAAGGACCATTTTAAGCAAATAGAAAAATATTCAACATATATGAAGAATCTTTACAGATTGATTTAGCAAATATTTACCGAAGGTGTGCCACGTGCCAGGCCCTGTTCTAAGCACTGGGGACTCGGTGAAACACACAACAATCCCTGCCCTACTGCAGCAAATGCGGTAGCCTGGGGGCGGAGGGGCTAGTGGAGAGGCAGGAATTAGCAGACTCATTTCAACCAGATAAACTGCAAGACGCAGCACTACCTTCTCTGCTCATTCTCATCCTCGCTCCCAAGGAGAGAAGAGATCAATGAGATGCAAATAAACAATAAAAAGTTTTCCTCATAAAAAGGTCCTCTGGGATCCAAGAGCATTGCTTCTTTTGTGGTCCACTCAAGTCCAATGGCATCACTTTCACATCTGCTTTGAACAGATGGATGTTAATGGAGGCCCACTCCACTCCCACTTCCTGACTTTGAACCTGGTCTGAGGAATGATAGAAACAATTCCCAATGGCTGTGCACCCAAGAAACACATACACCTTGCTCCTGCACTCAAGGTATGCTCCATTTTGTGCATATGAATTACGATTTAACACAGTATATCGTTTCCATGGAGGAAAATGTAACTTAACTTTAGGAAGAGATCAATATCTGGAATTTTCATCTGAAAGATGATATTTATTCTTTTAAAAAGTTCAAATAAATATTCCATTTCATAAATTCTTGGGAATAAAATGGTTTCAGAAAAGCAAAGCTTTTGATCCTGGCACCTCTGCCACTTTGCTTCCATCATCAGAGAGCACTTTAAAAGGGGAAGCTTTTGTTCTTCTAAAAATACCTATAATCAGTTCATCATTAGTGACATGTGACTTCTATAAGTAGATGTTACCATAAAATAAGGTCTTTATTCAATCATGGCCTTTACCCACAAAACACTCTTCTTAAAATTACTGAGAAAATATTGTTTTTACAAACTCTTTAAAAGCCTAGGAAATTCTTATTGTCTGCACTCTGGCTATTACTAAGACCCATCTGGTCGGCACAAGACAACAATTCCCGGATTATCCATAACCTCTTCCCTTCCAGGGCTAAGGCCTGAGTGACTTTAACCCAGTACTTCCTGTGGGGGTGGGAGGAGCCTGACAGCATTTGGTTGGGACAATGCTTCAGTGGACAGAGAAGGTCTAATCACCTTATTTGTTTACTATCGCGAGACCTCTCTCACCAAAAGCCAGGGGCATCTTGCAGTTGTTGTGACAACCAAAAAAGAAAAACGCCTCCCTGCTACCCCCAACCCCTCCCAACCTCTGTCATGCCCAGAATCTCTTCCATATTGGAAGAATGATTTGCAATGCAGGTGCCCCTCCACATCTGCTTCAGCGGTTCGGGAACTGGCCAAACTCCACTAGGTCACAGAAAATCTCTAGACAACGTGTCCAGACTTTCCTATCGGAGACCACAGATTCTGCCCCCGACAAACTTACAGGGCCCTTGAGAGATCCCGTGACTGTTCTCAGACTTGGTATAATCAAGTTCAGTTACGTTCCCAGTGGAAACCAGAGTTGGTGGAAAGGGGTCCTCAACATGTTCCTGATGCAGAGACATGAAAACTTCTAGCTGGCAGGTTAGGCAGTAACAGGATTCCCAAAAGGTACTCCCCCCACCCCCTTCTTAAATAAAAGCAGTAGGTCCAGAACACACCAAAAGAATAGATAACCCTCCTTGATTTGCCAACTTTTCTCCATTTAAACCAATCTCTCCAGTGCCATCTTACCAATCTTGCACCTATTTCCATATGGTCTGCTATAGTGCTGTGAAATGTCCCATTTGGAACTAGCAAGTTGTTTGACCTTTACTAAAGATTCTTAGTTTTTCCAATTTTGTTCTCAAATTCCTAAGACAGCTGTAAAAAGAGTTATTTTTTTCTCTTAAGCATAGCTAAAACTGAAATAGCCGGGGAACATTTTACAGCACAAATGCCTCCTAATAATGCAATTATGCAAGTCATCCAGCTGATTGTTCCACCTAAGTGAAGGACCTTACTCCAAGTCTTCCCAGGGCGGGGGGGTGGGGGTGGGGTGGGGGGGGGACTGACTATGAACCTGTCTCTCCCAATACGCCAGCAAAGGAGATGTAAGGAAAGGTTTCCTGAACTGGGGGAGAAATATAGGAGCAGTCTCCACATCTCAATTTTCCTTATGTATACAATGAGGGAATTAAACTTTTCTTTTTTGGGGGGGGGGTGCACAGCTTGTGGGATCTTAACTTCCCAACCAGGGATGAAACCCAGGCTGTCGGCAATGAAAGGACAGAGTCCTAACCACTGGACCGTCAGAGAATTCCCAAGAGGGAATTGAACTTGATCGACACCATGATCCTGTCTCATCTGACAGTTTGTGAACTTGAATCCAACAGAATAACAATTTCAATCAAAATCTAGAGACCAAGGAGGGACTTAAGGAATAGGTGGAGGAGGCCAGGGCCTATGACAGCAAGGATCCAGGCCTAAGGGAGTACAGGGGCACCCGCTTATAGAAAGAGCCATCAGGGGACTCCTGACGGGGTCCGGGCTGTGACATTTCTTTACAGCATAATGCCTGGGTACAGTAGAAGAGGCTTTGGGAGAAAGGGCAGCCTCAGTTGGAAAGCTGGCGAGTGAGTGTTGGCTGAGCCCTTCTTCCAAGCTAAGACAGCCAAGAGTAAAACATCCTCATAGTGAGTGCCCAGAAGCAGGACCTGGGACAGAGAGCCAGAAACTGAGACTGGAGGTCATCATGAGAGCCTCCTAAAGAAGTGTTTGAGAGAGAGAGAGAGTGTGTCGGGGGTGAGGAGACTCCAGTTGGGTGAGAACATAGCACAGCGAGCCTCTAAGATCTTACCAAAAAAAGTTAACCCCAATCCCAAGCAATCCTGGACTTCCATTGAAAACAGGTGATTTCTTCTCCCTTCAACGCACACACCACCCAATCTTCTGGCTTCCTACAGAGTCTATGGAGAATTCTAGATATTCCTGCAATCATCTTCAAATGACAGTTTTCGCCCAGGCAGCGCAGCCTCCTTCTGTAGTATCTTCCAATCTCTCAATCCTCTGAGTCTAGGAAAGTCAAGATTTGAAACACTCCTAATTGGGTCACCTCTCACACCTCCCTGTTCAAGGCCCTCCTAGGCTGAACTCAGTACCCCTTGAGTTCCAAGATGCTTGGTATAAAGTTCTCAAAGCCCATTCCTCCTGGAGCTGTGGTGGGTAATCAGAGCAAACATCAGTCACTCAGACACCCTCACCCCACCCTGTGCAGCACTTCACTGACCCCTGAGGAATCACCTGGCATCACCAGGCAGTGTGTCCGCGCCATGTGTTACACCAATACCCTGGAGCTGCCTGGCTACTCCTCATCTCCACTCGGTGTGGCTGCTGTTTTCTGTCTCCTCGTTCCTTTGCACACTATGGTTTTGCAGTTTGATTACCAGCATTCAAAAACGTTTGTTGGGCTTCCCTGGTGGCGCAGTGGTTGGGAGTCCACCTGCCGATGCAGGGGACACGGGTTCGCACCCCAGTCTGGGAAGATCCCACATGCCGCAGAGCGGCTGGGCCCGTGAGCCATGGCCACTGAGCCTGCGCATCCAGAGCCTGTGCTCTGCAACAGGAGAGGCCACAACAGTGAGAGACCCGCCTACCGCAAAAAAAAAAAAAAAAAGTTTGTTACTGGCATTTAGACAGATGTTAAGTAGCAGCTGTCAGCTTTGAAATTTGTTATCTTTTAGGAATATCAGATTAGACCTTACCAACCTCCACTAAAGTGCCTCTAAATTCCAAAAGGAGCAATGTTTCATTCATCATTTCTCACTCAAGGGTGGCAGTGAAAATCTAACAGGGTGGAAATTCCATACCACAAACCAACACCACTGGTGGCAGTTCCATCAGCACATTAAATAGCATTTTTGCCATCTTTTCCATTGATGGGCTTATAGCAAATCTATGCCCTATTTTTATCTAAGGGCACAAACATTTTTTATCATGCAGGATTAGGCATTCAGCAACTCAAAAAACACATGATTTTCTTGTATCCAATATCTTTACAGCCTTTTTTTTTCTGATAGCACAAACAAAAGAAACACTAGCTCATTGTAAAAAAAAAAAAAATTTTTTTTTTTTTAAAGAAAAAAACAGAAAAAAAGTTATCCCTAATACCACCACTCTTACAAGCTTGGTTTATCTGCTTCCAGGAGTTTTTCTACATGTGTAAATACAACTATATTTTATTTTAAAAATGGAATATTCTACACTTATAGTTTCGTAACCTACTTTCTCCTCACCGGATTTACCAGTATTTTTTTACATACCAATGCAGAAAAAAATGTGAGTGACAAATTGCAAAATTAGACATGTTGCTGACACTTCTCCCCAAAGCCCAACAATAACAGACTCAGGAAGGAAAAACTTAAGAAAGGAAGGGCTGAGAATCAGCATTAAAATGTGGGTGGCCTTTATGGCTTTCCTGAAAACATTCATTGATGAGGGCCCGAATCAGTGAACAAGTATGGAATTAATAACGGTGCAAGGCCAGAAACCGGTCACCACAGTCCCTTCTGCTGCATCATGGAAAGGCTGTCACCACATCACAGACAGGCTGAGAGCTTGCACGCATTTGAAAGCTTGATGCATGACTGTGAACACGTGCTTTATAAAACTCAGTTCTCTTGTCTACGTCTGTCATCTATGTCTGTTGGTCTCTCTCTATGGCATTAGGGGGTGTTAGAAGCTCTAAGAGAAAAAGCCAACATGCTCAGAGAGACATTCTATTTATACAAGCTATCACCAGCAGGATAGTACAGTTTTGGCCAGAGGAAGATTACCATGTGCCTGTGACTAGCTGAAATTTTTAGACACTGAAATATAACAAACGAGGGACTTCCCTGGTGGTCCGGTGAGTAAGACTCCATGCTCTCAATGCAGGGGGCCCAGGTTCGATCCCTGGTTGGGGAACTAGATCCCGCATGCATGCCACAACTAAGAGCCCACATGCCGCAATGAAGATCCCATATGCCACAACTAAGACCCGGCATAACCAAAATAAATAAATATACATATATATATATATTTTTTTTTTTTTTAATAAAAATAAAGAAGAAATATAACAAACGAAATGTAAAACACAAGAGTAAAACCTAAACATGAAAGGGTTACTGTCAAAGGGAAGCTTGATCATCAGTGAAATACGTACCTGAAGTAAGAAACTTATCATTCCTACCCTTTACTTTTCTCCTTCTCGTATCTTCTACAGATTTTGAAGGTGGAATAAACCTCACCCCAAGCATCTGCAACACAGCCTGTTTATGTATCACACTTACTTTTGGAGGAATGACTTCGCCTCCTTAATAGCAATGTGGGTTTTAGCATAAAAGAAAAGGGATGTTTCCTGTCTTTCCCGGACCAAGCACAAAATGACTGTGCATGGATTACTTTTTACTCTTTCCATCAACAAGAGAACAAACGATATTTCCGCTGGAGTAGAAAGTTGCCAAAACATTCTGGCACATTCCACCTCTTCCTCACTTTGTGCTCCCTTACCCTCCAAAAATGCTTTAGCAAGTAGTACTCAACCGTCTATTAAAGCATTGCAACGTACCATATATATTTATTTTATTTACCACATAGAAATACAAGTTAGGCAAATGAAGTCCAAACACCTAGATTTCATGCTGTAATACCACCTTTTTACTTCAGGCTACATTTTCCCTCTTCCTCAGATGGTATTTGTTTGGCTGCCTCCCACTGCTAAAACGTATTTAAATTCTCCTCTTATACTTTTAAAGTCTGCAAAGATGGCCTTAGGTAACTCCTGAAACTTACCAGGAATACAAGATGCACGCACACAACAGAGTGGTACCCAGTCCAGCAACCAAGTTTTTGTCTCTGTACAGGTCCTGACCAAAGTCAGGCACGCAGATGGTGACATTCTTCCCATGTTGATCTAGAACTTGTGAAGAAAAGGGAAAGGAATCAGAGACACATTAGAAAAGCCCGCTGTAACTCAAGGATGCATTCACTTTGGGAAAATTCATGCAGTGCAGAACAGTGAGACTCAGCACTGGAAGCTTCTCCTCTACTGTCCCACTCGACTCAGACTAGATTGTTACTACTGTGAAGCACCCTCTGCCACCTAGGAAGCCTCTCGGAGCAAGACCCTCGGGTTCCAGCTTAGTGCTAAAGGGATCTTCAGTCCCAGGACTTCCTAAGAGTCGTGCTATTTTTCAGTACTATTGAAACGATAGTAAAGGGTAAACTTAGGTCATTTTTCAGTTGACTGGCAGGTAGCGTGCAGCTAACTGAGAGCATCCTCCATGTCTATCCTCCCTGGAGGAGTGTCAAGACTATTACATCAAACAGGAACCTGCAGGAACTGCTATCTGGCCGACAGCCTCCACCCAGATGAGAAGTCATTTTACTGTTGGTAATAGGACAGTCATGACATCTTACGGCTGTAACCTGGGAACCTCCTCAAGTGGTCTAGAGCTTTAAAAAATTGTGAGAGGCTACATAACAAAGATTTGTATCATATTACCATCACTAGTCGTTTACTTTTTATCTATCACAGAGTCTTCAATTTTGAACACCCAAGCTGGGTCTGTTTGCCAACTCTGCCCCAAAATAAGGAACATAAACATAAAATAACAGGCTAGAAACCATTTTACAAACATGCACATTCTAAGAGTTTAAAGTTGGACTAAAATTATTACTGGTGCTCCCACTTGAAACTGTAAACTGTGTGTGCTGTGGTTTAAGGAATCTTTATTCTTAGGCCAATGAAAATTTTCTTTACAAAACTGACCAAAATATGAACTTTGCTATTTAAGTAGTACCACCCAAAATTAAAAACAAAAGTTTTTTTCTGTATTTAAGTGATACCTGCCATTAAAAAGAAAAATGTTCTAACCAAAAACCCCGTTAAGTTAAAAACAGAGATTAATACATAAATAGTCAAAACACTCATAAAAGTCTTAAATAGAGTAGACTTAAATAAACTTAGAGTCAAGAGAGATTTAAAAAAAATATATCCAGGATAGACTATACTTAATATAAGATGTACAATTATATTTGCATTGTACTATAAATAGCTATAAAGGCAAGACCCATATGTAGTACATGTATATGCTAAAAGTTTCAAATTATCTTTGCATTTGCTTTCTAAATTTAAAAAAGGAAAACAACTTCAATTTTCTATTCTAGAGAAAAGAGAGTACATGTATTTCACCTGATGTATATAAGATAAAATGTACCCAAACATACTCACATGTATATGAGTATACATTTATATACACATTTATATATCACAAAAGTGATAAAGATGATGAAATATAATGAGTTTGGAAATCAACACAAGAAAATCTGGTCCTTTACTGGGAAAGCTTATAATATAATAGTGCTTTTATAGTTCTCAAATATTCATTGCAACCACTCTACAAGAATAATAGGCACCCTTTATATAGCACCTACTACATGCCAGGAACTGTACTTATACTAACATACACACACATACTCATTGAAATCTTAAAAACCACCCTATAAAAGAAGAATTTTATTTAATTATCTTCTTAAAATAATAATTAAAATTCTTATTTTAGGGGCTTCCCTGGTGGCGCAATGGTTAAGAATCCACCTGCTAATGCAGGGGACACAGGATCAAGCCCCGGTCCGGGAGGATCCCACATGCCACGGAGCAACTAAGTCCGTGCGCCACAACTACTGAGCCTGTGCTCTAGAGCCCGCGGGTCACAACTACTGAGCCTGAGCACCACAACTACTGAAGCCCGCGCGCCTAGAGCCCGTGCTCCGCGACAAGAAAAGCCACCACAGTGAGAAGCCCACGCACCACAAGAAAGAGCAGCCCCCGCTCCTGCAACTAGAGAAAGCCCCGCATGCAGCAACAAAGACCAGATGCAACCAAAAAAAAAAAAAAAAAAAATCTTATTTTAAAGGCGAGATATCTAGGGAGAGAAAAGTGACTTCATACAAGTTACTTAAGTGGCAGAACCACTCCCATGCTCTTTCTACTCTCTGTTACAGTCAGAGAAATGATCACCTAAAGAAAATTAATAACCATCTAAAAATAATAGTAAAAAAAAATAGAGCAAAAAATTTTTTCTTGAATATTTTTGATTATTTCTTGAACATTTGAGTATTTCTGAGCAGGAAAATGCAGATTAGGCCTCAAAGCAAACTCAACAGCCCTCCTTAGTTCACGTCTTTCCTGAACAGCAGGAAGACTCAGGAGAAGGAAGTTTCATGTTCATATCCCATGTTGAGGACCTCATTTAATGAAGAAGTCTAGATCATCTCTCTATTTTGATGTGTCGTATCCCTGATACTTAAACGATAGCTCACAGAGACATAGTGCTCACTCCACAAATGACAACATTCATCCTGCAAGCACAGGCTCCCTAACAAGCTGGCTTACCTACTTCTACAGGTTTGCTGGACAGAGCTGAGAACGTGAGATACGTGACGTAGCAGCTGATGAGACCCGACTGCAGTAACCCAGAGTGCGGTTGTCCTGGAGAATGAGAAGAGACAGTGTTTTAAATCAATGATGAGAAAGCATATGTGCCTTAAAAAAACAGGTCTCCCCCAAATGATATCCCTCCAACTTGGAGCCCCACCCTTCAAGGTAAGAAGAGGTACATAATGTGTTTCTCAGATGACACCAAAACATTTGGGGAGGGGGCGGGGCGGGGAGTGATACACTGAACCTAACTGCTGTTTTAGAGATGACAAGTTCTACCGAGTTCTCTCCCAACACCCTATTTTGATAATAACTACAGCTGTACTGAAACATATTGCCTGGTCTCCGTGAGGTTCATAACATTAGTTCTTAAATCACAAAACCTCCAAAGAAAATTTACCGTCGTTATTTGTGAGATCACATAGTTTAGTGGGGTAAATGATGGATTTTATAGGGAGGGCCTGGATTCCAGATGGGGAGAAAGCTCATATCTGTCAATGGACAAAAAATCCTTTGGGAATACCAGAGCTGGTCCAAACCAAAGAAGAAGGCTATGGGACTGAGCATTCACTGGGAAATGGGCTTCAATGTTACAATATTTAAATTAAACTGTTCGGATGGTTGAGAGTAACCAAGATGTGATAAAAGGGATTTATCCTTTTTTTGGTGAAATTTTCAACCACCTGCAGACATAAAAGGATTTAGTTTCGCCCAGTCTTCCATTTGATTAAATTTATTCCCAGAGTTATAATTATTAAATTATAATGACCCATAAAGGTAAAAAATAGGCCCTTTTATAATGTTGCTCTTTGGCATGGGAATAAGACTCACCTTAACAATTAATGGCATTAAACCAAATATTTCAAAATATTATAACTATTCCAAAAAGTAGGATTTAACCCAAAGAACATTTTAATCTGAATACTAATGCTTTAGGAAATTCTTAATTGATCAATTAAAGGAACTGGAGGAGTAATAACCATCTCAATTTCAATAATGAACTTCCATCATCTCTTCCTTTTAGCTTTGAAACAACCATGAGCAAGATAAGGCTCACAGGTTTCTGTTGGCTTCGCAGAGGAAGGATTGGGGCATGAGAACGGTTAGCTCCCGGAGCTAGCTGCTGGCAGAGCCAGGATCGGATTTCCTGCTTCCTGACTCTGGGACCACGCTGTCCTCAATTTGTGGTCCACAGGGGTCTTAAGTGAAAGATGAGCCCCAGAACAGCTCCTTCCGTAGCCTTCTCACTCATTCAAGTTTTACACAGAGATCACAGAGAAGAGCTAAATATCCACTAAAGGTGTTTTCCATTGAAAGGCTCCTTGTAGTACATTATGTGATGGCAACGTCTATCTCCTTATTTATTGGCTTCATTACACTCAAATCTTGGACACAAGGCATGCGTGACTATCACATTCGCCCCAGTGTGGGGCATGAAGGGGACACTGGGGTCCCACCTTTCCTATTGCTGACCCACCCATGGTAAATTAAGGAATGACCATAATTTCCAAAAAGGGAGGGGTGTTGCTCAAAGACATTTATAATATGAATAAGAATGGAAAAAAAACTGTGCTTACGATTTTGGACACAGGGTGAGATGGCTACCACTGAAATAAGCAGACACAGGCCTCCGTTTACCCCCAGAAGAATTTTATTTTCCAGGCAACCATCTTTCTGTGTATAAAACACTGCCATCAAAATCAAGCCTCCCGTGGCGATGGAGTACATGATGAGAGTCACCAGGGACAGAGAGGCGTACCACAGCTTGTTGCTAGCTGTGCCTGCGGTCCTGTTTCTCCAGGAAGTGGAGAAGAGGAAGGGGAGAGAAGACAGGTCAATTGATTCTCCGACAGCACCTATCATCCCTCAGGCATTATTCACTAATGCTATCAGGCCCCAGCCCATAGTAATGAGTTATCCAGAAGGCCTATCATTTTACCCACTAGAAGCTAGAAGGTACAGGTAAACATGCAAAAACTTCTTGGCTCAAGGATAGAATTTTTTCTAAACACTGATAAAATTCCATCTTTGACTCAAGTGTATTCATCAGCTAAAATGAATACACCACAGACTTTATTCTAGCTTCCCCATTCTGGATGTCAATTACCCTGGGACAGGTTTTGACAGTATTAAAAAGTGGCTCTTTGCTGGAGTTGGAGTTTTCCCCATAAACACAGAGCCTGGAGGTGCCAGTCTCTTAGCCAAGTGCTGCCAGCAGCTCCTGCTGACACTCATCTTCCCTTTAGGGAGAGAGAAGCAAATGAACTTCACCCAGAGAAAGACTGGCTGACCTCAGCTCTTCTGTCTCTGCACTGAAAAGGAGAATCTGTACTAGTACTGCTTCTCCCAAACAATGCCAGGTATGATTAAGAAGTTTGACATTAGAAAAAGTGAAGACAGGAATTCCCTGGTGGTCCAGTGGTTAGGACTCAGTGCTCTCACTGCCAGGGGCCGAGGTTCAATTCCTGGTTGGGGAACTAAGATCCCGCAAGCCACGCAGCACGGCCAAAAAAAAAAAAAAAGGGGGGGGGGGTGGAGAATAAAATCAGCCGGGAAAAGAGTAGAAATTTTAATGGAATTTACAATAAAGAATCTAAAAGAGGAGGTTAATGTGCTCTCTGATTTATGTAAACATTAATAAAGGGATGGGAGAAATAAGTAGTGATTTAACAATCTACAGAAACTGTTCAGAACAAAGAAAAGAGGGCTTATTGATGCTAAGTGAAGAGGACAGAACAACAGGGGGATGGACTGAATCACTGTCATCTGCCTTAGGATTCAATGGCCCTTTGTAACCACATTCTCACAAACCTTCACAGAGAAAGCAACATACTCACTATCTTCACAAAGCTGGAGAGTGTTCAAGCAACCCAGCTAAAATGTTTCAATTATGAAGTTACTGCAGCCCGGAGACAAAGAAAACAGGGAGGAAAGGCCAAAATGACAATGACCATCATATTCCTGAAACGGAGCCAGGTGCTCCGATGACCACAGTTATTCTAACAGGGAAGGCACACAAAGCAAATGAAGAGAAAATGAAACTAGAGAAAGGAAGGAGCCAAATGGTAATCGACGACAGGGAGAGAAAACGGATTAAGTAGAAAAAGGTGAACACTGCTGACCAGTGTGTAGGTGGGGTCCAGCTGTTTCCTCACTAGTCTTTTGGGCTATGTTATTACTATAAGAAGGACTTTCTTAACAGTTAATTTATGCTTAGATTCCCAAGGTTAAATCTTCAACCCTAACCTCTCCCCTCAACTCCAGGCTCCTATTATCCAACTGTTAATGTCTCCACTTGGAGGTCTAATCTGCATGTCAAACTTGGCAGGTCCAGATTAACTTCCCAATATTCAAACCTCCATCCCCAAACGTGCTCTTCTGTGATCTTCCCAACCTCAGCACATGGCAATTCCACTCTTCCCATTAGGGGTGGGGGTGGGGGGAGATTAAAGAACTGCAGTTGCTCTTGACTGCTGTCTTTTTCTCTCCCTGCTCCTCTCCTCTCCCCACCACCATGCCATCCCCAGCAGCAAATTCCACTGCTTCCAACTTCAGACTATATCAGAATCTGACTACCATGTGGCTTGCACTCTTCCCTCACCACTGGGGTCCAGCCACAGTGGATGTCCCTGTGCCCCTTAAAGAAGCCAGCACGAGCCTGCCTTAGGCTCTCCCCAACTTCCTTCGTCTCCCTCACACTTCGTCATGAAAGCCTTTCCCTGCTCTGCTCACCCCAACTCCCACACCCTTTCTTTTTCTCCAGAGCACTTTTCACCATTGAACCTAGTACGTATTTGCTTGATTATAAGTTGATTATCTATCCCCCCTCTCCCCAGGAGAATGTAAGCTCCACAGAGCAGGACACGGTTGCATTCACTGCTGCTCTCCTACTGTCAAGTGCCCGGCAAATAATAGGTGCTTAATGAATATTGGTGCAAGGACTGCCAACTGTCAGAGGATAACTGGAGGCAGCAATGGTGGCAGAGTGGCTGTGATTCCTGCTGCTCCAGACTCAGTTGGTCCTCCCAATGACACCTTCAATAGACACTCCAAATAAGTGCTGTGACTTATTATCTTTATACTCTTGGTGCCCGGCACACAGTTAATACTCCAAAAATTTTGAATCAGTGCTCAATAAGAAGCACTTGGATGGAGATTAGAAAAAGACCAGGCAGTGGGGAGGAGTGTATGGACACAGAAGCAAGCAGGTTATCAGGTTAGGAAAGATGTCTGGGCTCAGGCTTCGGGTTAGGGTTAGGAGTAAACAAAACCCAACAACAATATTAATTTAAAATCCATAAAATCTAATAAATAAATAAATCTAATAAATAAATAAATAAAATCTAGAAAATCGGTCTTTATTAGAAACACCTAAATAGGGCTTCCCTGGTGGCGCAGTAGTTAAGAATCCGCCTGCCAATGCAGGGGACGTGGGTTCAAGCCCCGGTCCGGGAAGATCCCACGTACCGCGGAGCAACTAAGCCTGTGCGCCACAACTACTGAGCCTATGCTGTAGAGTCCGTGAGCCACAACTGCTGAGCCTGTGTGCCCAGAGCCCGTGCTCCACAACAAGAGAAGCCACCGCAATGAGAAGCCCGCGCACCGCAACGAAGAGTAGCCCCCGCGCACCGCAACGAAGAGTAGCCCCCGCTCACCGCAACTAAAGACCCAATGCAGCCAAAAAAAATAAAAATAAATTAATTAAAAAAAATGCAACTCCCTCCAAAAAAGAAACACCTAAATATACTGTTTACTTTTTGTTATTTCAGTTTTAATATAGAACTGATGCTTCGAATTATAAAAATTGACCTAGAAAGTGTCAAAAACAAGACAACAGGCTTAGAAAGGAGTCGCTTATGCTAAGCCCCACATCACCAAACCAACACAACTTAGAGTTTCAGCTCTCGCAGAAACGGAATCTTAAACCAGTCAATCAGGAATCCCCTGATTAGCACTAGTTATGTCACCTAACTGGTAGATGCCTGCCATCCCCTGAAGGGAAGTTACCTCACAATAACCAACCTGCTTTTTTGCCTAATATAACTTCCTTGTCCCTGCTCTCTGCTGCCTATAAACGTCTTTTATTTTGTACAGCTCCTCGGAGCTCCTTTCTATCTGCCAGATTGGAGGGTGCCCAATTTGAATCAATTTTTGATCGGACAAACTCTTAAACTAAATTAGATGAATTTACATAAAAATAACAATACTTGTACATTTCCTAGCTTAATCCTAATTTTAGGCAGACCAACCAGCTGTGAGTATGTGGACAAAAGAGATTTTATTGGGACACTGGCCTCAAAGCCGGGACAACAGCAACATCAATCGTTGCAAAGCTCTTAAGCCATTCCTATTGGGTGGTTTCTGGAAAGTTTTTAAAGCAATCAAACTCTTCCAAAATGCCCGTTAAAACTTGGCATCGATAACTAGTCCCAGAAAATGGCTTCAGAATCAATCAAAACATTAAAGTCAGAGTAAAAAAGCACAAGTATTCTCAAGGAAGCATACTATTTAATGGGCAAGTCAGGCACTCAGTATCAAAGATATTAATATTTTATCCTAAGTTCCTTACTCGAAGTTTATTTGTAAAAATTTTAGAAAAAACAGTGTGATGCATTCCTTTTGTCAAATAAAAAATTCAGAATGAAAGTACATAAGAATCACCAGGGAATTCCCTGGTAGTCCAGTGGTTAGGATTCCACGTTTTTACTGCCAAGGGCCCAGGTTTGATCCCTGGTCTGGGAACTAAAATTCCACAAGCCACGTGGTACAGCGCCCCCGGCGCCCCCCCCCCTGCCGCCCCCGGAAAAAAGAATCATCATCAATGGAAAGAATGGTATTTAATCAATTAAAATGCCAACTTATTGTGCATATTTCTTCTGCATAACTGAGAACAGGGTCACGTAAAACTATAGTCAACCATTTGACTTATCTTTAGGAAAACTGTGCTGCCTCGAAACAAGATCTAGTAGAAGCCCCAAACATACTAGGTTTCAGGGGTGACTCAAAATGCAGGACAGCATGCAATAATAAACTTATATATGTACTCAGACCTAGAAATCTGTATTATCATAGAGATTAAGATTTGAGGGGAGTTCCACGGCAGTCCAGTGGTTACGACTCTGCACTTCCAATGCAGGGGGCACGGGCTCAATGCCGGGTCAGGGAGCTAAGATTCCCACATGCCACGCAGCGCGGCACCCGCCCCCCCCCCAAAAAATAAAAATTTGAAAAAATACCAAAACATGCCTGTAGTGCTACCTGTATGACTATTCAATGTGCTGCAAACATTTTTAAATTGGTATTTGGGTGCTTACTCCAATATTTACCAAATAATAAAATGTTTAACCTATCTTTTCACTCAGGCATCTCATGATTCGATTTTCAAAAAAAACAAGACCAAAACAAAACAACTACTACTACTACCAAGCTGAGGAATATAATCAGGATGAAAAGTGTTTTGAGAGAATTTGGACAGTATATTTTGTTTTGTCCAAAATAAAAAATAAAACTCACATTCATATAGAACTTTCAGATACCCGCCCAAACAGTACAAAATAACATGATGCCTACAAAATCTACAAAATTACAAAAGCCTTACTGGATATAGCAGGCAGTTATTTTCATTCATATTTTGTAAGTAAAGTAAGACAGAGCACTTCAGTGCTTTGCCCAGAGTCACAAAGAGAGTCAACCTGGCCTTAGCACCGAAGGAGCTGGACCCCTGTCTAGCTGTCACTTCCTCAATGTGGCTCAGCAAGAAATAACACGAGCCATTAATAGTTTGGCATTCTCCATGTATTCTAGGATGTGAATTCTATTTCCAAGGCACTTAAAAAGGGTCTGTATTTTTTTTAAAGTCGGGAAGGCTTTCTAAGGTAGAACAACAGATCTTCCTAATGAAGGGGTCCTTCCCCTCTTAGGAGTTGAGAAGGAACAAAAATTTTTTTAAAAAGAAAAGCACTATTTCATTGAATATTCTTTGCAGAAAATGAACCTCCAGCTCCAAAGTACTTTTTTCTTTTTAATCTCCTAAGGATGGGAGCCTCAGATAAAGCCTACCCAAATTTTCAGCCACTAACGCAAGCACGGAGCAGGGGCTGCGAGGCGCCAGCAGTGGGGTTGAGTGTGGCTAAGTCTTACAGCCCAAATGAGAGGGTGCAGGGAAAAGAGAGCCAAAGAGTGAAAAGCAATGAAGTGGAAAAAGGAAAAGTAGAAAGGCAAGGAGAACAGTATGGGAGAGGAGTAAATGAAGAGGTCCAAAGAGCAGGAGGGAAGGGAGAGAACAAGCAAAACTTGTTTTTGGTGTAAGCAGGCTGCTAATCGCTGGCAATACAACTCGGGGTAGAGCTCCTGTCAACAATGGGCACTTCCTGTGAGTCAGAGAGTGAGTTCACGTGGAAGCTCTCCATAAAAGCACATACCAGTTCTTGTTCCATTTATGTGCAAACTCCACAAGTAAGAGGAGCTGGATGCCTATGAACAGGAAGCCTCCGACGGCTCCCACATAGCGCCAGGCTGCAAAAGAAGACCGTCCGAAAGGAGATGAGGTGACTGTCCCAAGTGTTTAACTCAAATGAGAGTAATGACTACAGTTAATTTTTTACTGCAGGCTCCCTGTACCGGTAACACATTTAATTCCCACACAACCCTACAAGGTGGGTACTGCTATTACACCCACTTTACAGATGAGAAAAACTGAGAGTCTACACGTAAGTTGACAAGGTCCCATAGCCAGTAAAGGGTGGGGCTGGGATGTGAACACAGGCAATCCACAGCATCCAAGCTTCACCCCCATGCTATAAATAAATGCCAGATATCCTAACAGATGCAGTAATTCATAAAATCAACAATGACCCTCAATTTAAAAGTAAAATCACACAATGCCAGAAAAACCAAGGATTCAAATTTCACCGGATAGAGACCCACCAATGTCCAGTGAGGAAATGAGGTTCACATGGGGGGCCACGGACTCAGGTTCTACTTCTGGCTCGGCCACAGAGAAGCCCAAACCTTGGATAAGCGCATCACATCTCTGGGTTGTCTATAATACAACTGAGCTGTGCTAGAGGATGGACAGCTAGGTCCCGTCCCGTTCTAAGTATATTATTCTAATATATACAAGGACCTCTGTGGAGAATAGAAAACTAGTTACCAGTATTTTAGGTAAAAAGACAACTTGGATACAACTTCCTTAAGGAGTACATAAAACCGGTATGACCCTAAGAAACTAGCTGGAACCTGATATGTAGCTATTTGAGGGACTATGGCTGTTCCTTATTCACAATGTGAGTATTTTTACTATCTTAATAAGGAAAGTGAATCCATTTGGGTCTGAACAGTGTTCTGAACCTCTAAAACTCAGGCTTTTTTTCTCCTCCCTACCTCATATGAAGAAGGGCCCCTTGTTTCAGCTATGATTGAATGCATTATATTAAATAACTTTGGTAGGTTCTATCGATAAGGGATATAATTCAGTGTTGTACAGTTTCACATAAGGAAAGTTTAGAAATGGTCTGGAGGATGCCTTTCTTACCCCATTATAGCTACAGCAGATTTAAAGCTGCTAAGAAGCCTTGGGTTTGTGTGCAGTGCTCAGAAAGAACAAGGTCTCCCTGGGTCACGCTGACATGCTAAACTAGTTTTCAAACAAGTTTTAAGTGCTTCATTTTCCCTTCAGGCTAATAACCTTAATTTCAATTCTTGAACCGGTAGAGTAACTAAAGGTCCTCTCACCCCTCCCAGGGAGGGAGAAGTGGAGGTGGGTGGGGGGGAGGGAGGAAGTACAGAGGGTGGGTGAAGTGTGGGCAGCTGAGGCAGGATTTTTTTTTTTTTAAGCTACAAGAAAGTTAGTAACCTACAATATCAAAGGCACCCTGGACTACGCTTTCGAACAGTTTTACAAAGTGAATAAAAACACAATAAATAGATACCCCCAACACCCCATTCGTACCATTTAGAAAGGTCTCCTGATCTGGAATGAAGAAGGCTCCTGAGCACATGGCCCCCAACAGCAGAAGTTTAAAGAACCAAAAGCTGGAGGGGAAGGAAAAAAAAAAAAAAAAAAGGAAATGTATTTAAATGATATTCAAGGAAGGACAAAAGACCTCTTAGAGGTAAGCGTGTCAATTCACGATTCTGTTCTCTCCAAATGGAGGGGAAGTAATTAAGTGACTGGAGACTGCCTTTTCCTATAATTAGACAGACTTCGGTGTGGCCTTTGATTGTGCAAGACCATTTTGTTGCAGGGGTGGAAGTGGCCTGGGGGAAGCTCTTGGTACAAGAAATAAACTCTTATCTCCAATGCATTTCTCATTATGGTACCAGGTGTTACAAATAGGATTCCAGTTCTTAGGCCACTGTGTGGTAAGTATAAGTTCCACCTTCCCTAAAATCGGTGTCAACAATTTCAACTAGAGGAAAGCAGTCAGAGGGTCTGAAGAGTGGAAGAGGTCCTGGAATGTTGCTCTGAATATAAGGAAGGGTGAAAGGATCCCCACAAAGACTCACCCATTGTGAATATAGGCTCTACAACTTTTACTGTTGTTGATTTTCAAGGTCAGGAGGCAGAATATAAAGAAGAAACAGGCCATTCCAAAACAGACTCTATATACCGCAGAATACCCCACCAGCTTCTCACAGGTGTCGCCAGCTTTAATGCCTTTACAGATATCTTCGAAAAAAGGGATCTGAAGAAAAAGACAAAGAGTAATTTGTTAAAACTAGGAAAAGAAGGGCTGCCAATGGAGTGTTCTTTCAGCCTACAAGTCAAAATCCAATGTGAAATACACCACGTGCAGAGAGAAATTAAGACTGAGAGGAAAGTCTCTCTTCCAAAGACCTCTTTCTTTCTCTGAATCTTTCTTAAAAATATAGTGCTCATAACATACCACTCCACCTCCACTTACTCCTAAGGAATTCTGAAATCCAGCATCAGAGTTTTAAAAAATGATACTTATAATACACAGGTATATTTTTCTTTATTCATTCATTCATTTTTGCTGCGCCAGTCTTAGTCGCGGCATGCGGAATCTATCATGCGGAATCTATCATTGCGGCCTGCAGATGTCTTAGTTGCGGCCTGTGGGATCTAGTTCCCCAACCAGGGATCGAACCCAGGCCTCCTGCATTGGGAGCTCGGAGACCTACCCACTGGACCACCAGGGAAGTCCCACAGGTATATTTTTCTTGAAATGCATAAATATGGAGAATAATTGCACATATGCCATTATTTATATAGGATAAGCTCCTGACCTGGAAATGAAATCAGCGGGTCAAGTAGTATCTACATTTTAAAATTTCAAGAGATAAAGTCAAATCACACTTTTAAAGGCTGCCTTTACATCCTACCAGTAATATTTGAGACTGCTCACATTCCCAACCTGAGCACCAAATTTAAAGGTTAAAAACCACTATCTTGTTTTAATGTCCGTCTTCCTCATTACTAGTAAGGTTCACATCTTTTCTTAAATTTATGGCCATTTGTATTATTCTCTGTGAATTGGCAGTTAATTGGATTTTTTTTCTTGATCCACTGGAGCTCTTTATTTACGGACCTTAATCTTCTGATAAATGTTGATAATGGTTTATTCTAGTACAATTAGAAGGTTTTAATGAAAAACCCACTTACATTATCAGAATAATTAAAATCTTACATTATGAGAACAAGCAGCACGTTTCTATTAATGTCAGAAAATAAAGATTTAGTCAGTGTTAAAAAAAAAACTTGCTTCTTACCAACATCAAAGCTGAACACTCTTTAGAACAGAAAATAAGTTGAAAATCACATTACAGCCTTTACTCACAAGACAAAAAAAAAAAAAAAAAAAAAAAAACCAGGAAAAAAAATGACATAAAACTAGAGGTAAAACTGAAGCATGATAATTTAGTTTCTTCTCCAGAAAATATCCTAAAGAAACAACAACAGTGGAGGTTATTAAGATTTCCATAAACAGAAGGAAGACTACACTTAATTGCAGTTCATCTTCCTCCACTAGGGTTCCCTCCCTCAGAAAAGGGCTGCAATCATTACTACACCTGAATCTCAAACATGCTTTTCCAAACAAAGCATGTTTTTCAAAATTAGTGTCTCAGGCAAAAAAGCATTAATACTGAGACCCTATTAGGATAGCTCCATTTCCATGAATAGCTATAAAAGATTTCATGGGACTTCCCTGGCAGTCCAGGGGTTATGCTCCGCACTTCCACTGCAGGGGACACGGGTCTGATCCCTGGTCGAGGAACTAAGATCCTGCATGCTACGTGGCACAGCCAAAAAAACAAAAAGATTTCATAAAGAAATGCCAAATATTTTGCAGTCAGCAAGTTCCTGCAACTCCAATTTCTTTTTGATCAGAGCAAGAAATAAATGCATAAAGAGAGACACTACTATATTTTTGAGCAAGCCAGGTAAAATACTAAGCCTAATGAAATACAGAATGTCTAGTTAAATTTAAATTTTGGATGAATAATAACTAATTTTTTAATATAACAACACTTGGGACATACTTAGACTGAATATTGCATGGGACATATTTATGCTAAAAAAGCATTCCTTGGCAAGAGATGAAGCTCAAAAGAAGGCAGGGTCTTGGTGGGAAGGGCCAGGTGTATGCCATGCTAAGGAGTCTGGCTCCCACCCTGTAAGGGAAACAACTATTTAAGCTGGAATGCCTTTTGCTGCAGAGTGGAGAACATATGGGAAAGGGACAGGTTTGAGGCAGGAGGATAAATTAGAGGGCCACTGGATTAACAGTCCAGATAACAATCGAAGAAGGTAAACTACTAGCAGAGAAAACAGAAATTCTGTGGCTAGAAGTCATAGTTGGCAGGACTGTAGGGATGGCGAGAAAAGTGAAGGATGGGGGGAGGGTTCTCTTCTGCTTTATTAAAGCTGTTTGGGGTGGTGGGGGAGTAGGGTTGGCAGAGGACGAAGAGTGGAACTGAAAAGAACAGATCGGGAGTTTGCTTTTAACATATAGGGTTGGAAGCGCCTTGAAGCATCCCAGTGAGAACGGCTGGTCTGGAAATTGCTTCAGTATAGCGATAAGGATACAGGATACAGGAAGTGCCCTCACACAGGTAATGAGAAGTCAGGAAGGGCCTTCTGAAGGACCTTGAACTTTTAGCAGTGTTTCACAGTGAGTGAGCAAACTCACATGGTTAAGATCCTCATATACTGAAGTGATGGGGGATGCCACACAAGTGAACGTTTCAGAACCTCTAGCAGGAAACAAAAGCTGCACCCGTATGAGTGGTACCGATAATAAGGAGGTAACATTGCATTAAATCTGTAAAAGGAGGCTCCATGCCACCTCACTTACTCCTGTTTTGTTCATATGGGATTTACTGTTTTGTAATATTCATGGAACTCTTCTTTTCCCTCCCTTCCGTGTCCCACTCTATCAGCAAAGCTAATCCCTGCTGCACACCACCGCCCTCACTTCCACTGTAACACGTGCATGGCAGCATCCCTTTCGTCTACACCAGCCCATCTTTCCCGATTAGACTCTTCTCCACCTCCCTACCCCACACCCACTTCTCTCTTCTTCTCAGATCAGTTCAAGAAGAACGTTACTGCCAGCAGGCCTGAACGCCTACCCTACCATCCCCCACAAATCCCCCCTCCCCTAAAACCCTTGTTTACCGCCAGAGGCCCTTAGGCTCATCAAAGGGTGAGTATGTGGCACTGCATACTTCATCCAAAATATCAGTAGGCAAACAACCCCCTGCTCCAAATTCTAAGACCTGCTTTATGCTCTGTGGGTGACTTAGTCATTTAGCCTTCAGTACGTGGTGAATATTTTTAGGCAAAGAATCTCCGAGTTGAACAAGCTGGCAAGATTTAGTGAGGGGAATCTGCTCTGATTAAATATTTGCTGTTCCAAGCTCCATCCCGGTTTTAGAAAAAGAAAACATTCATTACACACAGATTCCACACCATGGGGTAGAGGGGACAGGCCTGCTAAGGGTGTTACCTCTTATGTCTGGTTCTGGGCATCCAAGGACGCTGCATCTGTGTTGGTTCTGTACAGACCCAAGGGCAACGGTTTCCCCACAAGCCTCAAGCAACCAAACTCAGAGCCACAAAGTATCAGGAAGAATAAAAAGCTCACATGGACTTCCAACCCTGAGAATTAAATCGGTGAATCGTTGTAAAAAGTGCTCATCACAGTTCCTAATCCATAGTAGCCATTAAGTAAACTTCCTTAACTCTAAGCTACTATTTTATAAAAAGAACTTCTCGGGGAGGGAGTTAGGCACATGACATGAACCCCTGATTGGTTGATGCATACTGATTTAAACATGGGGGGACATGAACATCTTAGAACTCAGTAGATGCTCTATTCACTTTACAAAGGATTCATATTGAAAGTTACAGTTGGACCCCCGTATCTGCCAGTTCTGCATCTGTGGATTCAACTAACCACAAATGGAAAATATTTTTAAAACTTTTTTTATTTTTCAGGGAGTTCCAAAAAGTGAAACTTGAATTTGTCATGTACCAGTAACTATCTACATAGTATTAGATATTATAAATAATCTAGCAATGATTTAAAGAATATAAGAGGATGTGCCTAAGTAATATACAATGTCATTTTATATAAGGTACTTGAGCATTGGTGGATTTTGGTATCCGATAGCGTCCTGGAACCAATCCCCCACAGATACCAACAGACAACCGTACCGGGTAACTTTCAATAAGATGAATCCTTCCCTGGCACATATATATAGGCATACATGAGAGATATTGTGGGTTCAGTTCCAGACCACTGCAATAAAGCAAATGTCTCAATAAAGCGAGTCACACAAATCTTTTGGTTTCCCAGTGCATATAAAAATTATGTTTACACTACACTGCAGTCTATTTAGTGTGCAATGGCACTATGTGTTTTTCTTTAAAAAAAAAAGCAGTGTATAGACCTTAATTAAAGAATATTTTATTGCTAAAAGAACACTAACCATCATCTGAGCCTTCAGTGAGTCATGGCAGTAACATCAAAGATCACTGATCACATAACAAATATAATAATGAAAAAGTCTGAAATATCGTGAGAATTACCAAAGTGTGACACAGAGACATGAAGTGAACAATGCTGTTGAGAAAATGGCACCAACAGACTTGCCAGATGCAGCATTCCCACAAACCTTTAATTTGCAAAAAACGCAGTATTTGCAGAAGTGCGATAAAGGACAACAAAACAAGGTATGCCTGTCTAAGAATTGAGTTCTAAAAAGCAGTGCTCACTACCTATCTTTCAGAGACCTAGTTGCCACCCAAAAGAAAACACGTCTGAACTCCCAAATGAGGGAAGACATTTTGAAACATCAACACAAGTATTAAGCTCAAAGAGATGGAAGCTAGAAAATCCCTGTAACTTATCTATATAGAAGAGAGGCTAGCTATGCCTCCAAAACAATTTCAATCTCAGGTAGATAAATATAAACAAACAATAGAAGAGCTATAGAAAGGCTTACAGGTCTAGTTGGCCAGGGGCCCACATGCTGCAAACTTAGAAATAAAGTATAGAATTTGGGAGTGTTTCTTACAGAAATGAAGAGGAAAAGGAGCGGCGTGTTCCTATAATATTAAAATATTATTTGGGAGAGATGAGAACATGGCATATTAGCAAAGCGAATGAGTCTTACATTTCATTACATCAAATTTTTAGGGCATTGAATGAAACCAAGCTGCAGAGAAAGCTTTGGGCAGCTGAGCAGGAGTGATACCATAAAACCTAGAAGAACCACATCTGTAGGTTCTGTTTAGTATCTCTTACTTGAAATGAATTTCAGAATCGAGACCCTCTCTCCTTTTTGATATTCCACTTATTTTCATACTTTCTAAGACAATTTCTTTTTGTCTGTGGAAAAACTCCAGTGTCCATGAGAGTGATGCCTGTCTGTTACCCACCCACGGACAGGAGCTGTGAAACAGGGAACATTAAGATCCGCTTCCATCCTCCCCTCAGTGGCCTCTAGCAACCAAGGCTCATTTCTCTGTAAATTATAACCTTTGAGGCCCTTTTTTGGGGGGGGGGGCTATTTTTAAAAACAGTAACAATCTCACATCTCTCTTGTTCGGGTTTCTAGACATTTTTACAAGAAAAGTCTACATTGTGCCATTATTAAAAGCCATAAGGGGAACTAAAATTTCACCTAGCCTGGTTTTATTTGACCCTGCCACCTCTGCCATCAGGAACTTAACGTCCCCAAATAGTAACTCCCCAGAATCTCGGAAGCATGGAAGACAGAGACGGCACTGGTACTCACAGTTTCTCCTCCACCATGAGCATTTCGTCAGGATCAAACCACCCCAAATATGATTAGACAGTTAGAAAACAACTCCAACCAAACTCTAAATAATAAGCTTTCAACCCAAACAAGAAAACTTGCAGAGAACTGACTAATAATGATGGCACGAAGGGCTCTTCCTCAGGACGGAAGCAGGCGACAGCTAACGTCGATCTGCTCAGGGAATTAAGGTAACATGAAGGCAGAATGTACGAACAAGAATCACGCCAGTTACTAATCTTGAAGGAGAGATAAGAGTTAATCCCAGCGAAAACTCATATAAATCTTCAATTAGGCCATAATGGCAGTGGGGATTGGGGCCGTGGAATAGACAGGTCCCGTGGAATAGACAGGTCCCGTGTGCTGATTTGATGGGGCCTAGGAAGAAAGGCAGAGGAACCCAGAACTAAGATTCCCAGTTCCTAGCTTGGCAGTTGGTTGGATGGCGGTCCAGCAGTGGATAGGAATCACAGAAGAGCGGTTTCAGGATGGAGGGGCAGTCATTCACTTAACGACAGGCGGCCAGTATCCGGGGGAAATGTGGGCAGATGGCTAAGCAAGGGTGCAGTGCTCCAGAAAGACAGCAGGACTAGAGAGAAGGACTTGGTAGTGACCAGCAGAGATGGCAAAGGAGGCACTCAGTGGAGTAAATAAACTCACCTGGAGAGGAATGTGGGTAGAGGAGGGGGCGGGAGACAGGTGGGAACAGCCCAGAATGCTGGGGAATGCAAACATTTGGGGACTGGGAAGAAGGGGAAAAAAAACAAGGAAGAAACTGAAAAGGTACAGAACCAGAGAGAAGTTGAGGGAGGCTTTCAAGAAGCAGAGTGTGTCAAATACCACCAATGCGATGCAACGCAGATTGGATTTGCCAACAAAGAGTCATCTGGGGCAGTGATCAGAATATTCTCTAGAGCAGATGGGGGCAGAAGCCAGACTGATGGCTGAAGGCTGAGCAGAGGAGACAGTCAGGAGGGCTGGGTAGCAGGCAGGAAGTGAACCCAGCAGCCCTTTCACCCCTGCTTTCAAGAAATCTAACTGCAAACATAAGAGTCCAAGCATCATTCTAAAATATATTTATTTACAATTATACAAGCAATACATAATTATATTCTTGTTGCCAAAGAAAATGTAAATTATAACAGATACAGATAACTGAATCCCCTTGCCCATCATTACTCCAACCCTAACCTGACTGCTTCCCAGAGGGAACCACTGTCACACTTGCATGTGTATCCTTTTAGGCCCTTTGCTGTGTTATTCCCCTCTTATTACGTCTCACAGATTGTTGCATGTTCAACACATAAATCTATTTGCATCCTTTTTAACTACTATACAGAAATCCACAACCCAGACCAATCATAATTTAGTTTCTGTGATGCTAGTGGCAGACATTTACATTGTTCCTGAGTTTTCACTCTTATAAACAATGTACAATGGTTAGTTCCCATATTGTGCATGTCTCTCTCTGCACATGTAGAGCATTGAGGAGGACTGACATCCACAAGATGAATACTGAGTCATAAAACTGGTTAAATTTTAACCGACACTGCCAAACTCTCCCCAGGGAGGGTTTCTGAAAACTCTAGGGTTGGGGGGAACAGGGAGAGCAAGAGAGAGGCACAGAGATGCCCACAGAGCCCCCTACACACCCATCTCGGGGCCAGGAAAGTCTCTGCTGCTCCCCCCTAGGGTCAGCATCTCAGAAGCACTGCCCCCCATAATCAAGAGAAAAGGGGTGGAAACAGGGGGCCCTCTGAGTCCAGAAAACAAATCCACACCTAACCTCAGAGACAAAACTGCAGCTATGGCGGCCTGGACTTTGTTTTAGATGGCAAATACGGTTGTTGGTCCACACTCCCTCCCACAGCATGCAGGGTCTGATAGAGAACTCTGTGCCCCCTGAGAGGAACAAGGCCCACTGACAGTTCTCTCTTGAACACAGAGATGCTGAAGTTTCTATTAAGAGGACTCAATGTCTAAACAGGCAGAGCTTTCTAGTCAGACCACTCATCAGTGGGAAGATGTGCTTATGGCCTAAGTGAGCACCAAATCAGCTAACTTCCTCTTGAACTTGTGAACCTGGAATAGAGTGGTGACATATCAAATGCAAATCCAACTACGCTCATGGCTGTTTTCTGTAAATAATTATTAAAAGCCCAGTGAAATTAGAGTTTACGTGTGTATTCTTCATCCCACACGATATATTATATAACGATACCTAAGCGTCACAGCACAGGGTTTGCTCATTCCCTGACTCATTCATATCTACTATGTACAGGTACTGTTCTAGGATATGGAGATCCAAGCAGCGAATGAAACACGTTAAAAGATCCACGCTAACAAGGAGCTCCCTTTCTAGTGACATGCTGTACACACAAAGCCTGTGTGCTCTGCTTTATGGATATTTCAGGCATTTTCATGGTTTAATTTCAACTATCCGTGATTTTGCCTTAGGTGGGACACAGAACCTAATCTCCTCCAAAAGACTGAATCCTACCAAACCTATACCCTCAAGGATCTGAGAGCCCCTAGTCACTTGTTCCCCAATCCTAGTTCTGAGAACCCGGCCAGGCAGACATTTCAGTTTCTGGCCCAGCATCCTTCCCATTTTACACTGGACCAGGAATTGGGGGCCCCCAGTGCAAAGAACTGGGGTACCCACACACTCATTTTCTCCATCCCCACTTCTTCCCAGTCACCAAAATGCTTGGCTTGGCTACCTAAAAAGAAGGGCTGATTATTAGTATTTTTTAACCTGTGAATGATTTACCACGTATTTCAAAAGGCCAGGAAGAGCAAGACATCATACTGTTGAACGTGTCACACTGAATGTATCCCTACATTGTTCTTGCCTAGTCAACCCAGTACATACGAGCTCACACAGCCCAGTATTTGCAACTTAATCAGGAGCTCCGGTACCCTCAGCACAAAGTTGAGGCCATTCAAGTTTCCCCTTCAGGGAGAAGGGGAGAATAACTGCATATGACAGGCACAGGGCCACTGAGGTCTACCACAGGCCAGTGAAGCAAAGGGCAGAGTGTGGGTCAAATCCAGCTAGCTCCTGTTCATGTAAATAGAGAACAGAGCCACGCTCGTTTGCTGGCATTTTGTTTTGGCTGCAGAGTTGAGTAGTTGCTAAAGACCACAAGGCCCTCACAGCTGAAATGTTTACTAGCTGGCTCTTTACAGGAAAAGTTCCCCCGGCCCAGGACTAGGAAGCAGAGCTGAGGAGCTGTGCTGAGCTGCTGCTGAAGCATGAATTAGCATCTCAAAGGCAAATGACAACTGGTGATGACTTACTCTACGGATCGTAAGTCAAAGGAACAGCGGAGACGCGACTGGCGGAACTTGTGCTTTGAGAGAATTAAATCGTACGTCTCCCGTATGTCATTTTCAGAGCTGCAGCTTAAGGATTTTAATTTATCTGCCTGCAAAAAAAAAAAAGCTTTGTGGAGGAGGTGGTGGAGGACATGCCTGCGAGTTCAATGCTTTTTTTTTTCTGCAGGTCAGAAGCCCGCATAGTAGGAAAAAAACCTCACATCTGTTATACAAACATGGCATGTAGAACCAAAAATAAAACCCACACTGATGAAAGCCGGCATGTAGAGAGATAATTTTAGACTTAATTTTAAGACTGTATAAACAGCTTCACTGAAATTTAAAAACCACACCCCCCAAATGCCCAACCCCCCTTGTGATTAAGCTCAACCCTGCTTTAGAGGACAACACACTCCAGTCCCTTTTACAAACCTCCTACCTCACCTCGGCTCCCAGTCTCTTATGAGGACGGCTCCCAGTCTCTCATGAGGACGGGGGAAAAAGCACTCCTGAGTTCTAACGTCACCCCAAAGGTAAACAGAAGGGACAGCTGACACCACCGTCTCCAACAGTTGCTAACGGAATTCAGATTTTTTTTTTTTTGCGGTACGCGGGCCTCTCACTGCTGTGGCCTCTCCGGTTGCGGAGCACAGGCTCCGGACGCGCAGGCTCAGCGGCCATGGCTCAGGGGCCCAGCCGCTCCGCGGCATGTGGGATCTTCCCGGACCGGGGCACGAACCCGTGTCCCCTGCGTCGGCAGGCGGACTCTCAACCACTGCGCCACCAGGGAAGCCCCAGATTATTTTTAACTATGCAGCCTAACGCTGGGGGCACCTTCTTTATACACTTTCCACCTGAGGCCCAGTTCTCTAAGGACAACTGTATGTTACTCACACCCACACCCCCTGCACCTGCCACACTGCTTGGTACTTACATAGGCAGGAAAGAAAGGAGGGAGGGAGGGAGGGAGGAAGGAATCAATTACATGACTTAAAAGATATTTTAAAACATGAACTCGGATTACAGTTTAACCAAGTAACACGATCACCCTTTTAAACTCTGTTATCAAGTATCAAGACTCAACTATTCACAATATTTATATTTCCTGCTCCCAGCGATCTGAGGCTACTGTTGTTTGTGTATTGTGCTATTTGTTCCCTCTTGCTCCAACTTTATAACAGAGCTGTTTCCAACCATAAGCTCTTGTCTGTCCCATTTATCTGCAGAGAGCTGCGTGGTCCCGTCTATGGACAGTTACTTAACAGGTGCTTTTGATGGTCACAGAAAAAAGGATCAGGAAAACTTCAGTTCTCACATTTTATCATTGTTCCCCTCCTACAGTTGGATGGATCCTGAAACAGAGATCCTGTTAACATCCGATGCTCCCCCAAAGCTTCTGGGTAACAGATCCTCCAGACCAAGGACAATAACTATTGTTTCTTGTTTTCTGGCTCCTGGTAAGCTCATTATTACTGGACTAGGATCAAACCTCTTTGTCTTTGGTTCAGACTCAAAAAGGCTCTCAGCAGGGTTTACATTAGTTCAAATCACTGCCTGTAGAACCAGACTATTTCCCACAATCACTCTCCCCGCATTCACTGAGCGCAGGAGGTTGGGGCCTGAGCCATGAGAGAAGCGAGGGATGGGAGGGCTGCAGGGACTGTTTTCTCCAGGTGGTGTTATGCCTGGATGAACTTGAGACCTAAGATAAAACTGTTTGGAAACATGTGTCCCCAGAGTCACCTCAGTTTAGAGAGGAGGGGACCCACAAGATTTAAGAAGTGGAACCTCACTGCCAGCACACCCCAGGGAAACTCTGATCAGGCCACAGTGAGAATCTTCCCTCTGTGTTCTACAAAGAACTTGAAGTTCAATGGCCCAGGCCCACCTTTAACCTCAGAAACACACTCGCTGATACACTGGACACATATAAGGTACAACAGTACAAAGAACTCAGCTGCTGTTCAGAACGAGGACTTTTGAAAAGCATTCTATCTCAGCTGGATTAAAAAAAAAAAATACTCCAGACTCAAATAACTGGGTCAGCAATATTTTTTTTGGCGCTAATTCAACACTTGTTCTAACACAAAAGCATAAAATGCCAGCTGAGAATGGAGAGTTCTACTTCCTAGAACTTCAATGCATGATAGCAACACCTGATGCTACGTCTCAGGTACACAGTTCTCCTACCATTCAACCAGTAAAGACCAAGATCAAAACAGGAGCCAGACTTTCCAGCTTCAGCGTGAACACCTGTCATTCTATTCTGCGACAAACTACATGGTATTCGGGATCAAACTGGAATATTTTTCGTTGCTGCTGTTCGTTTACTTTGAAAAGACGGTCACACCAAACACAACTTGAAGGCAGGTTCTATTTCACATGCAACGCCCATGAATAAATTGGATGGATTTGTGGTTGCCCCTATTTTCTATTTCAGACTAACCATCATCCCTAGAGCCCAGCTTCTGGCTTTACAAAGGGAAGGAGGCACGTGGGGAAGATAAGCTAAGAAAGCCACTGAGGGCCCGAGGTGGTACTATTTCCAGAGGAAATACTTCTCCCTCACCACCAAGTCCAGAAGAAAGATCAGAAAGAAGGAAGGATAAGTTTGCTAAGGCTTCTTCTGCTACTTCTGTGAACATCTGAGCAACAGCCGACCCCAGTCGTACAGGCCAGAGAGGCACCCCTGGCCGGGGACCAGCAGTCCTGGGTCCTTGTCCCAGCTCTACCTGGTGTCACGGCCTTGGACAAGCCACCTCACTGCCCTGCGCCACATCCTCTCATCTGTCAAATGAGGGGGGTGGTTAGGGTTATAACAAGATTCTTCCACTTTAAAATAATGTTTTATCCAAATTATACTCTAAAAAGAGAGCAATATTTTCTCTGCATGACACTTAACATCGCATAGTATCTGCTGTCTCTTCACTGGGCAGAATATTTATGAATGGGAGCTGCATCCTTTTTTCCATTTCTTATCTGTTTAACTAGATCCTTTAACTAGTAACTTTGTTTCATGTATTTTTTTTTTTAACCCCTTGTGACTGGCACGGGAACGGGAACGGGAGGGCTTTCCCAAAACCAATACTTACTATAATGCTTTCATATTCCTCATACTGTAGGTTAAAAAAAAGTAGAGTAGCTAGTTACCAAATTTCAGCATCTCTAACATGTTGGATCAAAGCTCTGTCAACTCTAAGAACCACCCAAGTATGGTTAAATGTCACTGTGAACTGACCACACGGTGTACTCAGGAAAGCATTTTGAAATCTAAGTCGTCTCTAAGGAAAGTAGCTTCTGTGTTCATCTACAGTTGCTACACTGTGGGAACTCCAGAATTTGAAAATGGAGTATCATCTGGGAGACATACAAGTACAAACAGCAACCTCATGGGGTCACCCATGGGGTTAGTTCTCTGGAGAAAGAAGTCTGAGGGGAAGTGAACGTGTGAAGCTAGGGACATGGGGACAACCCAAGTCTAAATAAGACAATTGGAACAGGACATCAAGGAGCCTGGTGGGGTCGAATCAGGACTGCCTGAATGCAGAGTAGAAACCCAACCCTTTTATGACCTGCGTGGGGCAAGTGTGTCGTCAGCACTGGACCTAGAAAAAAGGGGGAGAATGGATCTGTCCCCAGCACTGTCCTGAGAAAAGTGTGCCTCAACCAGCAGATAAACATTAGGAATAACCAAAGCCGGAAATGAAAGCACGGCTCAGGGAAAGCAGGCAGAGGAGAAGGGCTCAGGCCAGGAGGGAGAAGGGCTCAGGCCAGGAGGTGACCACTACACTCGGCGGCGGGTGGGGGGGTGGGGGGGATGGATGACCAGATGTGGATATGGCCTCGGAACGAGCCTGGCTATAAACAGTCCTCCTTTATTCCATTTTCATCCATCTACTGCCACGTAATCTATGTTAATACAGCTAATATACATGAATTTCCCATTGCCACATCTCCTTCTCCATCTAATGAACAGTGAAAATGACTGAGAAATACAGACCAAAGCTAATTTATATATCACCTCTAGGGAATGTGTTGAGAGAGACCTGGATTTTCTGGATAAATAGAGAAAAGTCCTTTAAGCCCATCCTGCTACCTCTGTTCCAGGGGCCTAAATCCACAGTTGGCAGCCTCAACATGCATCCCTGTCCCCCTTCCCTGGCAAATTATGGACTTCATGATAACTGCAGAAATCGCGAGTAGAATACCTACTTAAGATTTTTTTAAAGGGGTGGGGCGAGGTGATGACTGTAACTTGGGAATGTAACTGAAGGAGGGGCAGATTTAGATCCAATCAGGGTCCCACCTCCACTTAGTCCTGAAACTGAGTGGTCCATTGAGTCCAGTGGACCAAAGTGACCAGAACAATTTCTAAATAGTCACTTGGATAAAAATGCCAGATTCCAGCGTGCCAAGGGTAGACGAGTCACGGCAGAGACAGGCTTCTCGGGCCCCGGCCTGGGGCTGTGCGTGAAGATCTGCAAAGACCACTCAAGCACATTCAGCAACCTCCCTACCGCTCACCGTCTGGGGTGGGTATGAAGCCTGGTGTCCGTTCTGACATTTACAGCCTTTTCAGAAACTCATGAACTCAAAGAGTTTAAGCTATTTCAGGAGTTTCAAATCCAAATGCTATTCCTGGGGGGCAAGAAGTAAGGGTAAATGTATGGGACCTGATGTAAGTAAACATCCAGTGATGGGGCCTGTGGCGAGCTACAGCATGCTAGCCCCTTCTTGCCAAATGCAAGAAGCAGGCGGCCAAGTGCACATTAAAAAGAGAAAACTCTGCTGGCCAAACAAGAGCCTGTAAGCCAACTTAACAATGGCTGAGCTAGGAGATTTCCAGGCACACCTGAAGTCTCTGGGTGTATCACTGGCTAGTGGGGGAGGCTGGGGCATCAGGGGTTCTACCAACAAGAGCTGGTTTTCATTAAGTCCAGGGAGAGAATGGAATTCAGAAGCTGCTTTTAAGACACTGAGGAGACTGCAGCCCTCAGCCCCCCTCACCTCTGGGCCCTGTCAGCTCTCGTCCAACCCTCCTCTGAAGCCCACTCTACCCTGCAACATTATCACCCTGTGCTGAAAAGAACGGAAAAGCTCTTCTCATCCAATCATGGGAATGGTTCAATTTCCACATTCTTACTCACTCAGAGGAAAACTGACCCAAACCCACCAGCAGAAAATAATGTATAAAGCAAACCATGTCTCCAAAAGAGATTCAGTAAGAGTACAAACAAAACGTTAACACCTTTTAAAACGACTGAAGGGGGCTTCCCTGGTGGTGCAGTGGTTGAGAGTCCGCCTGCCGATGCAGGGGACACGGGTTCGTGCCCCGGTCCGGGAGGATCCCACATGCCGCGGAGCGGCTGGGCCCGTGAGCCATGGCCGCTGAGCCTGCGCGTCCGGAGCCTGTGCTCTGCAACGGGAGAGGCCACAACAGTGAGAGGCCGGCATGGCAAAAAACAAACAAACAAACAACTGAAGGAACAAAAAAAGATTGCTACCAAAAACAAACATCATAGGAGATTCTCCTCTCAATACAAGGAATGATTCTTCAAGATTTAAATTGCAAGCAAAGAAACACACTAAAACAACAACACAAACGCGTCTTCCACGATGTGGGAGGTATGTTTTGGTTCTGGAAGAAAAAAAACAAAAAAACGCAAAGGTTCAGGTACTACCTACCACCCATGTCAATGCCTCAGAGCAGCCTGGGCACCAAGTGGAATGAGGGATGGAGAAAATGGATTCTTCCACTCAGGAACCTTTAGGGCTCTTCTTCCCTCGGCCTGGCACACAGCTCACAGGAAAGAAGCCCTGAGGGCCACATAGATGGCCTGTCCTCCCTTTTCCAATGCAGGCTTAGTCTTAGGGGCTCCTGTCCCACAGGAAACAAGAAGAGCCTTCCTTTCTCCTCCCTCCCCAAATGCCCGTGCAGCTTCCTAGGACGCCCAAACTCAAAGTGTCATCACTGGTCTCCACACAGAAGCTCCACCTTGATTTAGTGGTGCCGGTCGGGAGGCTTAAATCTCTCGCCCATTTTGTGGTTGCTGTTCTACATTCTAAAATGGATTTTTAATCCCCACAAGCATCAAATATCTCAAGACTGTTCCTGCGTGAATTACATGGTCACTGACAAGAATGACCTGCAATAAAATGGCTGTTATGTTTTGAGATGGGAAAAATGCTCCAGGAGAAGACAGAAATCGCGTCCCATTCAACCAGCACAGCAGAGCCGAAGTTCTCACGGGAAAGAGGAGTTTCCCGAGAGAGATGAGGCGGGACGAAGTCTGGCCCAGCAGCTCTTTGCAGTTCCCTCTTGCTCAAACTACAACACAGGCCGCATTGGGAAGCCAAGGCAAAAACTGAAAACAACTGAAAAGGTGCTGCCTTGTGTTCAAAATCCGCACACCAAAGGCCACGTGGCTCCGGACGGAGCCCTGGCCACTGCGCAGAAAGGCAAGGATGCCGGGTAGGAGGCAACTGCGCTCTCCCATCTGGGCTGTTACAAGGATACATGCTTCCCCTCTTCCTGTCACACCCTTAACCATTTCCCCAGGCCAACGAGGAGGGAGGACTGCAGCAGAAGCCCAGGGTGCATCCCCCAAGGGACCTTTCAGCGCTTGCCCTCAAGCACCGCCTGAGGGTGAGGCCAGCCTCTATTCTATAGGCCCAGAAATAAGCTGACTTGGTGACCAGCTGGCTGGCCCCCTGTGAGGCCTTAGAGATGGGAAACTGTTGGTTTCACCCACAGGGGCCTCATTCCCTATTCAGGAAACCCAGCCAAACCATTTTCAAATCAGTACTTTCAGGGAACAGGCAGAGAAACATTTACAAGAGCCTCTGTGAGGCCTCGGGGTTGCTCCTTCCCTCTCTCCCTCCCTTCCTCCTTCCCTCTGCTCTGACCCCAAGTCACACTGCACACACACCACTGCTGGGCTCACCTCCCTGAGTATCTCGGCCTGTTTCTATGACAACAGCCTCCTACTCGAAGAATCTATAATGGCTTCCCACTTGCCACAAGACCACGGCCAAATGCCTCACCTTAGCACTGAGATTCCTGCAAGTCATTCTACCTGCCCATGTTTCCTCCCTTCTACACATGTGTTGTCCTTATTCTACCTACAGAGCCTAGTCGCTAAGAACTCAGTCAGCCTGGATTCAAATCCCAACTCCACCACTTAGAGCTGGAGACCTTGGGCAAGGTACTTAAATGACTCAGTACCTCAGTTTCCTCATCTGTAGAGCAGGGATAATACTGCTCAGGTGAGTACAGTGGTCATGAACTGAGATGATAATGTAAAATGCCTAGAATAAAACCTGGTACATGGTATCACCCAACAGATATTAGCAATTGAAATATTCATTATTATCACACAAGTCACTTCTTCCACGAAGCCTTCCCTAGCAACACCAGTCAACACCTTCTGTTTCTCTTCTTTCTTTTCTTTTTTTTTTAAATCTTCTGTTTCTTAAACGTTCTATGAACAGTCAGATACTGACTGGAGTTGTTAGGGACTGTTCCATGAGGCAGGTTACTTGGATGGTAATCAAATGTTAAAATTATTATTATGAAAGTCATATCCTAAAATAGGTCCTGTGGTTCCCAAATTATCTTTACCTCCAGTAACAATGTTTCTGATGGGTTCATCTCTAAGAGGTACTATACATTTGTAGTTTCAGATTATGTTTCTGGGATCCAAAGCCTAATTCCACGGAGACTGAAAGCTTCTTAAGAGCACCATGGACACACTGGCAGTTCCTATCACAGTGACACACTGGGGCCTTTTTTTTTTTTTTAATTTTTCCTTCCTTCCTTCCTTCCTTCCTTCCTCCCTCCCTCCCTCCCTCCCTCCTTCCTTCCTTCTTTATTTATGGCTGTGTTGGGTCTTCGTTGCTGCATGTGGGCTTTCTCTAGTTGCGGCGAGTGGCAGCTACTCTTCGTCACCATGTGCGGGCTTCTCATCGTCGGGGCTTCTCTTGTTGCGGAGCACGGGCTCTAGGCGTGCGATCTTCAGTAGTTGTGGTACGTGGGCTCAGCAGTTGTGGCTCGCGGGCTCTAGAGCGCAGGCTCAGTAGTTGTGGAACACGGGCTTAGTTGCTCCGCGGCACGTGGGATCGTCCCAGACCAGGGCTCGAACCCATGTCCCCTGCATTGGCAGGCGGATTCTTAACCACTTCGCCACCAGGGAAGCCCCACACGGGGTCCTTAAGCCAATGCTTGTTCATTTAAAAAGAGAATATTAAGTTACCTGAAAAGCTAAGGTAAGAAGTGGGAGATTAAACAGACCTCCAGAATAAGAGTTAAAATCTACCCTTTCAAGTATTCCTCCTCTCAAACTTCTTGTCACAAACATTTAAGATTAAACCAAGTTAAGAAGAAGAGAAGAGTGGAAAACACCACCGAGATGGAGTAGGACCTGGTGTAGACGAACAAGGCAGCCTTAGCCCTTGGTCTCCCTGCCTCCAAACTTCCACAGCACTTCACGCATGCTCTCATAAGACACAACTTCCACCTGGTTTTAAGCCTCAGAAGACTTCATACCTGTCTCTGGGTTAGAAGCTCCTTCTCTCTCAAGTTTGAATGACCCATGGCTCCCATGCAGGGCCTTACTGAACAGAGATCCACTGTTTAAAGCAATCAGAGGAGAATCTAAACTTCACAAGTTTTCACATTAGTTCCAGTATGTTCCAGATCATACCACCACAGTTATAAAAGCATTACCCAACAGAAAGCTTCAAAGGGACTACTTTAACGGATAAGGATATAACAAGTGCTTCTAAAAACATGATTGTTCTGAAGCCCTTGAGTGCATTTAAAATAGTCTGCATTTTCAGCATAAGGTTGGGGAGAACAAACAGTTCCTCAGGAGTTGCTCCTGGCGATGCCATCTCCAGGCTTCCAGTAGGGCACTGCCCTGACCTTGCCCCCCCGCCCGACTCTGCTGGCCCCAGGAAGATGCAGTGCTCAGCACTAAGGCTGTGGGGCAAATGGGGTCTGGCTGGCGAGCCTTTCTTCTCCCGCTTTCCCTCCGAGGAGAGCTGCCCCCAGAGAACACACCTGCAGCTCTTCCCAGCAAACTGTGCCCCTGCAGAGGAAGTACTCCCTGGCTCAGGTGGGGTCCCCAGATGGGTTGTCTAACTCATTTTTGGGTTCAGTAGTAGGAAGACCACTTCCTTGCAGATACGAGCCACAATGTCTTACATCAACTTCTGGGGGGATAAAGGCAATGTCTGGCATCTACCCGCTGAAATTGTAGTCTTTTTTGTCAATTTGTTCAAAACCTCAGAGGGGAAGGATGGTGTTATTTATTGGGCTCCCTCAGAACCCCCAACACCTCCCCCCATAATCAGGCCTACTATGAGGAAATTCCAGAATAAGGCCCAATATGCGTCTCTATCAGCATCATGTACCAGGGATACCTTTGTAGACACTGCCCAGGAAATGGCTGGAAGCAAATCCATCCCTCGCCCCTGGAGACACCCACCCCACAAGTGACATGTCCAGAAAAGTAAAACTTGCCCAATAGCCCACTCCTCATTACCTGTGGGATTATGTAGGCTTTACCATACTGGCTACATTAAGTGTTTATATATAACAGCTGCTACCAGAGACACTGGCAGACAGCCTTAGGACAAGGGAAGAGTACAAAGGTCTGTAAGAAAAGACTACACATCTAATCAGGAACGGCCATCAACAAGGCTAAGATGGGACTTCCCTGGCGGTCCAGTGGCGAAGACTCCGTGCTTCCACTGCAGGGGGCGTGGGTTTGATCCCTGGTTAGGGAACCAAGATCAGGGAACCAAGATCCTGCATGCCATACGGCATGGCCAAAAAGGAAAAAAGACAAACAAAAAAAAAACCCCAAAATGAAGCCAAGACAACACACACAATCTTCTGCACCAAAAGCATCAGATGGCATCTGTCCTTCTACTAAAGATAGAGATGGTGAAGGGTTCGCCCACTTGGAAGGAAAGCACTGAAGAGGCTTCAGGGAAGTTTAGGGAGAGCGGGTACAACCCTAAACCACCCTGGGGTGGGTGGGCCCCATCCTCTAAACTGAATGTTTCCCACACACCCCCATCAACCGTTCATCAGCAGTAGGAAGAGGTGAAGGGCTGACTTACATGCTCCCTCATCCCGTTGGCCACGGTGTTGGACATCATGATGCAGCAGATGATGACGACCAGGATGAAGTAGAGCGCGTACATGAAGCGGGTGCTCCGGGACTGGCGGATCTTGGGGCAGCAGCCGCAGCAGTAGGAGCAGCCAGCATTCCCACAGCAGCAGGCCAACTAGGAAAGGAACACAAAACATCCTCTCGGAGCCTCTCCTTCACAAACCTGCTTACCCCAGACCTCTGCAGGTGAGCTACCGTTCTTCCAAGGCGTCCTGCCCATAGGACATGGCAGTGTGAACAGTTGAGTGCGTGAACCAAGTTTTCGCCAGAATTGGTCTGACATTGTCTTTAATAAACATGATGGCTTGGGAGATGCCCAATACTTAAACAGAAAAGGCACACTTCACCTGAAGCACTGTCATCACTCTTAGACAAAAACCAATTGGTGAAGAGCAAGAAGCCAAGAACTAGAAAAAGGACTAAGTGAAGTGGGAAGGACGGGAATACCAAGAAGTTGGGCCCAAGAAAGGGACCTGTCAAAATCCATGAGCCAAAGAATGAACTGCATGGGCGGGGAGGTAACTTGAAGCGCAAAAGGCACAGGTGCCTCTTACATGTGTGTTGTTGACCACAGCTTCACGCCCCTAAGGGTAGGCTTTAGGCTAATGAGTGGGGCAGGATTGTGCTTTACTGGCCAATGCAACCAGACATAATTTTATTTGAGAATATTAAATAAAATAGGGGATTAAGTTTTCAGGTGTGGGTCTGGTGTTAATTTTTTTCTTCTTCTTAAAGAGCTTGTTTTTTTAGAGTAGTTTTAGGTTCACGATAAAACTGAGAGGAAGGCACAGAGATTTTCCATATGCCCCCCACTCCTACACATGTATAGCCTCCCCCGTTATCAATATCAGTCATCAGAACGGTACATTTTGGGTTCACTCTCGGTGTCGTATACTGAACAGGTTTAGATAAATGTATAATGACATATATGCAACATTATGTATCAGAGTATTTTCACTGCCCTAAAAGGAAACTAGATCTTTAGTAAGCCTGGGTTTGGGCCCTGGCTCTGCCACCTACCAGCTATGAGCGTTTTCAAGACTCAGACTCCTCATTTTTTTTGCGGTACGCGGGCCTCTCACTGCTGCGGCCTCTCCCGTTGCGGAGCACGGGCTCCGGACGCGCAGGCTCAGCGGCCATGGCTCACGGGCCCAGCCGCTCTGCGGCATGTGGGATCCTCCCGGATCGGGGCACGAACCCGTGTCCCCTGCATTGGCAGGTGGACTCTCAACCACTGCACCACCAGGGAAGCCCCAGACTCCTCATTTTTTAAAGTGAGGGTGCTAACACTACTTAGTGTACTTGGTGGTCTCTTGGACAACCTAATCAGACACACCTGGTGTTAGGGAGGGATATCCGTTTAGCAAATAGGGAATAATACAAAAGAGATTACCATAAACCACGAATAACAACCAAACCTACATGTATTAACACTATACATAAAACCTAACAATGCAATCTCTTGATAGTTATTTAGCAGGAAGTTCAGAGCTTTGCATGGCTTCAAAACAAGCATCAATTAGAAGGCTACACTATAAACATCACTTACAGTAAGAAGAGATCACAGGTGTAAGACCACAACAGGTTATAATCATAATGACGTTAGGACAGATCTTAGAAACATACACATTTCCCAAGATATTTCATCTACTTCATGGAACCGCCATTGTTGGAGCCCTTTGTCATTCTGTACTATTTCATTACTTAAAATTTCTTAATGTACTCTCTCCATCTTACCTTCAGTTTTCTAAGCCATTTTTCTCAAGACTCTTCTTGCCTCAGAAGGCTGGGACTGCTCTGCAAGACAAGCTATTCTATCGGGCTGAGCTAACAGATCACACAAGTGGGATCCTAACACTGCTGCCTGTGTGGTGTTCTTACAGGCCACCTTCCTTTACAGTTCACTCATCCATATTCTCTGTCCCTGATTTTACTGATCCCTTTCCACTCATATGCCCCAGTTTTTCTTTCCTCTCCCTCCCCGGCTCCCTCTTCTCCGCTCCCACTGGCTTAGTTGGCTTCTGGCCCAAACCCGCCTCCCTCCTCCTCTGCCTGCCAAATTCTTTCCAAACTGCCTCATTCAACGGTTGCTAACTCTTTAAGCTCTATGGTCTTAGATAACCAGTTTTACTGTATTTCAGATGTGATCAAATATTTATCCTATCTGGAAAAAAAAATACTTAGAAGCAGTTGATACATCCTATGAGAGAACTTACCCATAGCAGAATCAACATTTACACCTACTATCTCCACAGAGGGGAAAAATGAGCACATACAGACTTAATGTCAGCCTAATGGGTCATTTAAAGACAAATAGTGACAGAGGAATGTGATCATGGAAAACGTGAAGAGAAAATCACATTGGTTTAATCCTACTCTGTCATTAAAGTCATGTGTCATTGTACGGATCTAATTTTTTAAACTCTCCTTATTTTTCACTTTCACCCTACATGTGGTGCTATGATATTTATGTGTGTATACATATATACAGACAAGTGTACATACATACACACATGCCTAACATTAGAATCAAAGAGCACTTCTCTACTAGCCCAGAAGTTATTTATGAAAGCAAACTATGCCAATCACCAATACCATAGTACAAGTGCATTATCTTAAGCTAAACGCTGATACAGAAGTGGAAATTCCAAACAGCATCCACACAAGCAATGTTATGTTAGCAGTGAGGAAAATCTCACAGCCCTGCTGACTTACTACTTCTTTCCGGAAGAGCATAATTTAGAATAAAATGGGTTTACCTTTTATTCCTTGCCACTTACAGCTTTATTACTGTGAACATGTCACTCCCCTACTCTTCACCCTCAAAACTGGAGAAAGCAACTCCTGGCCAACCTAACTTCGGGGGCTGCCACAAGCTTGGAGAGAAGTGCCTCTGTCTTGTTACCCCCCAACTCCAGAGGACCTAAACATTTTACTGAACAAGTTAAGGTATAAAAAACAAAGGTAGAATGGACAATACCAAGAGTGAACCCTAATGTAAACTATGGACTTTAAATAATAATGATGTGTCCATGTAAGTTCACTGGTTTTAACAAATGTACCACTCTGGCGAGGGACGTGAATAATGCGGAAAGCTGTGCGTGCATAGGGGCAGAGGGTATATGGGAAATCTCTGTACCTTCCTCTCAATTTTGCTGTGAACCTAAAATATCTCTTAAAAATAAAGTCTATCAAAAAACAAACAACAACATATGAACAAAACAGTGCCCATCAATGGCTCAATAAATGTTGAATGAATAATATATGATAAAGTCCTAACAGCAACACTCCTCAAACAAAAGGGCTGGCAATCCCACTCCACAGGGCCAAGAGCACAAGTCATGTGCTGCACTCTGAATTTCTCACACCCACATTGTATCACAAAGAGTTCATTATTAAGGGCTTTAATTTGTAGATACTGCACACAATCTTCTTCCACAAGAAATCAGTAGACATTCAAGAGGGACCCAGGACAATCTTTTGGGAGGACGATGCTTACAATTCTTCTAGAAGTTCATCCTGCAGGTATACTTACACAAGAGCACAGAGATTTAGGTATAAGGTTGTTCATTAAAAGCATAAAAACGGGGACTTCCCTGGTGGCGCAGTGGTTAAGAATCCGCCTGCCAATGCAGGGGACACGGGTTCGATCCCTGATCTGGGAAGATCCCACATGCCACAGAGCAACTAAGCCCGTGCACCACAACTACTGAGCCTGCACTCTAGAGGCCACGAGCCACAACTACTGAGCCCATGTGCCACAACTACCGAAGCCTGCACGCCTAGAGCCCATGCTCCGCAACAAGAGAAGCCACCGCAAAGAGAAGCCTGCGCACCGTAATGAAGAGTAGCCCCTGCTCACCGCAACTAGAGAAAGCCTGCTCGCAGCAATGAAGACCCAACGTAGCCAAAGATAAATAAAATTAAAAAAGAAAAAAAGCATAAAAAAGGTCTTATTCTCCAGCTACACAGGGGCAGAATAAATAAATTATGGACTATCCATACAATAGGACATAGTTTAAAAGAATAAATCAGTGTTATGGGCTGAACTGTGTCCCTGCCCCTGCCCCTCCAGTCATATGTTGGAAATCCTAACCCCCTGTATCTCCAAACATGACTTTATTTAGACAGATGGCCTTTAAAGAGGTAGTTAAGATTCAATAAGGTCACTGGGGTGGACCCTAATCCAATATGACTGGTGTCCTTGTAAGAAGAAGAGATTAGGACACAGAGACACACGGAAAGAAGACCATGTGAAGACACAGGGAGAAGACAGCCATCTACAAGTTAAGGAGAGAAGCCTCCTTGATCTCGGGCTTCTAGCTCCCAGATCTGTGAGAAATTAAATTTCTGTTGTTTACACTACTTGGTCTGTGGTACTTAGGTTATGACAGCTCCAGCAAACGAAGACAGCCAGTATGCCCGGATATTTTATACGTACGCATATCTGTACGTGGGGAATATGTGTGTGGACACAAAGACCGCTAACATCGATCACCTGGGCCTAGATGAGTGGGCCTAGATGTGGGGAGGAAACTAAGACAGCCATGTCTCACTGTTTTGCTCTCCTGTCTGGGTTTTTACCATGTGCATGTATTACTCTCGTGATTAGAAAAAGAAAACGGACTATTTAAGAAAAGTAACTAAGTTTCAAGATAATGATACAGAAGTATTTGCAGTGTGGTATTGACTTGTGTGTTTTCTTTCTTTCTGAAGAAACTTTCCCTCCCCCAAATATACTGAAAGAGAAAAATTTCAAAGAGCCGTTCACACCCTCTATCTAACTTCCTTTGCAATAGCAACAGCATGAATAGCAAAGGCTTTTCTAAATAGAAGGTGCTTTGTCCTTGCCGGGGCAGAGTCCAAATGAAAGGATTAGCCAGCCTCTTGCTGCTACCTGGAGCTGGGCCTCCCCCTTAGTGTTAGTTTTCTTCTCCTGTCTAAGGTGCGTGCCCTCGTGCGCGCGTGCGTGTGCACACACACACTACCAAAACCACAGTAAATAAATACACACTCTCCTTGTCCTCCCACTGGCCTTGGGCTGACAGTTCTTCTAAGGACTGATGCCAGGCACGTGAGGAAGTGATCACAGAAGCGAAACATGAGCTAGGGCTGGTAGTAACTTCCGGGTTCTCTTGTTAAACTAAGAAGCACAATTCCTTTATTACCTAGAATTCCCTGCTGACAACACCACCAATTGGAAATAGCAAAGAATCAGGAAGAAAGCCAAAGAGATGTCATAGAATCAGCACAAACACTCTTGTGAGAGTTCCCCTCTTCCTCCCTCAGGTCTTTTTTTCACAGTTCCAACAGGCTTGCTTAAGCCCACTGGTGGGAAGAGTACAGGTCTGAGAACCAGAAGGCCTGGATTCTAACTCTGTGCAGCTCTGGGTCTTGGTTTTCCTCACTTGCACATTGAAGGAGCCTAGGCAGATGACAGAGGATAGGTAAACAGGTTTCATCTGACGCTCAACTCATTGGCAGTGCGGTCCTGAGGTAGGTTTTAAGGCTGAATGTCTCAATCCACAGGGAAAATGCAAGGACCAATGAGCACCATGTGCCTGGTGGCACCCATGCTACGTCTGTTCATCCCTGTAAGAGGTGATCTGATTGATCCCTACCATCCACAAGTTCTTAGATGTTGAAAAATGACCTGCAAGAGGCAAGCACACTGGGTTAAACCCAAAGCAAGAAGAGAGAGAGAAAAATCGATCAGAAAGAGAAGAATTAAAAAGTGGAGCAGTCAAAAGCTCTTCAAGCAGGCGCGGGTTCTATGAGCATCACCCCATTGCTTCCTGGGCTACATTCTGCGATGTTCAGCTCCCGCGGCAGTGAGATAACTCACATTCATCATAATGACTCAGGCACCCCATTAACTCGGGTTCCCTTCGTTCCACTTAGGAAGGCAAACGAGTTGCGTAGGACACTTCTGTCGCAAGAATCACCGCAAACACAGATCACATTTTTTTCAGTTCCAATGCTTTAGTTTGGGGGAATGTAAATCCCTCAGCAAAGTGGAAAACATTCATTCATTCAGACTTATTCCTTGAGAGCTCTGGACAGCCTAGTTGGCTTTAGCACGTCAAAACTAAGTTGAAACTGCAAAAGGAAAGATTGCTTCAAATCTGACACGGACCTTCATTCAGTCCCTTTTCCTGACTTGGAAATGCAGGAGCCCTAGCAGAACTGAGGAAAGACCTAAGAGATTTTTTGTTAACTACAATAATTACAATATTGTCCCTTAATAAATGGCGAGGAGGCGGGGCAGCAGTAAGGAAGTTCCTAAAAAACTGAAGTTGTTGAAGCTGCTGGAAGCAGAACCCAGGTGTTCCTGTGCAAGCTGGGGGGGAGGGCGTTAATACCAAGGAAAGAGAAGAAAAACACACAAGACATAAAACCAGGTTCAGAATATTTTATTAAAGTGAATGGTGCTATCTTTTAATTTCCATTTCCACATCTTTTGGTAACACACAATACTACTCATGCCATGTCACAGCCCACTTTCCCTCCTTCTCCTTTGAGGTTTTAGGATTATCTATGAATCACCAGCGGTCAGCAGAGAGGTAAGGAACAACCGATTCTACTTTGATAGCAGTATTTATTTAAATTCTGGACTCACAACCAATATTTTGCACCTCATTCTCCTCACTAGATGCTCAGAAACAGCTTCCCACTGAGCTTATACAGGCCTTTTCCTCCACTACAGTCAGGAGGCAGAGGCAGTGGTAAATAGCAACTCTTGCCACCGTGGTGCCACGTGCTGCCCTTTACCGGTAGCTATACGAGAGAATGATGCGACTTGAAAGCTGGGAGAACAAGAACACTCAATTCCTCTGCTCAATAAAGGCATATCTTACTGCACAAGAAATACAGGTGGCAGGTAGTCGCTAATTCACAAAAGGATTGTGTTTTAGAAACCTCAACACATATTATACATGTGTTAGTAAGTTGGTTTGTTTGGAGCTTACAGTGGATTTCTCCCACACAAAAGAATACAGGGGAACCTAGTAAAGCTTACTTAATCCATAATAATATTAGCTAACACTTATTAATCCCTTGCTCTTTGCAAGGTACTACAACTTATCATTAGCTGTTATATCAACCCCACCGGACAGAGCTGGTGAGTGGTAGAGCCAGGATTGGAATCTGTAGGCTCTTTGCCATTCTGCTCTATTCACTGCTGGCATATACAGAGGGTGCACTGGACAGACAACACTGGCCTGAAACTTTGGTTTCCTACAGAAGGGAAATTGGCTGTGTGGGAAGGAAGCAGCAAGTGAGGAAGCAGTTTTTCTCTCCTGCCCTCAGGGGTACAGTAAGCATTCAACAGGTATCTGAAGAAGGCATCTCCCTCTGTGTGCCCCTCCTCTCTCCTGGCAACCTCTGGCTGCAGTGGACCCGGATGCCCTCTATTAGCGCCCTGCCAGAGCGGCTCAACCACTCCCATTACCAAGCTCCCCCCTCTCTCACCCCCAAGCCCTAGCCCACTTTAAAAGCCCTACTACCCCTAATCCTATGGAAAATAACCAGGCCATTCATTCACTCAACTAATGGTTAGTATACTACATACCCAGTTGTGCAATGTTAATTCCTGGGAATGCAGCAATAAACAACAGACCTTGTTTCTACCCGTGAAATGACCCTATGGGGCATTCCCCCAAACCCTCTGCTTCAGCTCCTCTCTGAAGTACCTAGATAACAGCATCTAATGCACATTCCTGAGTTGCTTGGCAGATGTGAAAACCTCCACCAAATGAAAGACGTGAACTACCTGATGACCATGAGCACATAGCCCCCAGACCTACTGGTGCCTAAGGACTGGTAGTGTTAACCCCTGTGACACTGCCCTGTTACCTCACCATCAGCCAATCAGAGAACTGTGCACAAGCTGATCAGAAAGAGCTTCTTCCCTCATCTGTGACCCTCTTCCCTCATCTGGCCTTAAAAATGCTTTGCTGAAACCCTTCGGGGAGTTCGGGGTTTTGGAGGGGGCACGAGCCACCCGTCTCCTTGCGTGGCCCTGCAACAAACCTTTCTCTGCTCCAAACTCCGAAGTTTGGGTTTGTTTGTCCTCACTGTGTGTCGCGCACACGAACTTGCGTTAACATAACAAGTTGTTTAGAAGAAAGGAACCTGGATGCTCCTTTCTGTACTGGAAGGAGTACTGATCACTGACATAATGGTGCATTCATATCACTGAATCCAATGCACCCACTGAAATGATTATACAGGAAAAGATACAGCCATGGAAAGATGTCCACACTGCATTAACTGAAAATAGATAATAACACAACAGTATAGAGCATGATAGCATTTGGGGTAAAATTATAACAAGATATAGATCTGCAATAACAACAACAAAAAACAATCTAAAAGGATATACCAGTATGTCAATGGTAGTTAACAGAATTGTAGGATTATGAGTGACTACGCTTTTCTGTATTTTCTGAACTCTTTGTAACCAGCACATATCTTGTAATTAGAAAAACACTTCAAGTTTCTCTTTTGGAAGAAAACAAAACAACATTTCTCTTCTACCTTACAGGTCGTAAGCACTCAAGTACTTGCTAAACGAATCAGCCAGCGAGTAAATGAGATCTACTTCTGCTACGTGATTGGTAGAAAACAGCCAGAGTGAACTATCACTGTAACTGAGGCATAAAACTAGAAAATTCTACTGTGCTTTTTTTTTTTTTTTTTTTTGTGGTACGCGGGCCTCTCACTGTTGTGGCCTCTCCCATTGCGGAGCACAGGCTCCGGACGCGCAGGCTCAGCGGCCATGGCTCACGGGCCCAGCCGCTCCGCGGCATGTGGGATCTTCCCAGATCGGGGCACGAACCCGTGTCCCCTGCATCGGCAGGCAAACTCTCAACCACTGTGCCACCAGGGAAGCCCTGTGCTGTATTTTTAAGTATGGTTAAGACGGTGAATTTTGTTTTTACCTCAATTTAAAAATTTTTTTAACCCTTATAAAGTTTTTTAGAGTTTAATTGCTATAAATAAACCTCTACTTGGTAGAATTTGAAGCAAATGAAAATGAAATAGGAAAAATTAAATGGCTACCTAAGAGTGCAAGTTGAACAAGAAGCTGTGTATTTGCCTGGCCCAGAAATTGGCTCTTGTGTTTCCTTCTTTTCAGGTTCTTAAGTTTTTCCCTTTTGAGTTCAGAGAATCACTTAAAGCTCCAAGATTTTCACAATCTTTTCCATAACTGTCACGACACGATTCTGGAGGGTTGTCGGAAAGGAGTCTGGGACAGGAGGTTTCTCACACAGGTTTCAACATTCTAGAACGTGCTGGTTTCAACAGCATTTCCATGAAAAGCATTGTCAAGGGTCAGTGTCCTTCCTTCATGAGCACTGAGTACCCACAGCCACTGGGACCGAATCTGAAACAGGCAAAGGAGAGGTCATCAACACCCACCAAGCCAGCACTGGCTTTTGGGTCACAACGAATCTGGACACAACCGTTCCCCTTGTTGGGAGTCTCTTTCTCACGAGGTTAGGGTTACTTACAGAATGCTGATTGAGTTCTCTGTTCTCAGACAGCACTTGGATTCTTTGAGTCATTCCCTCACACCACCCTCCGCTTAATGCATCTTCTAAAAAATACCACACTCGATATACTTTAGTAAGTTGGTGGAGAGAACCTATAAGGTTTAAGATTAAAAGGTAAACTAACTGTTTTCTGTTGAACTGCCAGAAAGCAGAAACACTCGTGGGAGACAGATCATTTAGAGCAAAGTTTGTCAAACTCTTTGGGGCACCATTGGGAGCCCCATAATTCTTTGGGGGGGGTTGCTGTCCTGTGCACTGTGGCATGTTTAGCAGCATCCTTGGCCTCTCCCCACTATGTGCCAGTAGCAAGCCCCCCTCTTCTCCCTCACAAGTGGAGACGATCAGAAATGTCTCAGACAAATGCCCTCCCCCATTCTCGATGGAGCCAGGCTGTCTGGGTTCACACCAAAGCTCCAATGCAGCCTGGTTAAGCGGCCTTGGGCCAATTCTTTACCTCTCCAGGTTTCAATTATCTCATTGTTAAGTGGGAATAAAAATACCTACTTCACAGGGTTGTTGTGAGGATTAAATGAGTCAGTTCAGGAAAAGCTCTCAGCGCAGAGCCTAATACAGGGTATCCATCCACTTTCCCAAGAAAGCCACCTGTACTTATCATCTACATCATCAATAGTCATGTCCCTCCTCCCCAGAGAGGCCCCCCTCCTCAGTCCATCAGGTAGATATGGAAAGAGGTAAAGATGGGAGGGGGATGGGATCAAATCATTACTACCTCACTTATAACAATGCTTTCATTTTTCTGCCCTAATGTGAATGATAAATGCATATGTTGAAGGAAAATACTTTCAGAAATAAAACTTCTGAGATCTAAACCCAGGAAAGCATCCTAGCAACCTGGGGAAAAGTTGTCATGTGTGTGGAAGCACTTCCCACGTGCCCTCTGTATTTCCACTGAGGAACAAGCAAGGCAATCAGAACATTCATTTGCACCCACTGAAGCCACAAATACCTGCAGCAGAACAGTTCTGAGAAAGATGAGTTAAGCAAGTTCCAGAAAAAAAATGCTGTAGGAAAACAAAACCTTGAAATTCAAAATGGAAAAGTGTAGGACAATGGGAAGAAAAGTGCTCATTAGGTTTAAACCATTTTTAAAAGTCAGTTTTAAGGCTTCTCATCAAAATGAGAGAGGGGGGCAAAATCCTGCTTGTTCCACTTCATAATAGCTTATCAACAAACAGTCAATGAAACACAAAGCCCAAAATTTGCCTGGTTGTGTCGTGGAGATTATGCCGCAACGAAGAAATCTGCCAAGCCCTTTCTAAGAGGTCCTTTACGCCAGCCCAATCCCCAGACACTGCCAATCCTGGTGATGGAGGCCACAGAGCCAACTAGATCCAAGTGTGCTCTGGGGAGGAGAACGGAAATGGGCTCATTTCACAGACAGTTCCAGCAGGCATGACCTCAGAGCTCAGGTGGGCCAGCAGTTTCAAGGGATTAGCAGTGCACTCCTTTCCCTACCAAGTGAAATCCCATGTGCAACTCCAACGTATAAAACATATGGGTGCACTAAAACACTACAAATGTTCTTATATATACATACAACACACATTTATCAAATGCTGACTAGTGACCAGGCACTGTTCTAGGAGCTAGGAGTACAGTCGCTGCCCTCATGGAGCTTACATTCTAGTCGATTTATATCAAACACGGCATCCCCCAAATTCCACCCAAACTGGGACATGTCGCAGCACCTAGGTTGAAAACCTCTGACCCAGTCCAGTCCCCTTATTTTCCTGATATGAAATCGGAGGCCCAGAAAGGTTAGGTTATTTGACTGAAGGACAAATCTAGTGGTGGGCATCAGTGGACCAGCAAAAAACACAGCATTTGAGACAATTCAGCAGTCTGGAGGGAGGACGAGCTAAAAACTCAGCCCGTGGGTCCCACACTTCTGCATCCATAGCGCAATCAACTCACAGACACGCAAACCCACTAAAACGTGGCACCATAAGTAGTTGAAACAACGCTCTGTCGACTCCAGCAAGAAGGCAGTAAGTGTCTAAGTGTCTAGTACAGTTTGAAAGGTTTCCATCACAACACAGTTAAAGTGATGGCATTTTATGGCTCACGATGAGTCAGCCCTGGGGTGGCCACAAAACTGACCTCTCTGGAAGCTACGGGCTATGGCTGCTAAGTGCCCAAGCCCCTGAGGCGCCTCCCTCCCTACTTCTGAGAAGCAGGCAAGCCCCTCCCCGCATCCCTCACACTGCTCAAGACACCTCCGACCCCTGACAAGTGACAAGCTGGCTATCTCTGAAGGTGAGACTAGCTGCAGTGGTTCTGTGCAAGGACAGACTCACACACGCCTCCTGCCCTAGATTTTCCAGCAGTCAGGATTTCATTTAATCCTATTCTTTAGGATTCCCAGAATGCCTGATAGTAGGTGACGTTTTAAACCTGTTTTCACATAAACGAATAGAAAAACTGGAAAAGAGAAATGCCAGACAAAGGCCTCTGGCTTGGAAAACCCGTTCCCGTACGGCGCCAGCCCTCAGGGGCGGGGAAGGGAGAGAGAAAGGGCCGCAGTAGCTCTCACTGGGACCCTCCTACAGGGACGCCCTCACCCGTCTCTCCACATGAAAGCCTGGTGGCCACATGAAAGGTCCTGGTCCCGCAGCCTTTTCTCAGAGCTGGAGTAACAGCTGCACTGTTTTCCTACAGCTGAGAAAACACCTTCTCACAGTTGAGATTGCCATTCCTCAGTCCCTCAAAGATTCAGGAAGCCTTCTTCCCAGCCCCCTTCTCCTTCCATCCCCAGAAGTTTACCTCCTCCCTCATACTTGTAGCTTGAAGAGGAAGGAATGAATAGGTGTGTACCCTTCCCCCAGGCAAATATCCACAGTTAACTGCCTTTTTTGGTTGAAGAGCTGCCCAGGGGCCCAGTGGATCTTATCAGCAACCCGCCTACCCTCTTCTGAACCTGGGCCTCGTGACAAGGCCAGCTGGCACCAAACCCTAGGTGTCAGGGTTTGTGAGGTTGCTTTTATTCAGCGACAGGCAGCTTTCATCACACCGGCCGGCAGAGAACTCTCACACATGTGCAACTCCCCCCTGCGACCGCGCCCCCATCCTGAGAAGCTTCCTGTTAATGTTCTTAAAATACCTCTGCAAAAGGGACCAAGGCCACACACGAAGGAGTGCATGAATCATATTTTTTCCTATCAAAATATCAACAGAAATGAAAATATTCTTATATAGCCCCCCCCCCCCCCGCCGCAACCTTCACCTTCATATTTTTAATCCATCAGAGCACTGGCTATGCCAGCAAGGAGGGCAGAGGGGAGTCTAAGGGATGTTCTCCCAGGGGCATTCTTTTCAATGACAGAAGTCACTTCCCAAGTTGGGAGTGGTGTTCCCTCTGCCACTTAAAACTACAAAGATAGAGCCCTTCTACTGGCCCTACACTGTGGAAGAACAGTACCCCGGCATCAAAACCAAACGCCACGGATCAAAAAGCCAGGCTGACACACATACTCAATGAACTGTTACTGGGCTGCAAGGTAAATAGGCCCAAGGGGTAGGCGGTTCAGGAAATGGACCTGAATTACTGTGATTTGTTCAGTCACACCCGGTGTTTCTCAAGCCAGCTGGGTGGAGTGGATAGGGGGTAGACAGATTAGAGGGTTCCCTGCAGGAGTCTGGTCTGTCGCGCCCCTCCTTCCTTCCCCCAGGGAAATCCAAGGGTCAAGGGGCCCAAGTGGGGCAAATGCCAGGTTGGGGCCAGGGCAGGACTGACGGAGGGTGCCTCACAGAGAGAGAGGGAATCAGCCAGCACAAGGCCCGAGCTCCTGCACAGGAAGCTGGGGGGATGGGGGCAGCAATGAAGTCAAAGTCGCGAAGAAACCTTCCTGGCCCCTGACTTGGTGGTGGCAGGAGGGGGAGGCCCAGGAAGCCAAGAGCTGCTGGAGTGACAAGAGCGCATCTGGTGGGGATGTGGTGAGAGCACAGGGCTATGGACAAGAGCCTGGATGAGGGGATGGACAGAGGAAGTGCAGGAAGGCCCCCAAACAGACGGGCCCAGAGTAGACTAAGGCACAGACTGCTTCACAGCAAGAGCAGAGAGCGCTCGGCAAATCCTGAGGTGCCCGAGCTCAAGGTGCCAAGTGTGGCTCCTGGGCCAGCAGTGTGGGCATCGCTGGGAGCCCGTCAGGTCCCAGCCCCCAACTACCACTCAGAACTGGAATCTGCACTTATTCAATAATAAGCTCCCAGGTGATCTGTGGCTCCTTCAATGCTGTACCCAAGCTCAGGGAACTAGGGTGAGGGCTTTGCCTCTGCAGCGGCAGGGCCTCCTCTTCCACGGATCTGGAACAAGCCAATGGCAGGTGCGGGTGTGTGTTTAAGGAAGACATTTCACACCCCTCACAGGAAGCTCCCGAGCTCTCCACTCAGGAGGACTCTTCAGGGATGGCAAATAGGGAACGCACGTTTCCAGGGGGATCAAACACTGCTTCAATATGACAAGATAAGGGGATTCCGACAGACACGTATGCGGTCCCTGAAAAAGATGTCGTTAAATAATTTAATATGGGAAAATGCTCACGGACACATCCTTAGGAAAAGACAGAGTAAACACACTAAAATATTAACCAGAGCTGTGATTTTTAAATCATCTTTGTGTTCTTTACCTTGTCCTGATTTTTCCAGGTTTTCAACATTAGGATGAATTTCATAACAAGTTCTTTTAATTAAAAGAAAATTATGCAAAATTTTAATCAGTGAAGAATAAAAGAGTAGAAGTCTTCCGACCCGGAAAAAAGTACAAAGCCCATTTAATTTGCTACCTTCCACATATGCTATGACTTGCTATCTAGCTGTCTATTTTATTTATAAAATTCATTCTAGGAATTCCCTGGCAGTCCAATGGTTAGGCCTCCGCGCTTCCACTGCAGGGGGCACAGGTTTGGTCCCTGGTCGGGAAACTAAAATCCCGCACGCCGCGCAGTACGGTAAGAAAAAAAACAAAAAAAAAGAAAAATTCATTCTCTTGGAGTACATTAAAAAAACAAGACAACCTTGGCAAAATCAAAGAATATCAGAAGGGAAGAAATACCGTAAGCAGTTCACGCAGCTCAATATCAAAAAAACAAACAACCCAATCCAAAAGTGAGCAGAAGACCTAAACAGACATTTCTCCAAAGAAGACATACAGATTGCCAACAGACACATGAAAGAATGCTCAACATCACTAATTATTAGAGAAATGCAAATCAAAACTAAATGAGGGAAAAAAAAAAAAAAACACTAAATGAGGGGGCTTCCCTGGTGGCGCAGTGGTTGAGAATCTGCCTGCCAATGCAGGGGACACGACACCAGTCAGAATGGCCATCATCAAAAAATCTAGAAACAATAAATGCTGGAGAGGGTGTGGAGAAAAGGGAACCCTCCTGCACTGTTGCTGGGAATGTAAATTGATACAGCCACTATGGAGAACAGTATGGAGGTTCCTTAAAAAACTAAAAATAGAATTACCATATGACCCAGCAATCCCACTACTGGGCATATACCCTGAGAAAACTATAATTCAAAAAGAGTCATGTACCACGATGTTCACTGCAGCTCTATTTACAATAGCCAGGACATGGAAGCAACCTAAGTGTCCATCGACAGATGAATGGATAAAGAAGATGTGGCACATATATACAATGGAATATTACTCAGCCATAAAAAGAAACGAAATTTAATTATTTGTAGTGAGGTGGATTGACCTAGAGACTGTCATACAGAATGAAGTCAGAAAGAGAAAAATAAATACCGTATGCTAACACGTATATATGGAATCTAAAAAAAAAAAAAAAATGTTCTGAAGAACCTAGGGGCAGGACAGGAATAAAGACACAGATGTAGAGAATGGACTTGAGGACACCGGGAGGGGGAAGGGTAAGCTGGGACGAAGTGAGAGAGTGGCATGGACTTATATACACTACCAAATGTAAAATAGATAGCTAGTGGGAAGCAGCTGCATAGCACAGGGAGATCAGCTCAGTGCTTTGTGACCACTTAGAGGGGTGGGACAGGGAAGGTGGGAGGGAGACGCAAGAAGGAGGAGATACGGGGATATATGTATATGTATAGCTGATTCACTTTGTTATGTTATAAAGCAGAAACTAACACACCATTGCAAAGCAATTATACTCTAATAAAGGTGTTTAAAAAAATGACATAAAATTCAAAAAAAACAATCCAAAGAATTATATGCTGTTCTACCATCAAAACACCGAAAATTAAAGCTGGGAATGTCTTAAAAAAAAAAAAGACTGGGAGTGTCTTAAGCAACCAGGGAGATCCTTCTACCCAGTACTCATTATAAATAATAGTTACCTACCATTTCTTAAACACTTCCTCTGTATCAAGGTACTACACTAAGGTGTTTTCAAGACATTCTTTGATTTAATCTTTTTTTTTGGCCGCAAGGCATGCGGGATCTTAGTTCCCTAACCAGGGATTGAACCGGTGCCACCTGCAGTGGAAGCGGAGTCCTAACCACTGCACCGCCAGGGAATTCCCTGATTTAATCTTCAGAAGAGCCCTATGATTTAAGTATCACAATCCCCATTTTACAGATAAGGAAACCTCAATCTCTGATTGCAAAGCCCATCAGGATTTCGAAAACTGCTGTTACATTACCACATCCCCAGGAGACCTGGAGTACACTGTTTTAAAGCCTCCTCCACCTGCCCCCATACAGAAACATAAAATCAAGAAAGACCCAAAAGCACCTAAATGCACACAAGACCTGAGGCAGTCCGAAGGGTCCATTAGATATGCATCGTCCTCACAGGCCCTCACTCAGCACCATTCCAAAGGCTTGCTGTAGTATAATACAGCCAAGGCCTTCCGCATCAAGTATCATTCTGAAAGATACTTGGCAGTGTTTATTCTTCTTATAAGTTGTGGTAGCAGTAGTAATAATAATTTTTTTAATAATAGAAAATTGTATTGTGTATTCTCTAGGTGCCAGGTAGGGCCCTAAATTCCTAACATAGTTTCATTTCATCCTCACAATCCTGTGAGGCAGATAATGATTTACCAGTTTTTCACTGGTATTTTTGCCATCTTTTCACAAATGAGAAAGTATTACTTAACTTTTTGGCATGAAAATGTACCCCTTTTAGAATCAGAGAAAAAATTTATAAGTTATGCTGACTTTGAAAGAGTGATGTAAAGACAAAAGAAGAAGCAGAGGAAAGGAGAAAAGAGAGAAAAAGGAAAACAGAATGTCGATTCCATATTTTTCACAAACGAGAAAACTGATGTGGACAGAAGTGAGGCAACTTTCCTAAGGTCCTGAGATGTGAACTCAGTCAGCCCGGTCCTAACACTCAAACCCAAACCTTTATGGTGCCATCTCTAGGATGGCGCAGCCACCAAGAGCTACTGACATACACTCAGGATAAAATTATAGTCTACAGAGAGGGATGATGTTTAAAAGTTTCTAGCAATTATTTTGGACTCTAGCTTTAAAAACAGACACTAAGCATAAAAGAGAGTGAAACTGAGTTTGGCACTTTGCAGCAAGCCTAAAATCTGAACTACAATCCAAATCTCCTTTTATCATTCGCCTTCTTCTTTCAACTATTACGTTAAGGAAAAAAATTCAGGTTGCCTACATTCTCAATCATTATGATACTGCACAAAATGTCCATTTCTAAACTGTCCCATGATTCACATTTTTCCCATTGCTAACATGAGAACACCTCCCACGCTTTCTAATAGAAATGAAAAGATCATTCTGAACTCTTCCAAACGAATTATACAACAACAAGATACTTAAGCAAAAGACAGAAAACAAAAATTACACTTAGGCTTAAAGTAAATTTCATGGTAAGTTCAGAAGACTCCCTTTCCCTCAAAATATCACATAGAAACTTCTTTTTTTAATTTAACTTCTTGGGATCATCTCTTCAGAGACTGCATAAAACAAAATAGTTTTTCAACCAACCTCTGAAGTTATCAAATAACTGAAAAGTGATCAATATAAACAAACAAGAATTTGAAGTCACCTACATTAAACATGCACAATTTAAGACAACACTAGGCAAGAGTAAAAGTAAACAAACAACAGGAACTTGCTCCTTTGTAGGTAGGAATCCCTTGGCCAGTGGAGCAATGCAAACAGACTTGTTCCCCCGTATCAAGGCGATAATGATGACATCTTTAAGGAGGACATGAGATCAGCCATGTAAAGTGCTCAGCCCACGTGCCTGGCACATAGTAAGTGTTCAACATTAGCTTGTATTAAATGCTCATCCCATCAATACAAGGTTACTTACCAGCTCTGCACCTCAATCACCTCATCTACAAAATAGAGGTAATAGTTCCAACATCATAGGATTGTTAGGACAGAAAATGTAGTAAAGCACTTAGAGCAACTATGTTAGTTACCAATATTATTCTTAGCGCCCTCAAAAAAGAAGCTGAGAGGCTTACAGGGCTGGGGTCTGAACCCAGTAGCTCCAAAGTAGCTAGCATCTCATTTCCTCAAACGCAAAGCTGGAGCTGACGCTTAGGAGATTTACCCGGCTGCCAGCTCTCTTCCCATGGCACAAGGAACAAGGGGACAAGGAACCTGTGGAAGCTTGTTCCCAAAGGACAAGGAACCTACGGGCTCCCTTCTTCCTGGCAGTTCCACCTGCTCCAGCAATGTGCAGCTTCAGCGTCCTCAGCCCCATCACCCAAACCTCACATCTAACCAAAAAGTTATTCCCCTTTGCATTTCTGTTTGCCGACTTTTTCCAGAAGGATTTTGTTGGGGGGTGGGAGGGGGGTGTTTTGTAACTATGTAAACAAAAACAACAACAAAGGCAACTGCTCCCATTTCTGCAGCACTCACTCCCAAATGCTAGGATGGACTCTTACGTGTGGATAGTTTCTTCCAACCTGTGAGATAATTACTTTTGTTATTATCCCCAGTGCTGCAATGAGAAACTTGGGCTCAAGAAGATAAGTTGCCCAAGGTCACAGCTCATTAAGGGTGAGGACAGGGCCCAAACCCAGGTGTGATGTAAAGTCAGCATTCTTAACTGCCTCACCAAACTAAATGTGGAAAAGAAAAAAGGAAAGAGGGATTAGCACCTTCGAAAAACAATAACTGCTTTGGAAAATCCAATCAAAATTCATTTTCTAATGAAGTTATTGCTTAATAAATGAAAATATTACATAAAGAGCTGGCTAGTGCTGCATACAGCAAGGAAGCGTACTTCAGCCCTGACAACTCCATGACTCAGAAGCACAGTTTAACAGTGATATAGGGACGACTCCAGTTTCCACTGACACCGTATTTATACTTTGTGATTTGTATAAAGAAAACCATTTTTCATGCCTCCCAACATCTACCACAGCCCTGTGAAACCTACAGTTAGAAATCTGAAAATATTTAATCTCATGACCACACGAAGAAATGAGCCAACCATCTAAGACTGACTGGTCACCAGTCCCCAAACTGCAACCTCCAGCTCACTGACCAACAGTCCCACTGTGTCTAAATCCCAGATGGATAATTCCTCCAATGTAGCATCAATTTTTAAAAATTAATAGAATTGAGAGCCCAGAAATAAACACTAACATTTATGGTCAATTAATTTCTGACAAGTGGGCCAAGTTAATGCACTGGAGAAAAAAAACAGTATTTTCAATAAACAGTGCTAGAGCTATTGATAGATACCCAAATGCAAAAGAATAAAGCTGGACCCATTCCTTATACCAAACACAAAAATTAACTCAAAAAACGGACCAAAGACCTAAACGTATGAGCTAAAACTATGAAACTCTTAGAAGAAAACACAGGACTAAATCTCCATGACCTTGGGTTGGACAAAGCACTTTTTAGACACAAGATACAGCACAAGCCAGGAAAGAAAAAATTATTACATTGGACTACATCAAAATTTTAAAAATTTTATGTTGCAAATGAGGCCATCAAGAAAATGAAAAGATAACTCACAGAATGAGAAAACATTTGCAAATCACATATCTTACAGAGCTGGTATCTAGAATATAAAAAGAACTCTTAATATTCAATTTTGAAAAAACCCAACTTAGAAATGAGCAAAGGATCTGAACAGACATTTCTCCAAAGAAGATATGAATAGACAATAAGCACCTGAAAAGATGCTCAACATCATTAGTTATTAGGAAAATGCAAATCAAAACCAAAATGAGATACTTCACAAACTAGGGTGGATATAATTTTAAAAAAAGAAAAAAACAGACAATAATAAGCATTGGTGAGGATATGGATAAATTAGAACCCACATACACTGCTGGTAGGAATATAAGATGCAGCAGCCTCTTTGGAAAATGATTTATTTAAAACAGCCATAAAGTGGAAACAACCTAAACAACCATCAACTGAAAAATGGATGAGTTAAATGTGGTATATGGCATAAAAAGGAATGAAGTACTGACACATACTACAACATGGATGAACCTTGAAAACATGCTACGTGAAAGAAGTCAGTCATAAAAGCCACATATTGTACAATTCCATTCACATGCAATGTTCAGAACAGGCAAATCCATAGAGTCAGAAAGTAAATTAACAGTTGTCAGGGATCTGAGGAAGTTTGGGGAGAAACTGGGAACAACTGCTAACGGTCACAGAGGTGATAAAAATGTCCTAATATTAGACTGTAGTGATGGTTGTACAACTTTGTGAATATACTAAAAACCACTGAATTTTTACACTTTAAATGGATGAGCTAGGGACCTCCCTGGTGGTCCAGTGGTTAAGACTCTGGGCTCCCAATGAAGGGGGCCCGGGTTCAATCCCTTGTCAGGGAACTAGATCCCACATGCTGCAGCTAAGAGTCAGCACCCCACAACTAAAAGATCCTGCACACCACAACTAAGACCCAGTGCAGCCAAATAAATAAATACATAAATATTTTAAAAAATAAATAAATGGATGAGCTATATGGTATGTGAACTATATCTAAAAACTAACTTTTAAAATTTTATAAAGAATTTCTTTAATTAAAAAAACCTAATATAGTCATTTTTATAAGACAAATAAGAAAGTATCCAAAAAAAGAAAAAAGAGGAAATCTAAAATAATAATTTTAAAAGGCTGGACATTTCTGCTCAAGAGAGAAGTAAACACTTGGGCATTGCTCCAACTCACTTTAAGGATAAGAATAAAACTATGAGGTTTTCTTGAACACCTGTTAACTTAAACAGGAATAAAGTGTTCCCAAGGGCAAATTCCCAGCACTTTGGAGCTGAAATTGTTCCATGTGATTCTCAAATTATTGGTCAGCTATAAAATGCTTTGTAAAGTTTACATTAAGTATTTCACGGATCTTTCAACATTGAGTTTTCTTAAGAGACTGCACATTGGAAATGGCTGATTCTCAGTACTGGAGGCTCCCATTCCTCTAACAATTTTCTTGTATCAAAAACAGCCCTTTCAATACTTCCTAGTAACCCACAGCCAGCAGCAGCACCCCGACAAAGACTGATCTGACAGCTTAACTATAATCTTGGCACCCACTTTTGTGGGTGGCACACTTTTTTTTTTCTAGTTCTATTCACTTCAGTACACTTTAGTCAAGAAAAGCCTGCATTTACATATGTAACTTGTGGGTAATGCAGATAATAATAAATCATACCACACACCCTTATCAGCGGGCAACCAAGCTGATAATCTCAGTTTCCTGTCTCTCTGGACTCAGGTTTCTTGTCACCAGAATTGGCTCTTAATTATTCAACTGTACTGTCTCTGGACTACCCACAAAAAAAGCTTACAAAATGCATACCGGAAATATATCTAAATGAACTCTCTCACCTTAAAGCATGCTTTTCCTTCTCCTATCAGACACATAACTTTATCTAACTAGCTTAGCTTAAGCACTCAATCTTAATATGACACTTCTGAGCAACACTGAAAGTAAACTACATCCAAAATACAACCTGCTGTCTGTATGTCAAGTTTTGAATGCATATTATATAAGCCAAGGTGGTGCTGTGGTAGAATCATCTACCTTGCTTATCTGTGTCTTTTTCATTTCCGTATGTACTACTGGAAGTAGGATTCAGTCCATTTTGCAGTTCTAAACTCCATGGAAAAATTATCAAGGCCAAACCACCAAGTGGTTCTTATCTGGGCAGCACCATCCTCCCTCTGTGGCCTTGTGGGTTGTTGCTTATAAAGGTGGAGACTGTTTTCACAAAGACTAGTGAGTGCTACTGATATCTAACTGGCTTAGCTTAGGCACTAAATCTTAATGTTATCAAGCATACTAAATACCAGCTCAGGACTCCCTCAAGAGAAAGAACTGCTTCACCCAAAATTCCAACAGCACTGCCCCGGGGACCCACTAGTTAAAGATCGTTCCTCCCAAAAGCCACAACTCACTTGATTAGTTATAGCTTTTTCTTTAACTCTTCTAATAAAAGCCCTATAGAATAGATACTTTTTTTTGATCAGGAGCTCCCTCCCTACTTTCTCTTAGTACCTCAAGCATTTTTATTACTCTCAGAGTCTTAGAAAGATCGGGAAGGGGAAATGGAAGGACAGTGCTGAGTGGAGGAGAAGAGGGGCATCTCTCTAAAATCTGGGAATTCGGTCAGGTCAGACTCACAATGAAGGGGAAATGGGATAAGTATCAGCCTCTTCCAGCGCTCTGTGCCCCGCTTTCTTTCTGCCATGTCACAGCAGGAAAATGAAGTCAGAGACTCAGCTCTGCTGCACCTCTAGCTTCCAAGAAAATACAAACCCATGACAACCCTCATCCCTCTCCTCCCCCCATCATAAGGAAATAATTTACTGCTTCATGCTTTTCAAAGCCTGCAGCCAGAAGCCACTGCTGGGTATAACAATTTGCATAGAGTGCCTCATTGGTTAACCAGCTCAATCTAAATGGCCTAATACCCCTTACTCAGCAACCTGCAACTTTCACAAACTACACGGCTTGGTAAGAAATAAAAAAGCACATTCTAAAAAACTGCTTTCTGCTAAAGCCCATGATCCACAGATGAAGCAGAACTTCCTGGAAAAAAGAAATTCAAACAACTGCTTGGGAGTTTAAGAGAAGAGAGAGGACAAAAGGTTTAAACTGATTTGACTGCAGCAAAATACAGTGGAAAAAAACCAATGTGAGATTTCAACCATAAGATTATGTTTAAAATCTGCAGCCATGAACTCTGTTGAACTGCAGATGTCTTCAGAAAAAGCCCAACACTCACCCATTCTCCCTCTTGTCATTTACCAAATGTCCACTGTGTACAGGCCACGGGGGCACACCAAAGGCCAGGGTAGCAGGCCAGGGTGGCAGTCCCTGCTGCACGCTGATTAGCTGTGTGAATCTGGAAGAGGGCCTGAGCTCTGCAGGCCTGTCTCTTCAATAACATGAGAGGGTGGACATGCCACTCCCTTAAGGATTCATCTAGCTCCAGAGATGACGGTGTAACTAACCAGATTCTCACAGTCCATAAGGTACCTGAGAATGGTAACCCACCAAAGGAGTGACAGGCTTCACTCACATCAGAAACCTCATGGTCAGCAGTGAGACTTTCTCTGGCTTGCTGCCAACCAAAAACTTCCCATGATGGTTCTAATTTCAAACTGCCCGACCATTATCCTTAAAAACTATTTGGGAGTGCTAGAAGTTCCAATAATTTTGCTTCCGACTGAAACTTCTCATACCCAGAGGTACAATTCCCCTCTGTCAGCATGTCCCAATTTTCAGTTTAAGGTTTGGGTAGACAGTGAGGATTTTCGTAACCAGGAGAGCTGCGTCAACCCAACTGTGGTCCTCTATTCCCCAGGAGCCAGAGCCCATTCCCACCTTCAATGCTGCCTCTTCTATACAAAACCACTGCAACTCTCTCCAAGTTCCGGGACAGCAAGTCATTTCAGCCTGGGGAGGCTGGCAGGAAGAGGAACTCAACCAGAGCTCCCTAAAATGAAGTAGAGCTGTTTCCAAAGATAGGAAGAGTTCCTATCTCTGAAGTTGTTCACTTACTATAGTACAAGAAATCTGAGCACAACTGGGTGGGAGGAGCAGAAGACCCTTCCAGCCACTTCCAGTACCAACTTTCTGGGAGTTGGTCCAAAGAGAAGCAGCGGGCCCAGCTCCTCCCTCACGCAGCTAACAGGCATACGAATTGGTCGGCCTTTCTGAAGGTTTGCAACGTCCAGGGCTTCTGACATATGCATTTTATAGCTGGTTCTGCTATACTTGCTCTGAAAATACAAATTTGTTCCAACAGGATTGATATGGAAGGAGTTTAGAGCATCTCACCCCAGGATATGCCATTTTGGCATATTGATTATTTTGAGTTAAGGCACCTGAGAAACAGCAGGTGCAAGAAGGGCACTCTGACCTTCATGTTTCTTCCTGAAAGCAGAAGATGACATTCCCACGTGAGAGGCGCTCTCCCTGTACCAGAAGGAAGACATTCTTAACAAGGACAAGAAGTTGAGATGGAGAGAATTCTACACAAAGAGACCTTATAAAAATAATTTTTATCTTCCTTTCACCTCCCCACATAATTTAGTCATTTTTCCACAACTGCCTCTCTTTGTTCAAGCTAATATAAAAGTAGGTTTCACTATTTCTTGGTTCTTCATTTCCTTATGAGGGCTCCCAGGTCAAATATAACTTGTGTTAAATGAATGTGTATGTTTTTCTCCTGTTAATCTTCGTCAGTTTAATTTTCAGATCCAGCCAGAGAGCCTAAAAGGGTCAAGAAAAACTTTTTCCTCCCCTACCATGTTAGGGGACAATAAGGGCAAAACGGGACAAGCAGTTTTGTCTGTGAGAAACATATACTGAAGGCAGAACACTGTGCCCAGCTGAACTGAACTACATAGAACATATGAAACACACACTCCTCCACTCCACCTGCATTATGAGTCACTCAAAAGCACATCTGGTGTTAACAACTTTCCATCCAATTTCAGATAACCCTCCATCCACCACTTCACAACAACTCACAGCTGCAACTTTTCCGACACCTGCTTCCACAAGCAAATTTCAGGTCTTTTTCAAGGTCAAGTGCCAAATTTTCGTAGTATTACATATCTCTTAACCATTTAACATCTGTAGAACTGTAATATTTTTACCAGGTTCCCTTTTGTGTGTGTGTGTGTGTGTGCACGCGCGCATCACTGACAAAACTTTCAATGCTGTGCTCCAACCCCATTTTCCCCACAAGGCCTGTGGTTTTTGCTGTTCCATTCTGCATAGTGTGATTTTTAGGAATGCATATTCATGTTGTGTTACAGAAGGACTATTTCCAGAGCTCTAACCTAAAGGGGCATGGGACTAAAGAAAGATTACATAAGAGTTACTTAAGTTTTTTGGGTTTTTTTTAATGTACTAAACATTTAATAAAGGGTAAATAGTGAAATAAATGTCCACGTGATCAATTAAATGTGATACTGCCATTAAAATGTTCTCATTTTTACGATATGTGGAAATGTCCATAATGTTGTGTGAAAGTAGCTAGGATATAAAACAGTACATAAAGCATGATCTAATATTCATTCATTTATTTATTTATTCATTCATTCTGCATGGCTTGTGGGATTTTTAGTTCCCTGACCAAGGACTGAACCCAGGCCATCAGCAGTGAGAGTGCGGAGTCCTAACCACTGGACTGCCAGAGAATTCCAAGTCTAACAAGGGTTTGTTCTCTCTAGGATTATAAATGATATTCATTTTCTTCTTTATACTTTTCTGCATTTCCCAAATTTTCTATGATAACTATATATTATTTTTATAAAGCAGAAAGTACTGTTTGTTACTTGTCATTTGCTAAAAAGAGTCTAGTAAACTGACCCACTCTTATCCTTTCTTCAAGATGCTATAATACATACTATAATCTTTACAAAATTTTAAGGAATAAAAAGGTAATAAAGAAGATAGAATACTGAAAAACATTTAATTAATGCCCATCCTACCCCTCCTCCCAAAAAAAGGTAAGAAAGAACAAAGAACAGACGAGGAAATGGAAATGACCAACAATATATAGCCTGAAGTTCAAGCATGAATAATTACATTAAATGTAAATGATCTAAACATCCAATTAAAAGGCAGAGACTGTCAGAAGGGATCAAAAAGCAAGTCCCAACTACATGTTGTTTATAAGAGCATTTTTAAATCTAAGACACAGATGAGTTGAAAATTAAAAGGGTAGTATGGCCATCAGACAAAGACATGAAGACAAAGAGCATTACCAGAGATAAAAAGGATCATTTTATAAAAGGATCAATTTATTAAGGAGACATAAGAATCCCAAATGTGTGTATACATAATAGAGTTTCAAAATATACTAAACAGGGGCTTCCCTGGTGGCACAGTGGTTGAGAGTCCGCCTGCCGATGCAGGGGACACGGGTTCATGCCCCGGTCCAGGAGGATCCCACATGCCATGGAGTGGCTGGGCCCGTGAGCCATGGCCGCTAGGCCTGCGCGTCTGGAGCCTGTGCTCTGCAACCAGAGAGGCCACAGCGGTGAGAGTCCCGTGTACCGCAAAAAAAAAAAAAATTCTACTTGAAAATATACTAAACAAAAACTGACATAACTAGTGGCAGAAAGAGACAAAAACACAATCATATTTGAAAAATTTAACACCCTTCTCCCAGTAATTGACAGAATTAGACCCCTCTATCAGTAAAGATAGAGAAGATTTGCACAACACTAGCAACCAACTTGAACGCTATACCCAACCTGCTGGTAGTATGGAAAAATGAGCAGGCAGCAAAGAGACTAGGAGAGGAAAACCAGTTTACACGATACGCATTTCCATCTTCCTGCCTTTAAGTCAACCCCTCAACACTCCGGCCTTACTTGTAAGGCTGTCATTTGGTCAAGCCACGATGGGCACAGTAACTACCCAAGAACTGTAGAAAACATGTTCTTTTCAAGAGCACATGGAACAGTCATCAAAATGTATCATTTTCTGAGCCATCAAAAAGAAATACACATATACAGAATATGTTCTCTTATCACCACAAGCATAAACTAGAAATCAATAGCAAAAATACACCTGGAAAATCCTCAAATACTTGGAAAATAACAACACACTTCTAAATAACCAACAGGTCAAAGAAGAAATCACAAGGGAAATTAGAAAAAATTTTGAATTGAATGATAATGAAAACAAAGCATATCAAAATGTGTGGGATGTAAAATGATTTTAAATATTCCCTTGAGAGGAAAGAAAATATTTAAAATAAGGGTTCACGGGGCTTCCCTGGTGGCACAGTGGTTGAGAGTCCGCCTGCCGGTGCAGGGTACGCGGGTTCGTGCCCCGGTCTGGGAGGATCCCACGTGCCGCGGAGCGACTGGGCCCGTGAGCCGTGGCCGCTGGGCCTGCGCGTACGTAGCCTGTGCTCCACGGCGGGAGGGGACGCAGCAATGAGAGGCCCGCATGCCGCGAAAAAATAAAAATAAAAAAATAAGGGTTTACGTTTCTACCTTTAAAAAAATCCATAAAATAATTTAAAATAAATAATAATAGATTAAGTAAACAAAAAAGGGGAAAAAGAGCAGAAATCAATGAAATAGAGAATAACTAACAATAAAAAACTTGTTTCTTTCACAAGATTAATCAGACTGATAAACTCCTAGAGTCATTAAAAAAAGAATAAAGAACACAAATTACTAATATCAGGAATGATTGAAGAGACGTATTAAGCACATTTTTTTTTTTAGAATATAAGTTATCTCGATACAGACCACTAACAGATTCCTACAAAAGACTTGCATTTAGAAAATCCACTACGTTAACCCCAATGGTGTTGAAAAATCAGGCAGGGGATGACATGATTAGGACTATACTTTGGTAGAAGGATCAACCTGCTGGTAGTATGGAAAAAGGATCAGGCAGCGAAGAGACTAGGAGAGGAAAACCAGTTTGCACGATAACGTATTTCCATCTTCCTCCCTTTAAGTCAACCCCCTCAACACTCTGGCCTTACTTGTGAGGCTGTCATTTAGTCAAGCCACGATGGGCAGGAAGTACAGCACTCACTAGCGTTATTACACTAGTTCCTCCTAGCTTGTGCTCCACAGGGATAGTTCTCTCATTCAGCCTACATTCCCACCTTCTTCTATGGGTCTTCCAGTACTGAAGAATCTGGAAAATGTAACCACATTTCTCAGACTCCTTTGCTCTTGGGGACCTGACAATTAGCAACACTCACAATATTTGCAAGGTGAAAACAAGGTGGGGGTCATCCTCCTGCTGCAGTGTCTGCTTCCCAGCAAGGTCCTAGGACAATGGCCAGACTTGGGGCTCCCATGTTAAGCCGCCAGCTGTGTGGGTGTCAAGAGGCGGGGGGCAGCAGCCTGGGCTTTCAGACTTCTGGATTACTGCTGGAGTGGTGTGCCCTTAAATCCAAGAGTTCAAAGGCGGCCCCCTGACTCTTGCTCCTCTAGCGCTTTCATTTCTTCAACAGTTAATTCCCTACATTAAATCGTTCGGCTTAAAATACCCAGAGGGGTCTCAGTTTCCTGCATTGAACCCTGACACACCTGCATCACCAACTTACAGATAACAAAGAGTCTTAATATTGTCTTGTTTTCATCCCTTCCAACAATCATATAAGGGAGGCAAGATACAAATTTCCCCCGTTTGAGGAACAAAGAAACCAAGGCTCAGAAAACTTAAAAACTGGGAACGGCAGTGAGCTCCCCAACACTGGAGAGGCTCAAACACACCAGAGGTACACTTAGGAGGGGCAATTTTACAAGACGTCTAAGCTTCAGATGGGGAATTAAAAGGGATGCCTTTTAAAGCCTCTTCCAAAGTTTCTCTGATTCCACGATCTGCCTCATCAATCACCACACGAATAGCCCAACCTGGGCTAAGGATCATAGCATTAGGTGACTCAGCCCTCCGTTAAATTACTGAGATACAATGCAAGAAACAAAACACTGGAAAATAAATCCCGTAAAGACCTCGTGAGCTTTGTTTCAAAGAGCAACTGGCTAGTTTATAAAAAACGATATTTAAACAAACATTAGCCTGATTTTCCATCTCTCCTAGTTATCTCTGCCTAAATAAGATTTAAGCGGTTGTGTGTATGTGTTTTTCCTACTTTTGTTTAGACTAGACAGTTTTCATGAGGGGGAAAATGCTGTCTAATCACTATATTTTGTAACCTTACTTCAAACCGAAATTGTTTCAAAATTTATTCTGTGATAAGAACCCACCCTAAGTTTTTCCATAACAGCTGCTTTCCTTAAACATCAGCTCAACTTTAATCTCACAAGGCAAACTACAGAAGAAAAGCCAAAAGTAAAGTCCTATTTCCTTCAAAATTCAAACAGATGTTTTAATGTAATCAAACAAATCCATTGTTTGAATTTCCTACCCACACACACTACACTGACTCCCAGATTATGTTCTAAAATCTTCTAAAATATCATTAATACACAAGCTAGAAAATAAGAGGATGTCCCCCCCGGAAATGTTTAAAATTCATTTTAACAAGGGTTGCAAAGGTTCACTTTGGACTACTTGAAAAACCTGATCGTTAGGGACAGTCAAGGTGGTCTAGATGAGTAACTTGATCCATTGGATGCCTGCTCTCAGCATCCCATCACAATCGCAAATTCAACTAACAACAGCAGTATGTAATGACAATTCACTAACAATGCCGGTTGGCTCAGGACGCTGAAAGTACACAAGATCTTTATCTATAACTACCATTATAATTAAAGATACAGAAAGCACTTTAGTCAAAGGGTAAAATGGAATGTGTGTCCAATGGCTAGTTCTGCAGACATACCATGTTACACTAGGACTTCCTTTTTAATGTTAAATTATCATAGGTGAACAGGCCACATACTGCTCTCCTGCTCTGAATACAAGTAGACAATGCCATCGTTATTGCTCTGTCCTTTCTAAAGGCTTCTAAAAGGCGATTTACATTAAAACACCTGGGAAACTGAAAAGTAAGCTTCTGAGTCTCACAGTTAACTCACTCCCAGATATTCAATATCTCTGGGAAATTGACAGGCGATATTCATAGAGAAAACGGGGGTGGGAAGCAAGCAGTGGGCAAGGGGCTGTTACCTTTTATCTCATTAGCAGAGAGATGAATCAGAGGCTGCCCTCTACTCCCTACAGATGGGCCCTCCCAGTAAAGCAATCCTACTCAGACCTGCCACAGCCCAAAGCTATTTTGCCAGCCTGCCCAGGTCAGCTCTAAAGCCACCCAAGAAAACAAATCTGAATGAGCAACCTTCATGCTGACTCTCCACCTACAACGGCAAGGTCAGTGACAAACTTATCTTTCCAACAACGTGAACTTGGCTAACTACACAGACGCATCTCCAAACCACTCTTTCTGTATCAGCAACAGTTCACCGTCAGCCGAATCACCACCACCTTTGTCAGTATGGTAGAGCAATGATGTGGCCATTTTACTGCAACTTGCCCGCATTTTATAAAACGCATAGAAAAATAAAACTGCCAATACTAGTGATAAGCACAGGACTCAAATTTAATGCAACTGAAACAAAGAAGGGCACCTTTATAGAGCAAGAAAACAGAGACAGAAAACACCATCTAGACAGATGGTATCCACATAAGTGACTGTAAAAAGACCAAAGTTAAAGATGATGTTGAAAATGGTTATTGTCGATGGCATCTAAAGGAGGTGTAGCTGGGATTTTCTTCATTATTTTTAGTCTTTTGGGAATTGAAACACACACACACACACACACACACACACACACATGTATTAACACATAAGCCTATTAACTGACTTTCACATATTTACGTTTACTTAATACCTCCAGAAATACTGCCATGTTTGAAGGCAGAGGACTGCACTACTTTCTGGGTATAAGCCCAGAAAACATGGCTGCAAATGAGTGGCTGGTGCACTTGAAAAACTCCTGTAATTCAGCAGAGTTGAATCAAACATAGCACCTACAACATAATCCCAACTCCACAAAGTAAAATCATATATATTAAATGTGAGTGACTGTTATAAAATACCAAAATACGGTTCTCTCTGGGTGATATGTATTTCACAAATGCCCCACACTGTTCAAAAAAGCATCAGTCATGCAAAGAATGAACTTTTGTGCCTAGATCCCTTCCAAGGGTGGAAGCAACACGTGATAATGAGGACCTAACATTTCCAATCACTATAAACAAAGAGCTGTAGGGAAAAAGTTTTGTAACCAAAAGCACACAACAGGGGGTTCAGCTAGGTCACACAGTACATGCTCTGTCTAGGAGAGGAAATGCACCCACACAGTAACCAGGAAACAACTCCAGTGCATCAGATGACCACATACTAGGTGGTGTGGACAGGTTTTGTGTGCAAGTTCTGAGAACTCTTAAAGCAAGAGGAAGGTCACTTCTTAGGAAAATGCTTCCTGAGCTTGGCCTTAAAAGCAGAGATTTGGGTTTTATAGAGAAGGAAGGACATCTCAGGGAAATTAGTACTTTTATGTGGTATGTAATTTACTTTTTAAAGAAGTCTTCATGGATTTTGTGTGTGTGTGTGTGTGTGCGTGCGTGTGTGTGTGTGTGTTTTAAGCTACAGTCTAGAGGTGATCAGATGCCCTGATGAGGAAGACCCATTCCAGCTAACACTTAACAAAAGCCAACCTCTAAATGCCTCCTGCATGGGCTTCAGTTACTTCTAACACCAATGACCCCAGGCTTTGTTAACCAGCGTAATGATGAGACATGGTGAAAACTGCAAGAACTCTCAATATACAGCAACTCTGCTCAAACCCCTGCACGAAGGACTTGACCAAACTTTAACAGGCTTCTAGTAGCCTGAGGCTGCATCCCTGGGATGACCTAGCTGCCTTTTGCCTATTTGAGTTCTTGTCTGGAAAAGTTCAGGGCTGTAAAAAGAAATTTACTGTTTGTTCTAGCCAGCACCTAAGATAGGCCCTAACCTCCCTTTTTTTTTTTTTAATTTATTTATTTTTGGCTGCGTTGGGTCTTCATTGCTGCGTGCAGGCTTTCTCTAGTTGCGGTGCGCGGGCTTCTCATTGCGGTGGCTTCTCTTGTTGCGGAGCAGGGACTCTAGGCGTGCGGGCTTCAGTAGTTGTGGCTTGCGGGCTCTAGAGTGCAGGCTCAGTAGTTGTGGCTCGCGGGCTCTAGAGAGCAGGCTCGGCAGTTGTGGCGCACGGGCTTAGTTGCTCCGCGGCATGTGGGATTTTCCCAGACCGGGGCTCAAACCCGTGTCCCCTGCATTGGCAGGCAGATTCTTAACCACTGCACCACTAGGGAAGTCCCTAACCTCCCTTTCTTAAGAGCATTTACTAAATAGGGCTAATAATTGTGAATCCTTCCTCTGCCCATGAGGAGAAGGACAGATAGGACACATTTCCTACAAGTCTGGAGTGTCTTTCTCAAGGACTTAAATGCCATTCCTTTGAAATGTAATCAATCAGGAAGGATAGGGTCTATCTCCTAGTCTCGGTGGAAGGACAGAATCTAACCTGCCAGCTATCAGACCCAGATGGCCTCATCACCCATACTCCAAACAAACTCTGGAACGTCTCACTTCCCTAACTCTACTTGGGTCTCCACTCACTCCTCCCTATTCCCTCATCGTCCCTTGAAAACTCCCAGTGATCTGTGCTAATCAGGATGGAGCTCAGGTCTTTCTGTCAGTAAGTGGTTACTGAACAAAATCTGTTTTCATTGCTTTAACTAACATCCAGCTTTATTTATCTTTGACAGTGGACAGCCCCTGGTGGCATTCTGTGGCTTTGTCAATCAATTAATATAAAAGACATTAGAAATTTGCTTTCGTTGGGGAAAATCTCAGGGATCAAGTAATACAATCTGGTTGGAAACACCCTGGCGTAGGCATTCCCACCCTTATATGAGCCGGCTACAAGGACAAGGAGTGTTCTGCCTGAGAGTGGTACCGTGGGCTTGATCCATCCATGAGGTCCTGCGCTTCAGCAGTCTTGGTCAAGTTCTTCCTTCTAGAAGGTTGTCACATCTGCCTCAGGGGAACATGCAAGTTGCGTGTCAGTGCACCAAGAAGGGCAAAGAGCTGGAACTTCGTGAAGCCGCAGATCAGGCTGTGTAACTGTGCTGTGCCTGCCTGCCAATAAATGCCCGCACAAGTGACAGAATTTGGTCCGAGACTTGCTGTCTTTATAACCTGGAGCAGACTGTGAGGAAGAAGCTAAACCCCACCCACTGGTAACTCCTGGCAACCACCAATATCTACCAAGACAGCCTCACAGCTATGCATTCAAAGCTGCCTTAGGGCCATTATAAGCAACAACAATGGGCAACAGTTCCTCATGATTTATTCATACTGTATTTAGAATAATAAGGAATAACAGTTTCCCAGTTAGGAGCTCCAACTTGAGTCAGGTGGACCAGTGTTGAAGGCCTGGCTCCACCACCATGTAAATATCAGTCAAGTTAATTTATCTCTCTGCACTTCAGTTGCCTCACCTGCAAAAGGAGGCCAATTAGAACATTCCCCGACCCCGTAGGGTTGCTGTGGAGAATGAGTGATATAACGTAGGTAAAAACAGCACACTTGTGAGCATGAAATAAGCTTCAGCTATTGTTACTATTATCATTAATGCTTATATTTGCCTGGAGTAAACCCTGCCAAGCCTTACTCTCAAATTGCCTTGACGGGGTGTCTAGATCTTCCAATTACACATCTCATTTCACCTTTGACAGGGTGTCCTGTCACTTTCTGTAGTGAGCTTCCCCCACACTTCCAATCCCCAGCTAGCCCTTAAGTTCCAGGAGAGCAAGGATGCACTTTGTTAATCACCCAATGCCCAGGGGCCTTACCACAGTGCTGGGTACCCAGAAGGTGTCGACCGACCACTGTCCTGTGACCTCTGCTTCCATTAGCATCGATCAGCCAACAGCCTAAGCAAAAGCTAAGTATATCAGGGTCAATGCAAAGATAAAATGACCCGGAGACTGTCCAGGTAGAGGTGGATAATGGTCACTAAGATTTTGGGGGTTCCTTACTCTGTGCCAAACCCTATACTAGAGACATTATCCCATGTAATACTCATAATAATCCTAGGAGGTATTATCACACCCACTCAACCTCGGAGGAAAAGTGAGGTTAATTGAGGGTAAGTGACATGCACAGTCACACCACCCCTCCGTGTCCAGATTTCCCAATTCAAACCCAGACCTGAGTCCAAAGCCCAGGCTCTTTTCTGGGTTACACATTGTTTCTGACAGTATCAGTTAAAGTCCCCCAAATTTCTATCTCCAACCTCAAACTTCTCCCAACTTAAAAATCCAACCGATGACTTGCCATCTCTATTTAATTTATAATAGGCATCTCAAATGTAACAGAGGCAGAAGAAAACTATGGGTTTTCCTTGCCAAATGTCTTCCTCCCTTCAAGCCTCCTACCTCACCTCAGTGAGGCACTATCACCTATGCAGTTGCTCGGGTCATAAACCGAATCTCTCCCCACTTCTAACCCATGTAAAAGTCCAGCTCTACCTCTACAATATGGCCAGAAGCCAATGACGCCCCACCGTAAGCACCACGACGCCCTAAATTAAGGTACCACACTCTCCCCTCCTTGGCCTAGGGCAACAGCAGGTTGCCAGGATTCAAGCTTCATCAAGAAGAATTCGGGCTCACGGCGGAAGCCCAGACCACTGCTCACACGCAGGAGGAGGCAGCTTAAAAGTATTCACCGGCGAGCTTCCCTGGTGGCGCAGTGGTTGCGAGTCCGCCTGCTGATGCAGGGGACACGGCTTCGTGCCCCGGTCCGGGAAGATCCCACATGCCACGGAGCAGCTGGGCCCGTGAGCCATGGCCGCTGAGCCTACGCGTCCGGAGCCTGTGCCCCGCAACGGGAGAGGCCACAACGGTGAGAGGCCCGCGAACGGCAAAAAAACAAACAAAAAAAAAGTATTCACCGGGTGGCCAGCTCTGACTGCTCTCCCTCCATGCCAGTCCCTGAGAGTCAAGTCTTCACAGCACCCAAGGTGACCACTTCTGTTCCTCCAACACCTTGGAAGACTCCCTACCCAGGCCCTGACGTGGGTGCCTCTCCTCCTTTATCAGTCTCAATTCCCAGGGCATCTTCTCAGACAGACTTCCCCAGCAACCCTACCCAAAGCCACTCTGCCACCAGGACCTGTGGCAGTACCAGCACTTGCTGGTACTGGTTTGGCTGCTTCCATGCTTATGAAATGCTGCCCCACCCCAGTCACTGAGGGCAGAGATGACGTTTGCCTGGCTCACTGCCGTATCTCCAGCTCTTGGCACACAGGAGGTACTGTGATATTGTGATATGATCAGAAATATTTATTCGGTCTTCCACCCCGGTGTGAGAGGCCCAGAAGACTTGGGATTGGCAGCTGGAGTGTGTGGGGGAGGGGAGGGGGAGGAGGGCGGACCCCTAACCTGTGGGATACTAACTCCAGGTAGTGTCAGAATTGAATTGAATTGTTGTACAGCCAGTTACTATCTGGGGAGCTGGCTGGTGCGGGGGTAAAAACAAAACAAAAAACCCGTACACTGATGTCATAAGTGATGTAGGTAAAAACAATGCACAGGTGCTCAAAATTTTTTTTCAAAGGATTCACAGACTTAGATATCTTCTGACAGTGCTGCATTTTTTTTTAAATGCAAACTTAACAGCCCCATTCATACGAAATTATAGTGTCATCACCCCCTCCCTGTGTTGAGAGCCACCACAGTGAAGCCTCAAGCAGTCCCTAGAAAGCAGAAGTTAATTTTCCTGTGATGAACGGCCAGGATTTGGTTCTTTCCAAAGTCCTGAGAGGGGGATTTCAGAAACAAGTCACGAGGACTTCCCTGATGGCGCAGTGGTTAAGAATCCACCTGCCAATGCAGGGGACATGGGTTCGAGCCCTGGTCCGAGAAGATCCCACATGCCACAGAGCAACTAAGCCCGTGAGCCACAACTACTGAGACCGCGTGCTGCAACTACTGAAGCCTGTGCTTCACAACAAGAGAAGCCACCGCAATGAGAAGCCCGCGCACCTCAGTGAAGAGTAGGCCTCGCTCGCAAAACTAGAGAAAGCCCGTGTGCAGCAACGAAGACCCAACACAGCCAAAAAATAAATAATTTTTAAAAGTTCTCACTTTAAAACAAACAAAAAGAAACAAGTCATGAAACCCTGCCAAAATATCAACCATACCAATAATTCTTTTATAAGACCCACTTGAGTACTGGCAATAATTTTCAGAACCCTAAATCACCTGCTGGGAGCCACAGAAAACCTCAAGGGACTGGAGAACAGGTGCCCTGAAATATCTGTAACGTAATCACTATATAATGAAGTGTCACATCAAATTAGAACTATCTCAAAATAACAACAATGAACGATTTGCAAAGCTTTGTTGAGATTTGGAATATTCTGAAAACAGCCTTTTCCCATCCACTTTGGTCTCCAAAGCCCTGAGAAGGTATTAAATGTCCTCCTGTCGCCTTGCCTGACTCAGGGCAAGGCATTCCACCTCAAGTTAAAAACCTCAATTTCCTCATCTCTGCAAAGGCCAGCTTGAATGCATGCCAAGTACAGTATTAGACCTCAAAAACCAAGTGATAACTTCACACGGCCACTGCAAAGAGGACGGATTATCTACCAGTGTAATCGGCGGGTTAGAGAAACCCACAGCTTAACCCCTGCATCAGTTACGGGCTGGCCTCTGATTGCAAGGCTGAATGTATTAAGAAGCAAAAAGCCCGGTATGCCCTCCGGAGTTAAGACTCATTTGAGAAAACGCACCATTAAAAACTGTACAGAAATGCCGATAATCAACACGGCTAGGAAGGAGGGAGCGCGACGTGCGGAAGGCTTTACCTACTTCTTTTTTTTCTAACTCTGCAGGAAGGAGTGAAATCAACATTAAAGGTTAAAAACTACTAATTCTGCCCTGCTGCACTACTAACCGGTAGAAGACGCCCATCCCAAGCGGACACAGGTGTCTTAAGATCTCATGAGTTAAACAGGCGAGAGTTACAAAACAGGCTCGGGCAAGTTCAGCTGAAAGGAGGGATGGCTTCAGGCTTGCGCTCTACCCAGTCAGCCGCGTTTGGGTCCAGCCAGGGTTGGGTCGGGAGACTCAGGAAGCAGGGCTGGGTCTTCCCAGCGCCCAGACCTGAGCACAGCGGTTTGGAAAGCAGTCTTCCAGACTTTCTCGAAGAAAAAGAGCCAATGCTCCAGAGCCTGGCGAGATGTCAAGCGCAACTCGTCTGGGCCACATACGACCCGTTCAGGGCATGGAAAAGGAGTGGCTGCCCAAACCCGTGTCTTCTCCTGGGTTCATCGGGTTGGCAGAGCCAGGTGGCCTACGGAGCTGAGCACCACACACTTGTGTCCTGGGGAGGAGGCGACACGCTCCTGAAACAGTCGGGATCCTCCGCCCGAACCCTGCCCGCCCCGCCCTAAGCGAAGTTCCTAAGGCCGAACGGGAAGACCTCGGGGTAGCCTCTAGGGCTTCCCCGTGTCCCTCTGGCCCGCCTGCCGCGGCACACGGTTTTCCCCGAAGGCCGAGCGCCGCGCTCCGGCCCGAAGCACTCACCCAGGCGGCGCAGGGTCACCCACCCCACTTTCGGCGGCGGAGCTGGGACGTGCACCCAGAGAAGCCCGCGTTGCCTCGGTTCCTGGCCCGGTCTCCCGACCTGTCTCTCCCCGCTCACCTGGCCCGCACAGCACTGCGCTGACATCGTGGCGGCCGACCACCACCAGCGCGCTTGCCGGCTCCCAGCTTCCCTCTGGCCCTCCTGGCTCCCTCTGGCCCTCCTGGCTCCCTCCGGCCTCAAGCGTCCCTCTGCGAACCCGCTCACGCCTCCACGCGGCGTAGCCCCAGCTGAACGCGATGCACTGAGGCCTTGGTAAAAACAACTGCCGCCAAACCCCGCCCCGCCATCCCAGGCCCCGCCCCGCCATCCCAGGCCCCGCCCCGCCACCCCAGGCCCCGCCCCACTCGCTCGCTCCAGCCGCGGCGGTCGCCCGCAGCCCCGCCCTGTGCCCGCCCCTTCCCGGGCGCACCGCCTCCGAGCCCGCCAGCTCCCGGCTCTCGCTTCCGCTGGCGTCAGGCGGTGGGCGGTGGTCATCACTTCCCGGTGCAGTGCTGGACTGCGAAGGCTGTCCTCCAACGCGCCGGCCAGGTATTACCGGGCTCCTACGACGGCCTGGCGGCGCTCGGTCCCCGACCCAGGAGGGCGCGGCGCCCCTAGTCCCCGGCTGTGGTGGAAGAGCTGATTGCTGACTCCAATAAACCTTGGAGCCTTTAGTGAGCGATTCTGAGTGTCCTGCACTGCACAGGCGCAATAGGGGTGGCCGGGTGCTGGTCTGTGCTGCGCCTCGCGCCAAACTGGGTTATCCACGGGATCCCTGTTCCAGAAATCCCTTTATCTCCCTCATCTGCCAAGAAAATTTCTCAACTTTTGGGAAAGTTCCCTCGACCGAAGCTTCGAATCCCTGGGCTTGGCTGTTCTGCCCTGACGTTACCATGGCACTTGGGGGATCCTGGGAGAACCCTTTCTGTGCTTCCCTGGATATTGATCTATTTTCTAATCTCTCCTCCACCACCCGCATAAGAGCGCATCCTGGCCCAGGGACTTGGTTTGCATCCCTACTTCCTCTCGCCCAACTCCACTAAAAAAGGGTTCCCTATATTTGTTTGTTACATGCAGAAGGCAGAGAGGGTGCCCCTAGTTTATCTCCCTACCCAAATCTTCTCTCCTCGCGGCCACTTCCCCAAGAAGAGGAATTTCTGTTACTACAAACTTTGTGCCAAGGCCTTTTTACTCCTTAAAATAAGCATTACTGTGTATATTTTAGAAATGAGGCAACTGAAGCCCACACAGGTTAAATAACTTGCCCTAAGCTTAACAGCAAAGCTGAAGAAGCAATACTGGGACTGGAATCCACGTGTCTGATCCCCTCGGGCATGATACAAAGCTTGACCTTAAGCCTTTGGCAAAGTAGTGTCTTTGAGAGCAGTTTAGGAGGTGGAGACTAAGAGGAAAGTCGCATGGAAACCAATCCTTGGATTAGGAGCAGCACAAGATCTAGAATTGAGGCAGGCTGGGAACTGGGATCCTCTACAAGAGTGCTTGCACCTGGACAAACGTCTCCTTGAGCAATAGGATACAAAAAATTATAAGTGACTAAAAATAACTGCACACATGCACAGTTGAGGCAAAGCTGAGCAATAGGAAACAAAAAGACCAGGAACAAACTACAAGTTGTTGAGGTGCCAGGAGCTAAAGCATGGTACTGTGCATGATCCTGTCCACTGCACCACCAAAGAGGTGGACAGACCACGTAATGTATGCCTCCTGCCAAACCCACCCATCCATCCCTGTTGTTACCCCATTTAAGGACCCAAGCAGCTTCACTCCGAGAGCTGGCAAGGGTACCTGTTTCTTTCTTTCTTTCTTTCTTTCTTTTTTTGTGGTACGCGGGCCTCTCACTGTTGCGGCCTCTCCCGTTGTGGAGCACCGGCTCCGGACGCGCAGGCTCAGCGGCCATGGCTCACGGGCCCAGCTGCTCCGCGGCATGTGGGATCTTCCCGTACCGGGGCACGAAGCCGTGTCCCCTGCATCGGCAGGCGGACTCTCAACCACTGCGCCACCAGGGAAGCCCAGGGGTACCTGTTTCTTGCTTTTGCTCCCTGATGCTGCAGCTCCAGCCCCAATAAAGCCTTGCCTGAAATTCTCCTCTGACCTCTTACCAACTTCTATTGATTAAAGAGTCCAAGGGCCCGGGTGAGTAACAGAAGCTCCTAGAATCTCAGCTGCCAGCGTTTAGAGGAAGAGAAATAATGTACCAGGCCCTATTCAGAACCATGGAAAGTAATGAGCATTGGCTCTAACTAAAATTTTTTAAATAACAGTATTAAAAAGAAAAACAAAAGGGCTTCCCTGGTGGCGCAGTGGTTGAGAGTCCGCCTGCCGATGCAGGGGACACAGGTTCGTGCCCCGGTCTGGGAAGATCCCACATGCCGCGGAGTGGCTGGGCCCGTGAGCCATGGCCGCTGGGCCTGCGCGTCCAGAGCCTGTTCTCCGCAACGGGAGAGGCCACAACAGTGAGAGGCCCGCGTACCGCAAAAAAAAAAAAAAAAAGCATAAGCAGTATCAGACCAGTGCAGCCACCTGCTTGGTGGCAGCCTGTGATTCATGAGAAGCCAAGGATCTCACCAAGACTGTCTAGTTAGGTTCACTGTGGGCTGGCGTGGTCACTCTGACCCCATTTCTTGCCCTGGGAGATTACTTGCGTGCCGGGAGATTCCTATACCCCGGGAAGAGCCAGGCAGCTTCTGGGGAGGGGGAAGATGTGAAATCTACCTACGTTTGAGCCTGCTGGGACTGCAAGGTCTCCTCACCTTTTAGGAGGAGCTCAGGAAGATGAGATCCCTCATCAGGCACCACTGGGTTACAGGCAGAGCTGGTAGTAGGATCCAGGCCTCCCGAATCCTAAACTCATTTTTTCCAAATGGATGCCAACGTGGGAGGATTCTGTGACAATATTAACATCAGCCTGGCAAAGAGAGAATATGACTTAATAACTGGAGGATTTGTAGACTGTGCCCAAGGTACCCAAAAAGCATAGTAGAAGTCTGAGCCTCTGGAGCCATAAAGTTGTAAATTTTAACTCCACCAAGAACTCGCTGGGTGACCTCTGAGCCTCAGTTTCATCATCTGCAAAACGGGGACTAATAGTGCATTAAACTCACCCCTACAGACCATGTGGTACAGGGCCTGGCCTTCATAAGCACTGACTAAATAGTAGCCCTGACTGGTATTAACAAATGAGTTAAAAAGACAATAACAAGTAATCTATGCAGGCTGATTCCTCCTCCCTGCTGGAAAATCTCAAAGGAATATGACTATCATTGACCAAAAGAAAAACGTACAATGTAAAGTGAGTTGAGTTGTATTCAGAGAACTTACCAGTGGATCATAGCCCAGGAGACAGCCTCTCAGATAACTCCAAATTGGGGAATTGCTCCAAAGAGATAAAGGAAGAGCCAGGATATATGTGAATTTTTTGCTGGAAAAAAAAAACATGTAGTCAAACATAAAAGTATTACTGCTAATCACAAAGAACAGACATCTCAAGTTAATTATTTTAATACTTTTCTATGAATGGGAAGATACAAGAATCTGGGGTTCTTGAAATTTTTCCGTAGATGTGCTTCTTAACTATATAGGGGCCAGGATGTTTTTCCTTAGATACGCATCTTAACTATCTAGGGGCAAAATGCAGAATGTTTCCTGTTTTTCTCCATCCTGAAGTCCCCTCAGGGCGTGTTGTTGGTGGGTGACAGTGGCTAATGGCTTGATCCCTGTAGAAATGGAATGGCTGGCAACATTTTTTTCTTTGTGCTAGGTCTGAAGGTTTATTCCTTTCCTGGCTCTGAGGGCTTCATGCTTACTATTTAAGGTCTGGTCCATAGCATCCTTTGCATCTGTGGTCAGTTAGAAAGAATAGAGGTAATGTCAGTAGACATAACATAAAACAGTGGCACCTTAATTTTATTTTAAGTACTCTGCAGGCCTTTTCAAGAAAGACAGTTGTATGCTATTCCTAACAGGAAGGTAATTTTACAGTCCATCCCTTTTGATGTGGATTTTTCAGGAACAAGCAGTAATAGACCTGTTTCAATAGACTGTAGCTCTTGGCAGACCATGTGAAATATTCCCCCCACAAAAATGTTCTTAAATTAGCTAAGTTAGCTCCTTTTATACGATTTAATTATACACGTATATTTATGACATATTATAAATAACCAGCTTATAATTTGCTTTTTTCCCCTCCTGAATTTAAAGATTTTTTTTGGTTTTTCCTTTTTAGGAAGGAGAAGCCACTGTTGAGCTTAAAGACACCACTCACTGAACTGAAAACAATAGTTATATACATATGTTATTAAAGAAAAAAAGTCATACATTTGCTTTTTTCTAACTTTGAATTTAGAAAACTTCATTACAAATTTAATTTCCAGTTCAAGAAATGGCTTAAAAGCCAATAAAATTAATTATTCTAATTCCCTAAAATTTTCTCAACTTTGAAAAAAAAAACCTAGTGATGTGTTATTGGTATTTAAATATAAAAGAAGAAATTTCTCCAATCTTCACTCATAAAGCTCTAGGGATCTCAATCTAGTATTGAAAGTTTAATTAATTTCAGTTACAAGTAAACAACAAAGTATTCATTTAAAAACAAATAGCTATAAATTTGGGACCCAGGCAAAAAACAATCGGCGTGCTATAGTGCCCCCACCCCACTCCTTATGGTAATTGCCTTCTCCTTTATTTCCATTAAATTAATATATGTACAATGTATTTTAAATGTCACAAATATTACAAAACATAAAATAAGAAGTAACATCTCCCTTCTCCACATCCTTTCTTTCAGTCCCTTCCCCAGAGGCAACCACTTTCAATTACTTTAGCAGTTTTTCCTTATTACCTCCATATTTTTTTAACATTTTTTTTTATTATTATTATTTTTCATGCCACACAGCATGAGGGATCTTAGTTCCCCAACCAGGGGTCAAACCCATGCCCCCTGCAGTGGAAGCACGGAGTCTTAACCACTGGACTGCCAGGGAAGTCCCAACTCCATATTTTTAAATAATATTTTTATGCTGTTATTTCCTGATCTGTTGACTATATTTATTGTGTATTATCTTTTATGTTCCATGTGGGCTGAAAGCTTAACCCACTGAGCACTTCTATCTGCTATCTTGCCAATCTAATTCTATCACTTTTCATAAAATAATGTGTAATTAATTTCATAAACTAATATGTAGCTCTGGCTAGTAAAAATTATTCATTGCATAGCCACATAGTGTATAATAACAGCATTTCTTTCTTGTCTTTTTTTATTTTTCATTCCCATCTCCCTTTCCTGGAGAGGCAGTATATTTAGTGGTTAGGGTTAGAGACTCTGGAGCCAGACCCTGCGATCAGACCTTTGCTTTTGTCGCTTATTAGGTCTGTGATTTTAAGCAAGTGACTTCTCTCTGTACTTCAGTTCCTTCCTCTTTAAATGCTGAGGATTAATAAAAGTATACAGATTAAAGCACTTAAATAGCACCTAGCATGTGTTAAGTGTCTGGAGTTGTGTTTGACTCGCATGGTTTTCTTTCTACCTAATCTTGATTTTTCTCCATTTGTCCATCTGATCTGTCATAATTCTTTTCTCCCAGATAAGCAACCATGTCAGATAACCTATCAATTCCATTTTCCCCAAGAGTCCTTTCTTTCTCACAGACATCTCCAAGCTACTGCAATCTGGATCCCTCCAGGCTGCTACTGATGGCTGCCATCCCGGCATTCCCCTTGCTACTCTCTTCCCGGATATCTGGCTTCCTGGAGTCCTCTTTCTTGATTTTCTCCCTTGCTTTGGTGAATACATCAACACTTGGGGACTCCAAACCCCTTCTTTTAACTCTATATTGACCTTCCTTGACCTGCTTAACTTAAAATAAAAGTTATTCATCTTTATTTTTAACTCTAATCATTCTGTTGTACCCTCATCCTACCTTTGATTCCATTACCTCCTGTCTCCTCGACTTTCTCTCTTCCAAGCATTTTAAGCCTTTGCTTTCTATTGAATCATTCTCAAGCTCCAAACATGGTCAGATTTCTCCTAAATTAAACAACAAACAAAAACCTCATTTCAACTCAGCGACCACCCTTTCCTCTTTTCTTCATCTTAAAACTTCTAGAAAACAAAATTTGGTGCTCCACTCTCCTGAACTCTCTCTGGCCTGGCTTCTGTCCCTCTAGGCCACCGAAGCTGCAGCTTCTGAGGTCACTGGGGCCCCCAGCTCCTGTTCCTAAGCCTCCTATTTGCTTTAACTCCTGCTTAAAATCATTTTCTTTCTATCTCTTTATCCAAACACAGAAAGAAAATTGAATATTACTCCACTAATTCCCGTTTAGAGGATTTTTTAAAGAAATGTGCTTTTATTTTTCCAAATTCAACTAATGACAACAAATAAGCTAACAATGTGTTACCTGGTCAAGATTTTTAGGGTAAATGCTTTGGAAAACCAGAGAAATCTTTTGTAATCATCCTCCGTTATTTTGTACTTAGAGAAAACTAATGATTCTTCAGCACTCAAATGGGTGCTTTAAAAGTTTTGTCTCAGTATTTTAAAGATTCTTCCTTTAATCCATTTCACATTATTAATTTGCTTGGAAAGTCCTTGGAGTGTAAATAATACAAAGGAATATACTCCTGTATAACACCCCAGGGAACCCAAATTCCAAGTTAATGAAGAGAGTAGAGCGTTGTTCAACAGGTTTTTCAGCATTACTCAACCCTTCTGGGAACAAATTAATATTTTTAAAGTCCTCTTGGACTAATGGCCTAGTCTTCATATCAATGGAAAGAATATATATGTATATTCTTCATATATAATATGTATATATTTCCCACACACCCCCCATCTCTGAGATGTATCATTTACACTCAGATTTTAAGTTACCTCTTTCTAAGAAAACTCAGTAGGAATGTTTAGAGAGGCTTTGCGTCTCTAACTTAAATAAACTATATAGTTGTCTTTGAGTAGATTTTTGAAAGGTTCCAATTTCTTCTCTTAGAGATAAATATTTGGGTAGATCAGGCAAATAATTATTACAATCACTATTCAATCGTATTATGAACTTTAATGAACACTTCTGAAAACAACTCATTTCTGTTCTTCTGCATACCAAGGAAAATTATTCTGACTTCTTTGGTTTTAAAACTCAATCCAGAAAACTTTCCATTTGCTGATTTCAAGTAAACACATTCAGAAAAGCTTGAGGTTGGAGGTTGGGGTTTGGGGGGCTGGGAGGGGGACAAAAAAGAGAGCAGGCATCCTTTTCAGTTTTCCTGGTTAATCCATTCTAATTAATTTCCTGAGCAGAAGAACAAGAGGTGAGCCCATTTCTTCAAATAAGAGCACTTTGTGTTGTCTTATCTTTTTAATGTGTATTTAAAGGAACTACTCCTGCTGGTTTGTTTTAAATTTGCTTCATAAGATGCATCCTTTGAAGTAAGAGATCCTTGGAGGTGATTGGTTTTAAAAGAATCATGGCCAGTTAAATGCCTGTGAAGCCATATAGTTTCATGAAAATCAATAAAAGGCTTTCATTGAGGGTTTCACTTGAAAGGTGTTTACATTGTTCTGTGAAGACTGGAAAAGCAAAAGAAGCTTCCTGAGGTTCCACAGAAAGACAATCCAGCTTCTTTATTCATAATAGGATTTCAGTTACAGAAGAACATTTTAGATTCAACAGTAGGGGAATTTTAAATGGCTGAGAAAAATTGTAAGAAAAACTTCAAAGAACATTTCATTTTTGTTTCCCTCTTTAATGCGAAAGGAAGGGAAATACACCCAGTGAAGAAAGTTAATAACTTTGAAGCCCAAATGAAAAGTTTTAAAAAACAGCTGCTTTAAGGGGGAAAAAATGAATGCATTTATTGAACTGACATCATCAATCAACAATTTTCAGTATTTTTCTGTGTTTTCTCCCATGCTGATTCTAACAGGTTGAAAGCAAGATTAAACACTCCTATTCCTTTGCTTTATATAAAAGCAGTGGGCTTCTCTTCCATAATTGGACTACATTTTTTGAAGAAGCAAATGGAGCCTTAGGCACATTCATTTCTGACCCACCCCTCAAAGTATGAAATCCAAATGGGAGTGTGTGGCTCAGTAAACTGAGGCAGGGAACAAGCACCAATTTTTATTTATGTATTTATTTTGCTGGGACATAGGGGCAATTAGTAGAAATGCAGAGTTAAGGCCACATTGTAGACTTGAAGCTGGAGAGGTAGAGACAAGGGAAGGAGGAAAGCAGAAGACTGTCCATTTAGCAGAGAAAAGTCTCGACTAAAGTCTCCCCCAAGGAAAACCTTAGATACCAATTTGTGAAAGGCCTGTGCTGTACGTAGTCAGTCTCCAGATTTACCTTCTAGCCCCGGAAAGGTTAATAGTGATGACTTCATACCTTTATCATGAGATAACTTGGGGAGATTTTCCCTTTTAGAAGTACTAGGTTTCCTGCTGCTGTTATTTTTAAATTCCTCTGGAACACAGAGACTTTTGGAAAAGTAGGAGACAGAGTAGAATGTTTTAGCTTCTACCCTAAGAATAGGTGTGAGGTTCAGTGATTGGGAGAAAAAAATACCAGTAGATGTAAAGCCTTTTGGTTTTTATGTCTTTAAGAATGCCAGATGCTGACCCTACCTATGTGTCCACTGCAACCATATGCACGGTGGCGATCAGCCCGGACCCTGGTCCATAGGTGATGTTGTCACCATCTTTCCTCAAGCCCTGCTCCATGGGAATCTCCAAGAGGTGACAATACCTTAACCCTCTCACCTGAAAAAAATGCACAACCTAAAAGTTGAAAATTATGTCTTATTTGGCAGACCAAACTGAGGACTTAAGCCCGGGACACAGCCTCTCAGATAGCTTTAAGGGACTACTCAGAAGAGGTAAGGGAGGAGCCACGATATATAGGCGTTTTTGCAAGAAAGACCAGGTAGTCACAACATCAGAAGATTCCTGTTAGTTGAAGAAAACCAGCCATCTCAAGTTAAGGCATTTAGCGCTTTTCTATGTATGGGAAGATGCAAGAGTCTGGGCTCACCGAAATCATTCCTTTGGTATACACCTCAGCTATCTGGGGCCAGTATCCTGTGCTTTGTCATCCTGAGTCTCCTCAGGGTGCACCATCTGGAGTGACTGCAGCAGCTGACTGCTAGATGGCAGGCATCCTGTTTCTATCCTGAGTTCCCTCAGGGCTCACTCTTGGGGCCCTGTAATGTCATGGCTTGATGGCTGTAATGTGATGGCTTTGATGGCTGCAACATCCTTTGTTTACTGATATGGCAGGCAACATTTTTTCATTGAAAACCTAATCAGAGTTCTCTAACTTTGGGGGTCAGTTACACAGGGAGTGCTCGGGGGCAAACAGGCCTTTGAACAGCAAAATGTTAAGGTATAAACTCCTGGGCTTCTCTTTTACCATAGTTGATACTGGGGCCCCTGGGTTTCAGGGAAGTGCCTGAGCCAAGAACTACCAGCTCTTGTGTGATGGGAGGCAGGGGCAAGGGAAACCCATCATGTCCCATTGATTTCCAAGCTTAAACATAGTGCCTTATTTCCGCTCTTATGTCCAAATCAGGACAAGGGGTCACAGGGCACCTCAAGATGAGGACAGCTCATACAGTGAGGCTTGTCTTATATTTTTGTTCTGGTGAAATGACTTTAAAACAAAAGGGAAGAGGTTTGGGGTTCAAAGGGGCAGATTTAGTGATAGAATTTATCTCCCCTCTTTCACAATATCTACACTTGTTTTTTCTGTAAATTCAGTTTTATTAGATTCCATATATAAGTGAGAGCATACAGAATTTTTCTTCTGTCAGATTTATTTCACATAGCATAACACCGTCAAGTTCCATCCATGTTGTCACAAATGGCAGGATTTCCCTTTTTATGGCCGAATAATATTCTATTATATATCTCACAGCTTCTTTATCCATTCATCCATTGATAGACACTCAGGTTTTTTCCATGTCTTGACTATTATAAATAATGCTGTGATGAATATGAGGGTGCTGGTATCTCTTCTATATAGTGATTTCACTTCCTTCAGATATATACTCAGAAGTAGACTTGCTGAATCATATGGTAGATCTATTTTTAATTTATTTTAGGAACCTCCATAACGTTTTCCACAGTGACTGTACCAATTTACATTCTCACTAACAGTGTAGGAGGGTTCCCTTTTCTCCACGTCCTTGCCAGCACTTGTTCTCTTGTCCTTTTCATAAGAGCCATTCTAGTAAGTGTGACAAGATATCTCACTGTGGTTTTGATTTGCATTTCCCTGATAATTAGTGATGTTGAGCTTTTCATGTACCTGTTAGACGTTCAAATATCTTCTTTGGAAACATATGTATTCTGGTCCATTGCCCATTTTTAATCAAATTATTTAATTTTTTACTATTGAGTTTGAATTCCTTATATATTTCGGATACTAATCTCTTATCAGATGTATGTTTTGCAGATATTTTCTTCCAGTCCATAGGTTGCCTTTTGATTTTGTTGGTAGTTTATTTTGCTGTGCAGAGCTTTTTAGTTTAATATAGGCCCATTTGTTTTTTGTCTGTTTGTTTGTCTGTTTGCCTTTGTTGTTTGTGCTTTAAGTGTCATATCCAAGAAATCATTGCCAAGACCAAAGTCAAGGAGCTTTTTCCCTGTTTTCTTCTAGGAGTTTTATGATTTCAGGTCTTTTTAAAATTAATTAATTAATTAATTAATTTATAATTAAGAATTCAACTATTTTTTTTTAAAAATATTTATTTATTTATTTTGGCTGCACTGGGTCTTAGTTGCAGCATGTGGGATCTTCGTTGAAGTATGCAGGATCTTTAGTTGCGGCATGCGGACTTCTTAGTTGTGGCACGTGGGCTTCTTAGTTGTGGTGTGTGGACTCTTAGTTATGGCATGTATGCGGGATCTAGTTCCCTGACCAGGGATCAAACCCAGGCCCCCTGCATTGGGAGCACAGAGTCTTACCCACCGGACCACCAGGGAAGTCCCAAGTCTTATATTTATGTCTTTAATCAATCTTGAGTTATCTTAGTGGTGTAAGATAGGTATCTTACATTTATTCCTTTAAAATGATAGTAAAGGAATAAAAGGAACGAGTTCCCCACATTAAAGCAAATAAGAGTGGATGAGAGATATGGACAGTTTCTGAAAGATAGAAAGCTGGAAGAGGAAAATGGTGGTGCATGAGGCTGGGTGGGGAAGCTGCTACCTACAGTACAAGCCACAAGCCAGCGAGATGCTCCCAGGGAGGGCACTAGTTTGACAAAAAGAACCCTGGAGAGGCCCTTTAGAGACAAGAGAGGGCCAGGGTGAAACTCCAGGAAAAAGCAAGAAAATTAATAGAAATTCCTAAATAGCAGTAAATTACTCCCATCATCACCCCCACCCAACCTCCTGTGGATAAAATACTTTGGAACAGCATTCTCCCTACCCCTACTCCCCCAGATAAAATCAGGTTAGCACCAGATATCTCATTTGCAACACTGGATGTTAGTAACACAGTGGAGCAACACCTTCAAAATTCTGAGGGGAAATTACTTTGAGCCTAGAATTATACAGTACAATAAAGTAAGGTACTGATATTTCAGATTTTAGAATGAATCCATGAATGTACTACAAATGGTTTAATTATGGGTACAGAACAGTATGTAAATGACAGAAAGTTTGGTGGTGTCTAAGTGTAGATGAGAGAAGTCAGAGGATGGGAGGTTTGAGGTGAGGGGGTTAAAGGGAGAGTGGAGCCATTAATATCCTTGTCTTACTGAGTCAGGAGCTGTGGTAGGCAGACTAATGGCTCCTCAAAGATGTCCACATCCCAATCCCAGGATCCTGTGAATATGTGAGGTTACATGGCAAAGGGGAATTAAGTTTGCAGATGGAGTTAAAGTTGCTAATCAGCTGCCCCAGAGATGAGGAGATTATCCTGGATTATTTGGGCAGGCCCAATGTAATCATAAGGCTCCTTATAAATGGAAGAGGAATGCACAAGAGAGAGAGCCAGAGAGATGGCAGCATGAAAATACCGATACAGGGGTGTTAGTTTTGGATAAGGAGGTAACTGTCCAAAGAGCTAAAACAGAAACACTGAGATTCAGGAAGTTGTTCCTGAGGAAACTTTGTGCACTGGTGGTGGGAATGTAAACTGGTATAGCCATTATGGGAAACAGTGTGGAATTTCTTCAAAAAATTAAAAATAGAACTACCTTATGATCTGGCAATCTTGCTTTTGGGTATATATCCAAAGGAAATGAAATCTAGATATGGAAGAGAGATCTGCACTCTCATGTTTATTGCAGCATTATTTACAATAGCTAAGATATGGAAACAACATAATGTCCATTGATGAACAAATTGATAAACAAAATGTGTATATATGCACAACAGAATAGTATTCAGCCTTAAAATGAAGGAAATTCTGCCATCTGAGACAACACGGATGGACCTGTAGGACATTATGCTAAGTGAAATAAGCCAGGCACAGAAAGACCAATACTGCATGATCGCACTTAAATATGGAATTTAAACAGTTAAACTTACAGAAGTAGAGAGTAGATGGGGATTGCCAGGGGCTGGAGGGTGGGGGTGGGGATAGAGGAATTTGGGGAGATGTTAGTCAAAGGGTACAAAGTTTCAGTTATGCAAGAAGAATAAGTTCTGCAACACTGTATTGTATCCATGAAATTTACTAAGAGGGTAGATCTTAAGTGTTCTCACCACAAAAAAAAAGGGAAATGGTAACTATGTGAGATGATGGATATGTTTATGAGTTGGATTGTAATGATCATTTCACAATGTATACATGTATCAAAAGAGCAAATTGTACACCTTAAATATGTATAGTTTCTAGTTGTCAATTTTAAAAATAGCTTGAAAGAAGTTGTCCCTGAGGAGCAAGCCCAGTAGTGAGAAGGAGTGGGGTAGAGGAAGCTGCTTTTTGGTATCAAACTCCTCTTTTAAGGTTGAATTTTTAGACATATGCAGATGTGACTTCATAAAACAAAGGCAGGAGGGACAAATACTGGTTTCAGAAGGGACATCACAAAGGCCCAAGGAATGTCAGATTTTCCAAATCCCAAGGTTGAATGGGCACTTCTTTAAGAGGAGGTTGATCTTACACCTGGGGACCACAGAAACAATCAGTTCTGATGTCTATGGCAAATGTTTCATCATTTAAGAGTTAACAAACCAGTATTTGATAATGTTTTACTTTAAACAATTAATTAGAGTCATTCTAGATTATCTGTCCCTCAGTTGCATTCCCAAGTGTTTTGTTGGGTGGACAAGAAAGGGATGGAGCCTGAATTTTCTACTGCCCACATGGAACATTCTCTAGGACTGACCACATACTAGGACACAAAACAAATGCCCTGGTATGCCACGTGAGGTGTCCCAAGAGTCAATGCCATTCCTCATGGGTCTCAAGGATCAAAGCCAGGGAGCTACTGTGCCAGAAGACTTACCCTAAATAATGAGCTGGGGTTAAAAACCCACCCACCCTAAAACAGTCCTCAGGAGCTTATGCTTTGGGAACACCTGTCTACATGTGTTTAACTGTGAAATATAACAGTCATTTACTTAAAGTAAATCAGTAGCAGTTTAAAGAATATAGGGAACACCTGTGTATGCCCTTCCTTTCCCCTCCAAAGTTAATGTGTATCCTCAGTTTTATCTTAATTATTCACTTCCTTTTCTGTATTGTTTTATCAACTATGTATGCAGTTTTGAATGTTCTATAAATGAAATCTCATTGTATATATTCTATGAATAGTTTCTTTGGCTGAAAATTATGTCTTTGAAATTAAATTGTATTATGCATGTAGTTATAGTTCATTAATTTTTACTGCTGTATAATATTCCCTTGAAAGAATAAATTGCAATTGATTTATCAATTCTACTGTTGATGGGCACGTAGGTCATTTCCAAGTTTCTGCCATTCTGAAGAATGCTGCTGTGCACATGATGGGACAGGTAATCTACTTTGAGCCCAGAGCATCCCTGTACATTCCATGCAAGCAGGAATACAAGGTCCTGATTGCTTTTTGCTTAGGCCATTTCTCAGGGTTGTGCTTACAGCCAGAAACCTTAAACGTGTGAAATACTGCTTCCTTCCAGGACAAAGAACAGGCTCACTGTAAAAGAGGTTGATTCCTCTAGCTCAGCATTCCTCAGCTGTGATGTAAACCCATTATGTGTCACATCCATCTGAACCCCTCCAGTGTCCCTTCCTTGGGACTTGGGGACAAGGAGAACTTGTACGAACATGATACTCAGGCAGCTTGCTGTGCTATGAATAATAAAGTCCTTTGTCTCTGACCCAAGAATCTCATTTTCTGCCAGTATCCATAAAACAAGTTAACTTAACCACCCAAAGATCTGAAAACAGAAACAGACTGAGATTCAATTAGTCGTCCCCAAGGAGCAAGACCAGTGATGAGGAGGAGTGGGGTAGAGGAAGCAGTTTCAACACCAAATTCTCATTTCATGGTTGAATTTTTATTCATATGTAGGTGTGACTTTATTAAAAAAAACAAAAACATAAAACAAAAAAAAACAGGGGTGGAGGAGTCACAACCACTGATTTGAGAGGGGACATCACAAAAGCCCAAGGAATGTCAAAACCCTTGTAGGATAAAGTCACAGACGCTGACAGCACATTCTTGTCCCTTTCTCTTAGTGAACATGTCCAAGAGAGTGTAGAATTGCTGGGTGGTGGAGTTTGCATTTTATTAGCTAATGGCAAACTCTTCCCATAGTGGTTGTACCAACTTTTTTGATTTTGGTCGCACCATGCAGCCTGCAGGATCTTAGTTCTCCAACCAGGGATGGAACCCGCGACTCCCCTGCAGTGGAAGCATGGAGTCTTAACCATTGGACTGCCAGGAAAGTCCCTGGTGATACCAACTTTTATCCCCACCAGTGCAGATGAAGAGTCTGGTCTCGCTAGAATTTATGAATTAGTAGAGTTAGATGCTATTATTATATCCTTTTTTTTTTTTTGTAGATGAAGGAATTGAAGCTGAGAGACGTTAAGCAACTTGCCCAACTTTGGCATGCAAGCAGTAAGTGGAAGAAACTGGGATTTGAACCCAGGCAGTCTAGCTTGAGTGTGTGTGTGTAACAACTGTACTATACTGCCCTAAGTAATATGCTGAGTGATTAAAGACATATAGAATTTAGAGTGTTTAAAGAACTTTTAAGAAGTTAATGAGACAGGAAAATGTACATTTTAAAAATTGGGGCAAGGGACTTCCCTGGTGGCGCAGTGGTTAAGAATCCTCCTGCCAATGCAGGGGACACGGGTTTGAGCCCTGGTCCAGGAAGATCCCACATGCTGTGGAGCAACCAAGCCCGTGCACCACAACTACTGAGCCTGCGCTCTAGAGCCTGTGAGCCACAACTACTGAGCCTGCACACCACAACTACTGAAGTCCAGGCACATAGAGCCCGTGCTCAGCAACAAGAGAAGCCACTGCAATGAGAAGCCCACGTACCACAACAAAGAGTAGCCCCCGCTCGCTCCAACTAGAGAAAGCCCGCGCACAGCAAAGAAGACCCATCTCAGCCAAAACTAAATAAATTTTTTTTAAAAAAACTTGGGCCCAAAAGGCATTTCACTAAGGAGGAAACAGGAATGGTCATAAACACAAGATAAAATGTTCAAATTATTTAATAATCAGAAGACGCAAATTGAAATCACAAAGAGATGCCATTTTACACCCACCACATTGTAAAAATTAAAAATACAATGACAAGTATTGAAAACATTGGCAAGTGCTTAAAAGAGTGTCTGATATATGTTTTATATAAATATTTGCTATTATTGTTATCATCATCGTAGTCATCATCATTATATCAATACTACTACCACTACCTTTATTAACCTTTTGTCAGTTATATATGTGTTTTCTCCTAGTGTATGGCTACTGTCTTTATGATGTTTTTGATTAACAGAAATTATTTATTTTACTATAGTTGAATTTGTCAGTCCTTTTAAGAAATCCTTCCCTACATGAGGTTATAGATATTCTCCTGTATGAGAATAAAGATCTTCTCCTTGTATATATTTTATAAGTTTTATAATATTGCTTTCAGTCTTTAATCTCTCTTCTGTAACTTATTTTCTCATATGGTTCCAGGTAGGGATCTAATTTTCTTCCAATATAGCCAATGAATTGTCCCTATGCTCTTTATTAAATACTTTATGCTTTCTTTTTTTTTCAGGTTTATTGAGATATAATTGACATATAACATTAGGTAAGATTAAGGTATATAATGTGATGACTTGATACATGTATATATTGTGAAATGATTACCATAATAGGGTTGGTTTACACCTCCATCACCTCACATAATTAACCTTTTGAGTATGTGGGGTGGGAACATACGCTTAAGCAACTTTCAAGTATATACTACAGTATTGTTAACTATAGTCACCATGCTGTACATTAGGTCCCCAGGACTTATTCATTTTATAACTGGAAGTTGGTACCCTTTGACCAATATCTCCTCATTTCTCCCACCCCTCAGCCCCTGGCAACCACCATTCTACTCTCTGTTTCTATGAATTCAGCTTTTTTAGATTCCACATATAATCGAGATCATATGGTGTCTGTCTTTCTCTGACATTTCACTTACCATAATGCCCCCAAGGTCTATCCATGTTGTTGCAAATGGCAGAATTTCCTTCTTTTTCATGGCTGAATAATATTCCACTGTATATATATTCTGTATCATCTTTATCTATCTGTAGATAGACAATTTTAGATTGTTCCCATATCTTGGCTATTGTGATGAATGCAATGAATGTGGGAGTGCAGATATCTCTTCCACATCCTGATTTCATTTCCTTTGGGCATACACTCAGAAGTGGGATTGTTGAATCACATGATAGTTCTATTTTTAATTTTTTTGAGGAACCTCCATACTGTTTTCCATAGTGGCTGCACCAATCTGCATTCCCACCAAGAATGTACCAGGGTTCCCTTTTCTCTACATTCTCACTGATGCTTGCTGTCTCTCTCTTTTTGATAACAGTCATTCTAACAGGTGTGAAGTGATTGAGGTGATAACTCATTGTGGTTTTGATTTGCATTTCTCTGACAATTAGTGATGCTGAACAATTTTTATGTGCCTGCTGGCCATTTGTATATCTTCTTTGGAAAAATGTCATTTCAAGTCCTCTGCACATTATTAACTCAGATCTTTGACTTTTTGTTTTCGTTTTCATTTTTTGGCTATTGCTTTTGTTTTTTGGCTATTTTATTTATTGGCTATAAGTTCCTTATAAATTTTGGATATTAACCTCTTATCAGATGGATGGTTTGCAAATATTTTCTCCCATTGTGCAGATTGCTTTTTCATTTCGTTAATTGTTTCTTTTGCTGTGCAGAAGCTTTTTAGTTTTATTTAGTCCCACTTATTTATTTTTGCTTTTGTTGCTTGTGCTTTTTGTGTCATTTTAAAAAAATCATTGCCAGGACAAATGTCAAGGAGATTTTCTGCTACTTTTTCTTCTAGGAGTTTTATGGTTTCAGATCTGATGTTTAAGTCTTTAATCCATTTCAAGTTATTTTTGAGTGTAAGATAGGGGCCCAGTCTCATTCTTCTGCATGTGATTATCCAGTTTTCTGAGCACCATTTATTGAAGAGACAATTCTCTCCCTATTAAGTACTCTTGGCTTCCTTGTCAAGTATTAGTTGACCATAAATGCATGGGGTTATTTCTGGACTCTCTACTCTGTTCTATTGGTCTCTGTGTAAGATTTTATGCCAATACCATACTGTTTTTTAAAAAATTAATTAATTTATTTATTTTTGGCTGCATTGGGTCTTTGTTACTGCATGCGGGCTTTCCCTACTTGCGGCGAGCAGGAGCTATTCTTCCTTGCAGCGTGTGGGCTTCTCACTGTGGTGGCTTCTCTTGTTGTGGAGCACGGGCTCTAGGCACATGGGCTTCAGTAGTTGTGGCACGTGGGCTCAGTAGCTGTGGCTTGTGGGCTCTAGAGTGCAGGCTCAGTAGTTGTGGTGCACGGGTGCCCAAACCCATGTCCCCTGCACTGGCAGACAGATTCTTAACCTCTGTACAACCAGGGAAGTCCCAATATCATACTGTTTTGAATACTAAAGCTTTGCCACACAGTTTGAAACCAGGAAGTGTGATGCCTCCAGCTTTGTTCTTTCTCAAAATTGCTTTGGTTATTCAAGGTCTTATATAGTTCCATACAAAGTTTAAGATTGTTTGTTCTATTTCTGTAAAAATGTCACTGGAATTTTGAAAGAGACTGCATTGAATCTATAGACAGTTTGGGATATTATGGACATTTTAACAATATTAATTTTTCTGATAAACATGGGATATCTTTCCATTTACTTATGTCTTCTTCATTTTCGTTCCTCAAACTCATAGTTCTCAGTGTACAGATCTTTCACCTCCTTGGTTAAGTTTATTACTAAGTTTTTTGTTTGTTTTTGATGCTATTGTAAATGGAATTGTTTTCTTTATTTCTTTTTCAAATATTTGTTGTTATTGAATAGTTTGTTCTTTCCCCATTCATCTGCAATACTCTCTAAGTCACAAATCAAGTTTTTTATATATGTATGGATCTGTTTCCTGGGCTCTTCACTACAATCCATTCATGTAATTGTCTATCCTTGCACTGTATATGCTTTATAAAATTCTTTGCCCTCCAAATAAGTATTGATGTATGGTAGATTAAGCCCCACCCCTTCTTCAGGAATGTCTTAACTGTTCTTGGCCTTTTGCTCTTCCATGTAAATTTGAGAATCACCTTATAAAGTTTCATGAAAAGCCTGTTGGAATTTTTATTGTAATTTCATTGGCTTTGTAGATTGCAAAGAATTGACATTTTTACAAGAATGGCTTCCTATTCAAGGATATGGTATATACTTCTCTATTTGTTTGAGTCTTTTTACTAACTTTCATTAAAATTATATTATTTTCTCCACATAGTTTTTTATTAAACATAATCTTGAGTCCTTTTGTTTTGTATTGTTATTGCAAACCATATATTTTTTATTGTAAAATTAAAAATACCTATAGTGAGTATATAAACATATAGGTACAGTTTAAAGAGTAATTATAAAGCCATCACTCATGTAACCTCCATCCAAATGAAGAAATGAAACGTTGTACTATAAAAGTTCCCTGTGCCTGTCTTCAGTAACATCTTCCTTTCTCCACCCTGGAAATATTCACATTCCTTGCCTCTCTTTATAGTTTTACTACCATTGTATGCATCTCCAACTAGTTTAGTTTTGCCTGTTTTTGAACCTTGCAAAAATGGCATCATACTGTATGTATTATTATAGACTTCTCTTGGTCATTGCGATTTTGTGATCCATTTTAATACATCTAGCTGTTTTCATTCATTTTCACTAATATATATTTAATTGTATGAATATACTAAAATTTGTTTATCTATTCTACTCTTACTGGGTATGTCTTATTTCCAGTTTTTGGTTATTAAAAACAATGCTGTTATAAAAATTCATGCTCATAAGGTTTGTATGTATCTTCTGGGTCAGAAGTACATATATTTTTCTAGGTCAGTGGTTGTTAAAATGTGGTCTGAGGACACCTAGGAGTCCCTGAAACCCCTTCATGGCAACTAGAAGGTCCTCCCTTTTCCAAATATATATCTTTCTGAGTTCAAATATTCTTCATATCCTTCAGCCAAAACAGTATACCACAACATATTGAAAGCAGAAGCGGATATGAGGATCTAACTGTCTTCTATTAAGCAAACATTAAAAAGGTCTTTAAAAAAGTAATTGTTTTGTAGAAGATAGTTATTTCACAAAAATTTTGTTATTTTTGCTAACATTCAAATGGATTTATTATTTTTTAAAATGAATTACATAAATATTTAAAATCTGTATTAATTACTGATACAGTAAATAGCTATAACCCAAATAAACAAATGCTATTTGTTGTTCTCCACAATCTTTAAGAGTGCAAAAGGGTCCTGAGTTTGAGAACTGTTCTTCTAGGGCATGGTCTTCAACCTGGTTGCACTATTCAAGGCGTATACAAGGTACAGATAATTATAAAGAGTCTGTTTCCAGATCCCTAATGTCCAAATGTGCTGTGCCTAGCTTCATATAGCTCTCCTTTCCTACCTCCCCCTTCTTAAGTGACAGTCTTGCCAGAGTTGTCTTTGCCTGACACCCTCTGGTCAAAACAAAAAGTGCCAGCTTCAAACTCTAAAGAACAAATAACAACTTAGAGGAAAACCCCTGAGACCACAGAGGAGCAGTTTTTTTTAGGAAATGCTGCTTCACCAATGCTCTTGATGCCCCTGACCCCTGTTGTATGGGACAAAAAGGACATTGACTCCAAGTGGAAGGCATGATTTGTATGAGCCACGCTGACACAGTTATTTATTTTACAAGGTTAAAAAAACTACATCAGTATTTTTTTAAAGTTCTTTCAATATGTATAACATTTCAATTTTATATCACTCATAACTGTAACTTATAAGACTTAGATCTTTATGGTCACAGGAAATTAAAATGAATATTTCAACTTATACACACATTTTTGTTGTGAAGAATTATGAGAATTGATAAGAAAAACTTTCAAGCATAAATACATGTTACATGAGGATAAAATTCTGGGGAGGGGGTGGATTGGAAATACAAATACAAGGATAAGAAATTTCCCATTGTTAAAGAGAAGCTTGTTTGTATATTTTTTAAGTGAATGGTGGTGCATATCAAAATCACTATAGTGTTTAGAGCCTATTGGATACATTTAAAAGAATGATGTGACAGTTAAATCTATGTCAAAACTTTAACATGCAGGAATAATATCCTATGTACTTAAATGAAATTTGATGAGAAATTTTAGCTATCAAACTAGAAATGTGTGAGGGAATACATACTTCAAAAAACTTTTGTGTGCAGTGTTCTGAGCCTGGAGATAGACGGGCTCCAGGATAGGCATTTATAACTGGCCTCCTGTTTACATTTCTTGGCGAGAAAAAGATGGGCTTTAGGCTGGACACTTACAACTAGCCTCCTGTTTGCATTTCCTGAAACAGGAGATAAGTAGGCTCCAGGTTAGATATTTACAACCAGCCTCCAGGCTTTGTCTCCGGAGGACACTTGAAGATAACAGTCATGGCAGGAACAGAGAGGGGCTAAACCTTGTTTGAGTAAAGCATCAAGAGGTCACATATTTCCCATCCTTGGGGCAAGGGAGACACTGCACAGAAAGGCTCCTTGGGGGTCAAAAAGGAGGAGGCACCACCCCAGAATAGATGATGCCAAGTCCCCCCAAAGCCCTCTGGGCTAGAATCCACCTTGGAAAAAAGTTGCACACACATGTTGGGGAGGGCCCTAGGGCAGGTCAGGTGTGGGAAAAGAAACCAGATGATTGGCCAAAGGTAAACAAAGACCTGGAAGAACTGCCCTATATAAATGATGTAACCACCTCTTTACTGTGCTTCTCCTCATTAGGGAGGATGCCCACACCCTTTCTCTCTGGGTGCGTATCTCTGCCTTGCTTCTGTCTTAACTAAACAAATTGTTTCTCTGTGTGCTCTCCCACTTGTTGTGCTGTGTCTCTAATCATAAACTTTGTACCTGTTTTTACCGTTTTTGCCTTCTTGAGAAATGCATTTTTCAATGGGGTTAGAGCCAGGAAAAATTTGCTTCTGGCCTCTAGCCCTTGCTGGCCTAGTGGCTAGGATTCCTGGTTTTCATCCAGGCTACCCAGGTCCAATTCCTGGGCAGGGAACTAAGATCCCGCTTCAAGCCACCGCTCACTGCTGCTGCCTCTCTGAGATCAATACTAGCAAAGAGATCTGAGGACTAATAACGTAGAACATTGACAAACATGTAGGTGTTCACAGGATCCAACCTAGTGATAGCAAAATAAGGCATGTATCTGGACCAGTGGAATTCAGTGGGGTTATGCATATTTTATCTTCTACTTTTTGCTGGTATTTGAATGGAGTCCTTATGTCAGCAGTTCCTCCCAGAGAAAGGAACTCATTAAACTGCTCCACTGCAGCTCAGACCAGCACCGTGGCCTTGAGCCCAGAGCTCTGCCAGTGTGAACGGGGGAGGCCTGGTTTGCTCAAGAGTGAGGCACTGATTAGCAGTTAATATGAAATGCCTTTGAGGGGCACAGAGGCAGGTTAAGACAAATGAGAGGAGGAACTGAGGAAGGCAGAAGACTGGATTTAGGTTGAATTCAGGCCTATTTGAAACAAGAGCTGTGACAAGCTTATCCAGGAAAAGAGATCATTCAAGAAATATTTAAATTGTATTGGATCTCTATCTTACACAGACAAACACACTCACATTTTTTTTCTCCTTTCTGAGTAACTCAACCCCAAACTCCCCCCACTTCTAGCCCACAAAATGCTCCAGATGACTTTCCAATGAAGACAAAAATAATTCATTTCATCTTCCTTCACATTCCATCACTAATTCAGCAGTTATTCTTTTTCAAGGCAGCTATCGTAGCTGAAACTTAGACAATCCCAGGGCTGGGATCTTCCTTAAAGAAGAAGCATCCTTCCTGCTCAGGTGAAAATTCTGTTTCTGTTAACACCCCGCTCCATGTCTCCTTCACCTCTTGTACCAGGACAGCAGAGACTGCTAGTTGGCTACCTCAATACCTTTCTCCCTTTCTGAGAACTCTCAAACCAGACAACGTCAGCCCAAGTTAAGAACAATTAAAAATCAATCTCATTTATGAACATACCTGGAAAAGTCCTGAATGAAACACAAGCATCACTTTCACTTACATTCCATTGGCCAGAACATACAGTCACATGACCATATCATGTTGCTAAGAAGACTGGAAAATATACTCTACGCCGGGCAGCCTTGTGCCCCCCCAAAATTGGTTTTAAATTCTTGAAGAAGTCATTTCTGTCTCTCTACACTCAGCAACAAGATCAAGATAAGCAAGCTTCCTTACTGGCCCCCTGCGTGATGTGCATTTATTTGTACTTTACCCTTACACAAAGAGCTTAGCACTTTGCAGACCCAGATTTATAGAGAAATCTTCTGTTAGACTCTGAGATGGGTTTTGTCACCTATCCTCCTGCATTAGACTCAACTGTCAAAACTGAAATTTAAGTTTATGAGGATTTGAATATGCCCTGAAGGAAGAATATGGTTTCTTGTTTTTTCTAAATTCCTACTTTCCTTTCTCTTTTGATTTTTTTTTTTTTTGCCACCTCAGCAAGACAGTTATATAATTTTAAAAACATTTACTCCTGCCCAAGTGGAAGTTCACTCTGGTATTTTTAGAGGTTTGTTTAATAAAACTTCAAAGGACAGCTAATCTTCATCTTATACAAATTATTTCAGAGAACAGAAAAGAAGGAAAGTTACACAACTCATTTTAAAAGAGTTGTTTAATTGTGACACCAAAACCAGGTGCTGCCAAGGTCAGCACAAAAAGAGAAATTTAAAAATCATTCTCACTTATAAACACTGGAATTTTCAGTTAAATGGGCTAATATGTTCTCTTTTGTGCTTAGAACATGGTTTATAAACATAGATGGAAATGTCCCAAATAAAACATAAGCAAGGGACTTCCCTGGTGGCACAGTGGTTAAGAATCCGCCTGCCAATGCAGGGGACATGGGTTTGATCCCTGGTCCGGGAAAATCCCACTTGAGCAGAGCAACTAAGTCTGTGTAACTCAACTACTGAAGCTTGCATGCCTAGAGCCCGTGCTCCACAACAAGAAAAGCCACCTCAATGAGAAGCCCATGCACCACAACGAAGAGTAGCCCCGCTTGCCTGCAACTAGAGGAAGCTGTAGTGCAGCATCAAAGACCCAACACAGCCAAAACAAAAACCAAAAAACAACCATCTGCAAATCCAGTCCAATAGTGTATTCAAAAAGGACATGATTCCAAAATAATTCAAGGATGGTTGAATTACACTGATAGATTTTCTAGTATTAAACCATCAATTTCTTATGGCAGCTTAACTATCCCCTTTAAATATTTTGGACTTCTATGGACACTCATAACCTCGGGGATTTACCTTTTATCTCAAGTAGCAATAGCGGCAGAGGCTGGAGGAAAGGAGGTCAGCAGAGGGGTTAAATGAACTGGAGACCTTCCCAGAAGGAAAGCGATACCTGTTTTTAGGATCATTCTAGCGTAGGGAGTTAGAGAAGCCCGAGGGGCCTCTGGAGAAGGAGGTCCCACCGCAGGGTGCAGGAGGGGCAGACCACTCTGTCTGATTGTGCGCGTTGGCGATGGCATGACTCAGTGGGTACCAGTCACATCTTACTCGTTGTGGATTTGTGCATTTATTACAACCATCTTGAGGCAGATAGCAGGACAGTATCCTGGAAGGAATGTCTGTTTCTAATTCCTACACAGGTGCCACTGGGCTACCTGTACTGCTGAGGAGAGAGTCTGACTATGGCAGGCCTGGAATAAGATCTGGAGATGGACCAGCCCTGCCTGATTCTGGAATTAAGATCCGGGTGTCAGGCCCAGACTCTGTACAGCAGGAGGTCCTGGGGGACCAATGAATCCTGAGCTCCAGCTCTTCCTGGACTTTTCTTCTCAACTGGCTCTGCCAGGAATCTGCTTCATCTGGTATACCCACTGCCCGTTCTGGGCCGAGGCTCCTATCTTTGGCGCCTGCTGGCCTCAGCATTCTCTCTTCTCTGCCTCATCACGGTCCCCCACTGCAGCCTCCATAGCCTGATTTTCAATAAGTGCCTTCGGAATCTATAAGCATAACTGTCTTACTAAGAAGTAATTACTTTGGCATTTTCCAGGGGGAATGCTTCTGTCTATAAAGAGAAAACGATATGAAATGACTGGCACTGTGCAGAAATTTAAAAGCCTCTTGGGGGAAAAAAGAAATTCTTAGAGTTGTCAGATTATCAACGGATCAAAGCTACAAAGATGTTTTGGGGGGAACCCAAGAGACAAATAAGAATCTCTTTGACGAAATGGCCTTAAAGATGGAATCAAAGGGCTTGGAGGAACAAATCAAATGCCAGTGGTAAATCCACTTGTTATTTTAGGCCCCAAGAACAGGAATATAAAAACCGGGATAAAATATTAGAATGCAAGAACTCAGTGGAAATATTACCCATTTTTACAAGGACTTTTGCAAACTTTCAGAGTTGAAAAGAGCCTTTAATGAAGTTAATTTTAGTAAAGGGACAAAACCTGGATTCCGAAGGGTTAAAAAAGAATATACTGGACTTAAGAGACTTGGACACTTACAACTGGGAGCAGAAAACTGAAAGGAGCTGAGTGATATAATCAAACATCGTCAGAAATTTCCAAAAAGACAAAGCAAGTGGTCTGGCTCACAAAGAAAATGAAACGCAGGTTTTGAGTAATGATATTGTGCAGCGGGAGTAGCTGGCAGGTGACCAGACTGAGAAGTTAAAAACAGATGATAGATGGCTCACGAAAGGAGCCTTTGTTAACAATAGTTGAAAAAGATAAAGGCCATTTCCAATCTAAACTAAATGCTGAGATGTTAACTCGGCAAGGGCTGGAAAACAGAGATGTTGGAACACGAATCTTGCTGACTTATTTAAGCCAAAGTTTTACTGGAAAATGACTACAAAACTTTGCATCAGAAAGCTGATATTCTTAATAAACTCCTGGGCAGAAAGGCAGCATTCTTCCAAAGAAGCTATTTCAGGAAGAATAAGAAAAGGAAGAGAGAGAGCAGAAATACCAGCTAGAGAGTAAGTAAGATTCCATAAGCAGAAAATTCAAGAAGCGGAGGATGAAGTACAGAAAACAAAGATCTTACGAAACCCAGATTTCCCTTCATGATAAGAAAGGTCATGACAGCTGGCTGATTGCACATACTGCAGAATGAGCTCTAGCGAGAAGATGCAAGCTGCTAGCCCAAGGCAGATATTAATATGTGTGCGTCAAAGGACAATAATTTTTCAAAAGTCAGTGAATGTCCAACCAACCCCAGGAATACCATAATGATAGAAACTTTAAAAGAGAGAGTTACTAATCCAAGATCAGTCTTTTGGTCCACCCATTGAAACTAGTGAAAGCCTCTAGTTTATTGATATTGTTTCTACCTGGAATCTCTTATTCTTGTCGTAATGGCATAGATCTGTAAAAGTGAACCTGTGTCTGTCATTGGTCCTATAGCTGATCCTAGGAGGCCATTTCAGGTATCTGAACTAGTATCTATTTCTTATCTGCATCTTGGTATAGCTTCATCAGTAAATCTTACCAGGGAAACTCACCATGATCTCACATGTATTCATTCATTCCACAAATATTTAAGTATCTTTCATGAGTCAGAGATTTTAAAAATGTCAGAAATACAACAAAGAACAAAACAAAAATCTTTCCTTTGTAGAGCTTACATTTTAACAGAGAAAACACGTAGGTAAAAAAGAATTAGAAAGTAATCATATAATGCCAGGTAGGGATAGGGCTACAAAGGACAACTAAGCAGATTGAAGGGGTAGTCACGGGAGCACCACTTTACATGTGGTGGTCATGGAAGGCTGCATAAGGAGATGACATTTGGGTAGAGACATGAATGGAAAAAAGGAGCGAGCCATGTGGAGATCTGGGAAAGATCCTCCCAGGCAGAGGGAATAGCCGTGCAAAGGCGCTGAACCAGAAGCATGTTTGTTGTGTTAGAGAAACAGCAGGAGTTTCCGAAGGAGAGTACTACGTGTCTGAAGGCTGAGAGCTGAGAGGTGAGAACTGAGAGAGAACATTCTATGTTCTCATATATATGAGAAAATAAAACTTCTAATGGCTCCAATAAGGTAAGCAGGGAGTTATAAGTGAAGACGGTAGAAGGGTAAACCCCTACCAGATGCTATCGTACATTATGAGTCATGTTAAAAAGTTGAGGGCTTCCCTGGTGGCGCAGTGGTTGAGAGTCCGCCTGCCGATGCAGGGGACACGGGTTCGTGCCCCAGTCCGGGAAGATCCCACATGCTGCGGAGTGGCTGGGCCCATGAGCCATGGCCGCTGAGCCCGTGCGTCCGGAGCCTGTGCTCCGCAACGGGAGAGGCCGCAACAGTGAGAGGCCCGCAAAAAAAAAGTTGAAACTTTAGTCTTAATAACATATTACTATCATATGTTGAGTCCTTACCACGTGTCTGTCAATGTAATAAATACTAGGATTTTTCTCACTTGATCCTCATAAATATTCTATGAGTTAAGAATCAATGTTATTTCAATGTTAGAGGTGAGGAAACTGAGTCACAAAGTGGATAAATCATTTGCCCAAACACCCAGAGCTACTAAATAGCAAAATTGGCATAGGAACCCATATCAACTTGAGTCCCAAGCCTGAACGCTTATCCTCCAATATTCCACATTTTTATTTATTTATTTTTGGCTGTGTTGGGTCTTGGTTGCTGTGCACGGGCTTTCTCTAGTTGCGGCGAGCGGGGACTACTCTTCATTGCGGTGCGCGGGCTTCTCATTGCGGTGGCTTCTCTTGTTGCAGAACATGGGCTCTAGGGCACGTGGGCTTCAGTAGTTGTGGCTCGTGGGCTCTAGAGCGCAGGCTCAGTAGTTGTGGCGCACAGGCTTAGTTGCTCTGTGGCATGTGGGATCTTCCCGACCCAGGGCTCAAACTGGTGTCCCCTGCATTGGCAGGCAGATTCTTAACCACTGCACCACCAGGGAAGTCCCTGTAAAGCTGTTATTTTAATTTTATTTTATTTGGCCGAGCAGCATGTGCACTCTCAGTTCCCCAAGGAGGGATCGAACCCTGGTCCCCTGCCTTGGGAGCACAGAGTCTTAACCACTGGACCCCCAGGGATGTCCCTATTCTGCACTTTTAAATGATCCATATGCATGTAGTAATGGAGGCTATAGAGTGGGAAGGAAACCCATTAGAGGTGGGGGTTAAAGGGAGAGGGGATGGTAATGGGATCTTGGTAATAAGAGTGGGGTTGAGAAGAAAGAGATGGGATTGAGAGAGGTTTAGAAAGTGGAATGATTGGGATTTGGTGTTTGATTGGATCCGAGGAGGGAGGGAGGAAAGGAGGGGGTGGGGGGAGTCAAAGATGATTTCCAGATTTCCGGTTTATGAAACTCTGTGGTTACCATTTAAGGAGACAAGAAACCAAGCAGGAAGGGCAGTTTGGGGCTTAGGGGGAAGATGATGAGTGGTTTTAGATTAAGGATGGTGGAATAAGGACCTCTGAAAATCCGCTCCTCCATGTAAGCAACAAGATCACAGACCACAAAAAAAAAAAAAAAAAAAAAAGTCCAAATCAACTTTTTAGAACTCGGAAATTAACCAAAGGCTTGCAAGAATCCAAAAAGCATTTATTCAAGAAAATCGACGGAATCTCAGTAGAAACAGTGGGCTTTGTACTGGGGCAAGAAGGCAGATTCTAGCAGTGTGAAGAGTGAGCAGGAGTGAGGAAACCAAAATAGTGTTCAGCCTTGGAAAGACAAGAGAGATGGGGCTTTAGCTGGAGGATGGGTGAGGATGCAGTGCTCTTTTTTATCTTGTAGAGATGTAAATAGTGCAATATAGCTGGTAAAAAGCCTGGTCTTTCAGGAGGTGAAAAGGCCTGGCACCCTGATAGGCAAAACAGCTGAAATCTGACACCTAGAGACAAGCTACTCAGGTTCTTCTTAACTTTATTCTTGGACTGATTTCACTGTTGGCCCTTTTTGCTCTAGAGATAGAAGCTTGTCTTTAAAAATTAAGAAAAAAGGCAGAATTGATGACCAAGAAACATCATTGTGAGGGAAGATCGGTTATTTACATAATTCAAGTTCTGTGCAATTCTTTTAATGTAGTTTTATAGTCATTAGTCTTATCAATTTCCATAAAGGTATGCCAATGTTAGGTTTATAGCATGTCATCTTGACAATCTGTCTTCAGAACATCCTAGGGATTCTCAAACACCATATGCAGGAGTTGGAAAACTGCTTGGTCTAATTGGGCAAGCATTGAGTTCTAACTGAAAACCAGGGCAAATAAGTCTAGAGATCTAATGTGTAGGCATGATGACTATACTTAATAATACTGTGTCAACCAGAAAATATGCTAAGAGAATAGATATCAGGTGCACTCACTGGACAAAACGCTAACTATGTGAGGAGATGATATGTTAATTTGCTTGACTCTACTACTTATTTCACCATGTATATGTATATCAAATCATCATGATGTACACCTTAAATATATCCACAATTTTTATTTTAAAATATATAAATAAAAAATAAATCTATTCATTAAAAAATAAAACAGAGGAAGGACTCTACTTGTTCTCAAACTTGGCTGCACATGGAAATCTACTGGGAGCTTTAAAAAGTACTGATGCCTGGGTTCCAACCTAGAAACTGCATTCAAATTTAGTTTCATGTCTTCTAAAAGTCAATTTTTTTTCAGTTCAGGATCCAGTCTAGGATCACATGTTGCATTTAATTGTCATGCCTCTTCAATCCCCTTCAAACAAATCCAGTCTTTCTTTGCTTTCATGACTCTGAGTTTTTGAAGAGTATAGTCTATTTATTTCACAGAACGGTCCTTCCATTTTTGTTCTTCTGGTATTTTCTCATGTTCAGATTGAGATTACGCATTTCTGGCCATGAATACCACAGAAGTGATGGTGTGTCTTTTCTCATTGCATTCTGGAGGCACAGAAAATTTTATTTGTCCCATTACCAGTGATATTAACTTCAGTCACTGAAGGGGTACATGCTATTGACATGACTCAACACTGATGATGTTAATAGGCCCAGATAGAGTTTGCCAGCTTTCTTCACTGTGAAGTTACTTTTGCTCTCTCTTTCCATACTCTACTCTTTGGAGGCAAGTCATTAAGCATTGTCACAATCTGCGTTTCACCCCTTGTGTCTTCTGACCTCTTGGTTGATTTAGAAAAAAAATTTATACATTACAGTTTACTCTGTGCTGGTAAGTTTTGAGAAATGCAGAGTCATATATCTATCACTCCAGTACCATACAGGTTAATTCTATCACTCTAGAGATACTCTGTGCTTTCCCTAGTTAACCCCTTCTTCTCCTGGAAACCATTGATCTGTTTTCCATCCTTACAGTTTTGCCTTTCCTAGAATGTCTCATGAATGGAATCATTCAATATGTAGCCTTTCCATTCTGGTTCTTTCAACTTAGTAAAATACATTTAGGATCCATCTATGTAAATTTGTGGATGAATAGCATGTTCCTTTTTTCTTGCTGAATAGTTTTCCATCATGTATACCACAGTTTGTTCATCTATTCACCTATTGAGGGACATCTTGGTTGCTTCCAGTTTTTGGTGATTATGAATAAAGCTGCTAAAAACATTCACATGCAGCTTTTTGTATAGGCATAAGTTTTCAATTCAGTTGGGTAAATACCTAGGGGCATGATTGTTAAGTCATATGGTAAGTCCATGTTTAACATTATAAGAAACTGTCTTCCAAAGTGCCTGTATCATTTTCGCTTTCCCACAGCTCTTGTTCCAAATCTTTGACAGCATTTGCTATTGTCAGAGGTTTTTTTTTTAATATTCAAATGAGATGACAGCATCTCATTGTTTTGCAATTTGCCTTCCCTAATGACAAATTATATTGAGCATCTTTTTATGCTCAATGCTTTATTTGCCATCCATATATCTTCTTTGGTGAAGTGTGCTGGTTAGATATTTTGTCCAGTTTTATTTATTTTTATTTTTAAAAAATAAATTTATTTATTTATTTTCATTTATGTATTTTTGGCTGTGTTGGGTCTTTGTTGCTGCGCGCAGGCTTTCTCTAGGTGCGGCGAACGGTGGCTATTCTTAGTTGCAGTGCATAGGTTTCTCATTGTGGTGGCTTCTCTTGTTGCGGAGCATGGGCTCTAGGCATGCTGGCTTCAGTAGTTGTGGCTTGTGGGCTCTAGAGCACAGGCTCAGTAGTTGTGGCACACGGGCTTAGTTGCTCCGCGGCATGGTATCTTCCCGGACCAGGGCTTGAACCTGTGTTCTCCTCTTAACCACTGTGCCACCAGGGAAGTTCCTGTCCAGTTTTAAAATTGAGTTTTTTGCTTTCCTATTGTTGAGTTTTAAGCGTTTTTTATGTATTCTGGATACAAATCTTTCATTTCATATGTGATTTACAAATATTTTCTCCCAGTCTGTGGCTTGTCATTTCACTCACTTCAGCAGTATCTTTCACTGAAAGAAATATTTTAATTTTGAGAAATTCCAATTTATCAAACTTTTCTTTTGTGGATTATGCTTTTGGCATCATATCCAAAAGCTAATCACCAAATACAGGGTCATACAGATTTTCTCCTATGTTTTCTTCTATAAATTTTAGTTTTGCATTTTACATTTAAGTATAAAATCCATTTAGAGTTAATTTTTTTGTAAGGTGTGAGTGTCAAAATTTATTGCTTTTTTTTCATATGGATGTCCAATTTGTCCAGCACCATTTGTTGAAGCACCTTTCTGTCTTTGATAAAAATCAGTTGACTATAATTGTATGGATCTATTTCTGAGCTTTCTATTTTGTTCCATCTATCTATGGGTCTATCTTTTCACCAATACCACACTGTCTTGATTCCTATATCTTTAGAATAAGTCTTGATATCAGGTCATGTGAGTCCTCCTACTTTGTTTTTCTTTTTCAAGATTGTTTTGGCAATTCTGGATCCCTTGAACTTTTACATGAATTTTAAGATCAACTTGTCGATTTCTGCAAAAGAGGCAGCTGGGATTTTGATAGAGATTGTGTTGAGTCTGTGGATCAATTTGGGGAGTATTGCTATCTTAACAAATCAAGTCTTCAAATCCATGAACATGAGAGGTTTTCCACTTTAGATCTTTAATTTCTTTCAACAATATGTTGTAGTTTGCAGAGAGTAAGTTTTGCACTTTTTTTGTTAAATTTTCCCCTGCATACAGCCACTGTCATTATTTGCAGCAGTTTTGTTCTATAAGGTCGCTGCCAACATTGAATTAGCCGATACTTGAATACTGCTTCTAAGGGAAATGTGGACAAGGTTAGATTCTTGCGAGTCTCTGGTCACATTTTCCATTTTCGTCAGTCAAAATACCATTTGCATTATGTAGGTTTGTTTGCCAACATTCTTGCAAAACAAGCCCGTCTCAGCAGCTGTGAAAACCTGTTCTTCCACGTAATTCTTTTTCTACTAAACCCTTAGCAGAAATTGAAAAATTCTTCCACAGTCTACCTGGCTTCCTGGGCAAGTTTAACGAGTTAAGGCAGGAGGGTGGCCTCTAATTCCAGCTCTCATCATAACTAGCTGTAACTTTGGGCAAGTCACTTAGAATCTCCACTCTAAAACTCTGATAAAATAAGACTGTGGATGGGAATATCTCCATCGTTCCACTCACTCTAGAGTCCTATACTTAAAAAAAGGGGGCGGGGGGCACTGGTGGGGGGAGAGGGGGCGGTTATATGGTAATTTTTAAAGCCCACAGCACCACCTGGTGGTCAAAGAGAAGACAGACTGAGGAAGAGTGTTAATAGACATATCCAGCTACATCTACATTTTGCTTGTTTGAAAACTTCACATTTTCAGACCATTTCTCCTCTAAAATGGCTACACACGTACAATAATACCTATAAAAGCAGTCATACGGCATTATGTTTAACATCACACCCTGCATAGAGTGCCTTGTAAATATAAAGACTCTAACCCTTGAATAGCCATCATTACTGAGCTATTATTATGCTTTGGTTAAAACAAAAACAAAAACAAAACAAAACAAACAAAAAACTACTGAGCAAGTAGAAGAATTACATGAAATGAAAATATACTTCATTGTACCAAAAAATCCATCATGTTAAAATTATTCACACATAGGTGAGTAAGAAAATGATAGTATTCATTTATAACCTCCCCCAAATAAAATATCTGTGAGTCCATACGTATATAAATACATAGGTGAATGAATAAAATGGAGCTGTAAATACAGGAAAAGAGACAGCTCTTCTCTACAAAATAACTCTAATCAATAAATATAAAAGGAATGAGAGAAATAGAAAATCACCATTAGATTACCACTGTAATAATTGCTGCAGGCAATATTCACTTCTGTACACTAAAATTATACTGTATAAGCAAACGTTTGAGGAGAAACAGGATAATTTCCTAGTCTCAAAACATCCTCCCCAGGACGTTTATTAATTATAAAGGGAAAGATAGTAACTTTATAATACTTTAATGCAGCAGATATCACTTAATGAAGTGACCAAGGTTAACATCACCAGAAGTAAGACATGTTGATATCATGTACCTTTTGATATGATTTCTATTCTTGTTAAGACAAACTGGTTTTAAAAAGAAAGAAAAGTCTATGCATGTTTTCTCTCTAAGAGCTTTTTGCTCTTCTTTTTCACATTTCTTTTTTTTATTTAAGTCATTAAGCTAAGGACACTTAGTAGATAGCAATTGTAAGACAATCCAAATGTGTTTAACATTGATAGTTATCCACTGGGCTTACGGGTCAATAAAGAAAAGAAGACCACTCTGGTGGCTTTTCAGTATCTACAGTAAACTCAAATTTCAGTAAAATTAACAGAAATTTTATTTGAAATTCATTGTATTTGTAAGGAGGAAGGAAATATTTAAATCCCCTTTTGATGAAAAGAGAATTCTCATGGTATCTTGACCAAGCTACCTTCAAACCAGTTTCCAGAAAAATCAAAGACAGGGTAATATCAGACTTATGTCCAAAAGCATTAAAAAAACTGCAAGCACAAGAAGAAAGTAGAGAATTCAGTTTCTTTCAAGTATCCATAAAACATCCATGAACATTGTTAATCTATTAGGCCAAAGAGAAAATATCAATTTCAAAAGTAGAAATATTATATTTTCTGATTACAACACAATAAAGCTAGAAATTAATTACCAAATCAGGAAAAAAAAAGTTTCCTTGTCCTGGAGATTTAAAAAGTATCTTAAATGATGGCTTGAGTCAAAGGGAAAAACCAAAATATCAATCAAAGTTGGACCTTATGAGATGGATTTAAAGCATAGGGCAATCTCTAGCCTCTGTGGTGTCATTGTGTGTGGGTCAGAAAAGTGCTCCTTCTTCAAGTAAAAAGCAAGACCAGCACAACTGCATCTGTGGATGGTCATGAGGTGATGGCTCTGAGCCCAGCTGGTTGGAAGATGAGCATGACACTCAGGGAAACTAAAGTCAAAGTGAGTTGGGAGCTGTGAAAGAAAAAAAATGTAAATTTCTCTTCCCTAAGGAAAAAAAAACCAAACTGCTAGATAATGAGTTTTCTTTAAGATTAGAAGCAAACTTCTAGTTAGTAAAGTGCCTGCTAGCAAGATCTTGAAGGCCAAGAAAAAGTCTCACCTAAGGAATGTTTTCTTTGGTTGAACTTAATATTCTCAAGGCCCTGACTCCTAAGGACAAAGAGACAAGAGTACACTTTGTTTAATACTCTTCAATTACTTTTCTATAAGCCACTATAGTATTTAATTGTTTCAAATACTTTAGGTAAATTATGCCATTTTAAACAAGTTCTTGTAAAGAGTAATTAAACTTTTATATCCCCTGATGTAAATGATTCAGGAGCAAGCTTACTAAGCCTGTCCTAAAGGATGCCTGAATTCAGGGCATCCTGGTGGTCCAGTGGCTAAGACTCCATGCTCCCAATCCAGGGGGCCTGGGTTTGATTCCTGGTCAGGGAACTAAGAGCCCACATATCGCAACTAAAGATCCTGCATGCGGCAATGAAGATCCCACGTGCTGCAACTAACACCTGGCTCAGCCAAATAAGTAAGTAAACATTTATTTAAAAAAAAAAAAAAAGGATGCCTGCATTCCAAGCCAAGAAAAGTCTCAATTTGTAATTGTGTTGTTAAGAAACCATTCAGACATTCTCTTACTGCATTAGCATATTTTTTAATGGAGCAATTCCTGATGTTATTTCCCTAAAATCACAGAAAGATTGCAGCATTTTTGGGGTTCTATTTTGTAAGGATGACTTTCTTTTGCAGTAGCATCTCTCCTAGAATGGGACCAATAAGGGCTCCAGGTGCTATGAAAGAATGGGTACCCTCACCAGGGACGACTTCTCTCAGCCATGCACTTAAGTGTTAGAAAAACATACCACAGTTGACAACATGTTGTGTATAGTGGGGATGAGGGGAAAGTCAATGAATATGAAAGTTACTGAATGAGATGAATAAAAACCTAGAAAAGTAAGGAAGGGAAGGACTGGTGTAGAGATCTTTCTGGAGCGGGGAGTAGCTTTAGGTTTTGAGTCACCCGGTGGGAGTTTAAGAGGTTTCTATTGTGACTCAAAGGAAACAGAATCTGGGGACAGGCCACAATGGTTCAGTGATAGAATAAAGATCTGGTTTCCAGGATCAAGGAATAAACACCAAAAGCCTGGAGGAGGAGAGATGGAGCCCTAGTTCCTGGTCCCCTTTCCCACCCTCCTTCCCCCTAAGTTGTGTAAGATGTTACCTTCCACCTAAACATCATCTTCCTGGTTTCAGACCTTAACTCTGGTCTCTGAGTTCTGCTTAGTTCCACATTCTCTACCCATTTGCACAGAGGACCACCACCTTCCCTTCCTGGAATCTCTAAGGTTTTCTGCTTTGCTCATGCCCTGGTCATCAGCCCTACTAATTCAGTCTGAGATGGAAGTGGCCACCCTCTCCAAAATGCTTAAGTCTCCTGATCTCAATGAAGAGTCTTTGCACCCTAGGATTATCATTGCCTTATTTGAAATTGGATCACTTCCCCCTGTTTCTTGCAGTTCTCTCCCTTCCCAAAAAAACCATGAAGTGACCATGAAGCAACTGAACAACGAATTGCAAAGAAGTTTGAAAACCTCTTAAAAGAAATTAAAGATATTGTTAAACATAAGACAAGTTATGAAGAGAAGATCATAGAAACAAAAGAATCTTTTGAGGAAACCAATATCTCTGAGGATGTGTCAGAACTTGAAGAAAAAATCAGAGAACTTGATAAAATAAATAAAGTACTATTGGAAAAGCTACTTGCTAGTTGGGACTTAGGGAAAGAACAGAACTCAAAGAAACAGGAGATGATGTTGGAAAACCAGAACTCCAAGGACACCATGCAAGGTTGTGCAAGGGATTTGGTAAACTGTTCAGAAGAAAAAAGAGCCCTTCATGAAACTCAACTAAGTAAGGAAAAAGCAAAGCACAGATTTCCTCTTGTCCAAGAAGAAAATATCAAACTGAGGTACAATATGGAGCAGTTACTACAGGAAGCAAAACACTGGAGTGTGCAACATACTGAGCTCAGTGAACTAATAAAGTCCTATCAGAAATCTCAGACAGACATCAAAACTCTTGAAAATAATGGCGCCCATTCCCCAACTCAAACGAATAATGGGGTGTCAGCTAAGCATGAGCTGGAAGAACAAGTGAGGAAACTGAAACAAGACACATATTCACTGCATTTGATTGCAGCTCTGCTGGAGAATGAATGCCAAATCTTAGAGCAGAGGGTAGAGCTTCTCAAGGAATTCCATCATCAGAAAGAGGGACCTCTACAAGGGGAGCCAATTCAGATAAACTATGAGCAGAACAAGAAAGAACAGAAGCTATCAGAGGCAGAGAAGGTCAAAATACATAAGCAAAACATGCAAGAAATGTTTCAAAAAGGAGACCAATTCTATAGAAGCCTGGATGTTTGTCATAAAAAGAAAGCTCGTAATAATTTGTTCAATACTCATATTGCAAGAAGAGCTCTTGTAGGAAAAAAGAGGCCAGCCAGCAGCCTAAGTTAGAAAATACCAAAAGTAGAAGAAAAGGCAGTTCTTTAAAAAACAACAGTATATCCAGCTCCAGGCATGTCAATCATCAAACCTAGGATAGACTTTTCGTTTCAACCAAGAAATAGCTATAGAACAAGAAGATTAACATTTAACATTATTCATTACCTCAGTGGTTAGGTAAGTTTGGTCTTTAATGACCATCAGTGTCAACTTGTGGTCACATTTTTCATCTTTACAATCTGTTTTTGTAGTTATTAGATAGAGATCCTATGACACTTAAACCAAAAGTGAGAATTTACAGGTCCAAATAAGTAAAGATCTAAATAAAAACCACAACAAACAAAGGAAAGGGTTTTTTTTCTTTATTTATTTAATCATTACCTTGGGGAGGAAGTTCTGGGGGAAAAAGTACATAACACTTTAACTGTGAACCTTTAAAGCTCCCTTTTCAAATGCATATTCCTTTTCCTATTTATTGATATTATCCACTGAAGTGTGGGCAGTAGTTGAGTTAAAAAAAATAAAAAGCTGATGAACCACCCCTAAACAGTTTTTCTCTTCTCATAAATCTCCCTATTCCCTGGATCTACTGTTACTAACATTCCTTTCTTGCTCCTCAACTAGTAAATGGTGGGCATACCAGGCAGCAGAGGCCCTTGGGGAAGGACACCTTGGCTTCTTTAGAAGAATAGATGTGTGTCTAGATTTTGTTCTGTGCTGGAAAAATTCCTCTCATTACTCCAGGTGGGGGCAGTAGAGTTATTCAGGGAAAAAAGCAGTATCTTCTGTTAAGTAAGCTGAACTTTTTGGTTCCAGAAAAGATGGAGCAGAAGCATTTCTCCCTATTCCTCCACCAAATAAGCTAAAAACCCTGGACATTATGTATAAAATGAATGTAAGAAGACCCTGAAAGATGGAGATAAGGAGATGTACTGGCCAGGGACCTTGAGACTTAAAGAACAGCATAGTGTTAAGTTCCCTGAGTTTCCTTTTTGTCTCTTATATATGCTGGGAGCCGATAACCCAGAAATGCCAATGCATTTAGACAAAAAATGCACGTGCACCCACCCCCACAAGCCCGCGTTCTCTTGCTAAGGGATGAGGAAACAGTCTGGCAAGACAGAAACCTTTTTAAAAAACTGCCCTACTCTGGCCAAACTGCATAAAAAATGCCATGCCTCCACTCTCAGCCCCATCAGCAAATACTGAGCAGAGACACTAGACTTTCACACTTGCCTGGGAGTAATGAAGCACTCCTCCTTCTTTCTTCTAGGGTGGTACATACAGAGGTGTCAGAGAAGGGACCTTGGAGTTCCACTCCCACCTGATGGTAACAAGGTGCTCCTCCCTGAGCCCCTTCTCCCAGCAGAGTAAAATGTCAGTGAAGGCCACATAGGTAGCCTAGATTCCTATACCCTCCCCCTGCTGGCACAGTGTAGCCAAAGCCTGCTAAAAGAGAAGATTTAGCTAGGATCCAGGGTCTCAAAGCACAATGCCCCAAATGTCCAGAAAACATAGAAAACTCACTCATCATATCAAGAATCAGGAAAATCTCAACTTGAATGAGAAAAGACAATCAACAAGTGCCAACAATGGGATGGCACAGTTGTTGGAATTATCTGACAAGAAATTTAAAGCAGTCATTATAAAAATGCTTCATTGAACAATTACAAGCACACTTGAAAAAACAAAAATAATAGAAATTCTCAGCAAAGAAACAGAAAATATAAAGAAGAAACAAATGGAACTTGTAGAAATGAAAAATATAATTTGTAAAATAAACTCAATGAATGTGCTCAGTAGTAGAATGTTGATGTCAGAGGAAAGATTCCATCAACATGAAGATTAGAGAAATAGATATTACCCATTCTGGCCAACAGAAAAAATAGGCTGAAAAAAACCCACAGTCTCAAGACACTTGGAATAAAAATGGATCTAACACTGGTGTCATCGGAGTCCCCCCAAAAAAGGTAGAATGTGGGCTGAAAAAGTATTCATCGAAAAAAATGGCTGAAAATTCTCTAAATTTAGTGAAAGGCATAAACCTACAGATTCAAGAAACTGAGTGAACTTCAAATAGTATAAATTCAAAGAAGTTCAAGGCATTCATAATCAAATTTCTGAAACCTAAAGACAAAGTGAAAATCTTGAAAGCAGTTATAGAGAAAAGACTCATTCAATGTAGGGGAACAATGATGGGAACAAATGACAGTGACTTCCCCATCAGAAACCTCAGGGGCTTGAAGGAAATGAAAATTTTTCAAGAATTGAAAGAAATGTCAACCCAGAATTATTTACCCAGTGAAAATATCCTTTAGGAATGAAGGTGAAATCAATAAATTCCCACGTAGAGGAAAACTGAAAGAATTAGTAACTCATTTCTCATTTGTTGAAAAAGCCCATTTGGTTATACAACTAACCCTCACTTTTTTATATTCAAGAAAATGAGTGTTCCCTCTAGCCTCAGACTTTGTCTTTTTCCATTTCCAAACAGGAACTTCACATAGGAGATGCTAAATGAATGAAATGAGAAACTACAGCATAGTTGAATGAAACAATCACTTCTTGTATTTCAGCTTGTTCATATGCATTACCTAACAAATTCTGTCAGTGTCATTTATCTGTCAAATGTTAGGAGGCTAACTTTCTAGTTCCTCGTCTGTGCACTAATGTTCCCCTGGTACCACAACAAACAAGAGAACTGCAGGATTTTCAAATTTTTGAGAGAAACACTGCAATATGCAACATCTGTTGCACACAATACAAACTCAAGGTAGTCATAGTTTCAACTTTAGATTGATGTAGCACCATACCCAGTAGTAAAATTTCCATTGGTGAGAACTCAGTCACAAGGCCACACCTACCTGAAAGCAACTGGGAACTGAGGTTTTTAGCTGGATAACCATGTTGCCCAGGCAGAAGAAGAATTACTTTTGGAACCCTGTGAGGTGGAGAGAAAATATTTTTGTTTCTGCACAGTTAGGGCATTCTAAGCAAATTTTATGGAAACTTGAGATCCTGGACTACAAGCAAGCTCTAGAAGATATTTTCCAACCGTATAGATAATGAGTGTTCAAAAGACTTACCTAACTTTAGAGATGTGTGTTAACATTTTAAATTGGGGGTGAGGCCTGGGATTGGGAGACTCTTCTGGGTTATAAAGCTGGAGACACTGGACTTATATAACTCCTGGAGAGATTTACTGGATTGGCTAAAAAGTTCATTTGTGTTTCTCCATAAAATGTTACAGAAAAACCCAAAGGAACTTTTTGGCCAACCCAATACATTATAAAAGGGTTATAGTGAGAACCCAGGATCCAGAGGGTTTTTTTCCTCCCTCCTTTTAGAGGGGGAGAAGGACAGCTGCCTTTCTTTTCTACCTAAAAGCCTGGATTCCTTTTCTCATCATTCCTCCCTTATATTACAGGCCCTGTTGCATGTAGGGTGACATCTGGTTCTCATCTCTCTCCAGGGGTAAGAATTGGAGCAAGGGGAACTAGCACAATTATTATTATGTAAGTAATAATAATCTGTCTCTGATTAAAAAACCTCATGTGTGCATTCAGGATAAAAGAGAGATGAATATTAAAAACGCAACAAAGACAATCACAACCTCCACCACAGGTTCTATTATGAATGAAGCATAGGACATGAGAAATTTTCATATGTTGGAAGTACAAAATATGCAATTTGAAATATTGCTCCCTACTCCATAAACATTTCTTTCTCATGTCTGGAATATGTATCACTTTATAAATTATCTAAGAGACAAAATTTTCCTGTTATAGCCCTTAGTAAAAGAAAAAGATTCCCAGTTAAACAGTATTGGGGCTACCAAAAGAATCACATATTTTTTCCATTTGCGTTTCCCTCTAATGGAAACTACCATCTACTCTATTCTATTTTCCAGCCATCTTGGTTAACAAAACATTGTGCAGTTCATTCTATACTTTACCAAATATGTGCTACATGTTACCAAGAAAAAAATTTTTGCTAAAATAAATTACAGCTTTTTAATTGTCAGATACAGCAAGGGATCTCTGCTCTATCAGACCCTCTAGATCTGGTATTGACTTTAAGATTTTATATGTGTGATAAAATTGTTCTTCTACCACAAGGTCATATATATATTTTTTATCCAATTCCTAAACATGTAAATGAAAATTTCTGAAAAGGCATTTTTAAAGGTGTTTCATGTGGGTTCCAGTGGATAACAATCTATTATATACTTCTAGTTAATGTAAGTTTATTTGGAGAAGTATCATGGCATTTTATACATGGAAGGATCTTTAGGCCATCACTTGTTGGCAGTGAAAAGCCAAGGTGTGAAATTAGTGAAAATCTAGAACAATAATTAGTATTGACCTAGTCCAGAGTTCTTTAACCCTATATTTTCTCATACCTGAGGGTCAAATTCCAATAAAAATCAAACTGTTTTTGAAACTTGTAGATATCCAGCCCTATCATCAGTATACTTCTGTCCAACAGCAATAGTAACCTTCAAGATATATATTTTTGGATAATCCTCTTAGGAAGAAGGGAAAATCCATACAAACTTCTTTGTCAAATAAATTTTTCCCAATAAATTCTTCACAGTAATGAACTAGATTCTTGATTTCAAAGTACTTGGATCCCTAAAAGTTTTCCCCATCAAGCCATAGCAGTTCCACAGATTTTTTTTTAAAATTCTTGATAATAGTGATATTTTAGTAAAAATAAGTACCTTGTTTCCCCTTTAAAATATATTCCATGAGCCAAATATTATTTTTTAAAATTTGGTTTCCATTCAGATCAAAATAAGAGTTTATTTACTACCTTTTAACTGTTTAAAAAATTATGAAATATACAGAAAAATACATAAAACTTATATGCACAATTTAACAAATGATTAAAAATTAAAAATCTATGTAACCACCCCTTGGGTCACGTCATACTGTTTTCTAAAGTGGTTGTACCAATTTACGTGCCATTCATTACTGTAAGAGTGTTTCTATTGCCCTACAGTTGCACTTAAATTTAGTATTGTCAGACTTTTTAATTCGATGGTTATGTAATAGTACCTCTTGGTGGCTTTAATTTGCATTTCCTTGATTACTGAGTTTAGTCAACTTTTTATGTTTGTTAATCATTTGTGTTTCACTTTTCACGAAGTGCCTATCTTTTGCTTCAAATTATTGATTTATAGGAGTTTTTTTATGTATTCTGAACACTAGTCCTGTGACAATTATGAGTTGCAAACATTCTCTCCCACTCTGCGGCTTGGCTTTTTTACTTTTTTGTGGTTTCTTTTGGTGAATTGAAGTTCTTTTTTTTTTTTTTTAACATCTTTATTGGAGTATAATTGCTTTACACTGTTGTGTTAGTTTCTGCTGTACAACAAAGTGAATCAGCTATATGTATACATATATCCCCATATCTCCTCCCTCTTGCGTCTCCGTCCCACCCTCCCTATCCCACCCCTCTAGATGGTCACAAAGCACCAAGCTGATCTCCCTGTGCTATGTGGCTGTTTCCCACTAGCTATCTATTTTACATTTGGTAGTTGAACTGAAGTTATTAATTTCAATGTAGCCCAGTTAATTAAACTTTTCCCTTTTAATTGTGGCTATGTTTTATTTAAGAAATCCTTACCTATATCATGGATAAAAGTCTTCTAAATTTCTTTAATTTCTTATCTTTCATATTTCTTTCTTTAATCTCTGAATTGGATCTAGACAGAGAGATTCATCAATGTATTTAGGTTGGTTGTCCAAGGATTCTGCAATTATGGATATTTTCATTCCTTTTTCCATGTCTATGCTTTGGGGGCACTTTTTAATCTTTCCAATAAGAAAACTATGAGAAGCTTTATATTAAAAAAGTAAGGATGGTATAATGAAAGAAGCATTGCACAAAGAGGGAGGTGATTCTGGATCCTAACTCGTCTGGGTCCTAACTCATCTGTTCCTTTTACAAGGTAGAGATAGTAACTTTCTTTTGGACCAGGGACCAACGATCAAAGATTCTCTGGCTCTCTCAGCTAAGGTCTTATTGCTCTCTGAGGAGTAGGAACAGATTAGATGAGAGAATTAGAAACTACCCAGAAGCAAGCATGCCCCAAAAGGAAGGGAACAATAGCAAATAATCCAGGTATACAAGATGTCCATGAGTTGGGGTCATTGATATTTTGAAAGTAAAACAGAAAGGTAATTTTACATAAAGGAGAAAAGTATACCAGATCAAAGTGAAGTAGAGGAGTGGATTTATCATCATCATGCAATCATCATTATTATTTTTAAAATGTTCTCCCACAAACCTGATCAATGTAGAAAGTAATGTTTAAAATATTTCTTAACACAAATAAGGTCTCAGACAAAGATTCATCATAGGAGTGTCACAGTCAGTTGAGTGTTCTTTTCTAACAATTACAGTTTTCTCGAAGAAACCACTAACCACTAATCCATATTTAATTAAGTCTTCTCTCACAGGGAAGCATACCGTACAGCATTTTGGTTGGCACTGGTCTGTTATGAAGCTTCATCTTATGAGGAAGTAGGTGCTGATATTTGCATTCTATTTTTATTTTAAGATTTTTTTTTTTAATTTAAGAGAAACATACCATTTAGTAATTCTCAGACTTTTCTGGGGAAATATCCTATTTTGTTTATTTGTATCTTTACCCTTTTTCTTGATCTACCACATTAGTCTTTTCCAAAAACTGGATTTGGGTTTGTTAATCTTCTTCATTATTTTTTAATTCCATTTCAATAATTTCTGTCCTTATTTTGATGCCCCCCTTTTTTTAGTGTTTTGTTGTGCTTTTTCAATTTCTTGAGTTGAACCCTTGCTGTGTTTATTTTTAACCCTTATTGTTTCCTCAAAAAAATATTAAAAGCTATAAATTTCCCTGTATATACTGTGGATGTAGATCATAAATATTCATAGGAAATGCTTTCATTATTATTAATTTTAGTTTTAAAAAATATTTTTATATTATTTCCTTTATAACCCAAACATTATTAAGCTGGTCAGTAAATACACTGCTATGACTTTAAGTATTATTTTTTAAGTTATACATAGACATCATATGTTGTCCTTTGTGTGTTTGATATATTTCATAGGAAAAAACTCATAATGAAAATATACTTATAGCCCAGCAATTTTACTTATAAACTCTATAGAAACACTTGCACATGAGCAAAAGTAGACTGTACAGTAATATTCTTTGCAACATTGCAGTATTGTGGGAAATAAACCCTAATCTATCAGTAAAGAATAATTAAATTGGGCTATATTTTGAAAAGTAATAGTATAGAAATTAAAATGAACTAAATTTACATGTATCAGCATGCAGAGATGGTTTTTGACATCTTTGGTCAGAACTCTGGGCTGATATCAATTACAATATCTAATCAAAAGAAGCATATTTTCTTATTAATCTAAGAATTTTAATAAAACTAACCACCTAAAGTTTTACATATCTTAAATAAACATAGTGTTTACACAAGTATTTTTATAATGTTATCATTTTTCATTGTTTTTCTTATATATTTCTGTCAACAGTAAAATACTATCTACTATTGTTTTATTTTCTTTATTATTTTTTTTTGGGCTGCATTGGGTCTTAGTTGCAGCATGCGGGATCTTCATTGAGGCATGCAGGATCTTTCATTGCGGTGCAGGCTCTTCATTGTGGTGTGCAGGCTTCTCTCTAGCTGTGGCGTGTGGATTTTCTCTCTCTAGTTGTGGCATGCGGGCTCCAGAGCACCTGGGCTCTGTAGTTGCGGCACGCGGGTTCTTTCTTTGATGCATGAGAGCCCAGTAGTTGTGGCACGGGGGCTTAGTTGCCCCATGGCATGTGGCTTTTAGTTCCCTGATCAGGAATCAAACCCACATCCTCTGTATTGGAAGGTGGATTCTTTACCACGGGACCACCAGGGAAGTCCCACTATCTAATATTCTAACTTATTTTTAAGTCACTTTTTTAAAAGGGACAATCCTCTGAGGAAGAAAAGAGAATGGCAACTTTAACCAGTCATCGTATTCCAAATATATTGCTGTCAGTTATGACCATAATTAGATGTTCTGATAGTGTCTTCTGAACACCAAGTTCATTGGTGAAAATTATTTTTAAAAAGAGGACATTGGCACCTCTAACACGCATACACCCAAATATGCCTATAACTTTTTTTTAAGTCTTTATTGAATTTGTTACAATATTGCTTCTGTTTTATGTTCTGGTGTTTTGGCTGCGAGGCATGTGGGATCTTAGCTCCCCAACTAGGGATCGAACCTGCACCCCAGCAGTGGAAAGCAAAGTCTTAACCACTTGACTGCCAGGGAAGTCCCCTATAATTCTTAATTATGAAAAGCAACTAGTAGACAATATAATGTTCTTAGCTAACGTCCAGTCATTAGTTGTGTTTCAGCCTTGAAATCTTCTGAGTTCATGCATTTATTATTAACATAGGAGTTTTGCCTTGTTATGAGCTTTTAAAAATACCTTTATTTTGTTGCCAGGCTGGGCTTGGCTCCTTCTCATAGGCAGCTGTGTCTTGGAAGACACAAACTTGTGGGAAAGCATTCAGCCTTTTGCCACCGAATATGAGGTTAGTTGTAGAGTTTTGTAGATATTCTTTATCAAGTAGGGAAGTCTCCCTCTATTCCCAGGGTCCTGAGGGTTCTTATCAGGAATAAATGTTGAATATTGTCAAATGCTTTTTCTGCATCAATTGAAATGACTATGTGATGTTTTAAAATTCGCCTGTTAGGACTTCCCTGGTGGCACAGTGGTTGAGAGTCCGCCTGCCGATGCTAGGGGACACAGGTTCGTGCCCTGGTCTGGGAAGATCCCACATGCCGCGGAACGGCTGGGCCCGTGAGCCATGGCCACTGAGCCTGCGTGTCTGGAGCCTGTGCTCCGCAACGGGAGAGGCCACAACACTGAGAGCCCCGCATACCGCAAAAAAAAAAAAAAAAAAAAATTCGCCTGTTACTATGGTGGATTACATAGATTGATTTTTGAATATTGAACTTGCCTTGCATCCCTGAAATAAATTCAGTTGGTCATGGGATTTTTTTTTAATATTACTGAATTATATTTGATAATATTTTGATAAGAATTTTTGTTTATATTCATAAGGGATATTGGTATTTTGTTTTCTTTTTTGTACTGTCTTTGTCTGGTTTCAGTATTAAGGTAATACTGGCTTTATAAAATGAATTGGGAAGTGTTCCTTTCTCTTCTAATTTCTGGAAGAGATTGTGTACAATTGATGTTAATTCTGCTTTAAACATTTGGTAGAATTCTCCAGTGAAATTATTTGGGCCTAGAGTCTTTTGGGGAAAATTTTAAATTATGAATTCAATTTCCTTAATAGTTATAATGCTATTCATATGCTCTATTTCATATTGAGTTGTGGTAGTTCGTGTTTTTTGAGGAATTAATCCATTTCATCTAAGTTGTCAAACTTACATGTGTAGAGTTGTTTGTATTATCCTCTTAATTATTCTTTTGACATCTCTAAGGTTTGCAGTGATATCCCTTGTCCCATTCCTGATATTGAAAATTTGTGTCTTCTCTGTTTTTTTCCCTGTTGGTCTTACTAGAGGTTTGTCAATTTTATTGATACTTTCAAAGAACCAGTTTTTTGTTTCATTGAATTTTCCTCTTTTCAATTTCTTTGATTTCTGCTCTTCATTATTTCCTATCTTCTGTTTGCTTTGGGTTTACTCTTGCTCTTATTTTTCTAGCTTTTTGAGGTGGGAGCTTAGATTATTGATTTGAGACTTTTGAAAATTCCCTATAATACCAAAATCATAATCTGAATATATGATTGCTGTACAGCAATTGGTAAACTTTTCTTTTTATTAAGTATTGAAGGACATTATTTTTCATAATGTTTTCCTAATATTTAAAGAATGTTAGGAAATATTATTAAATTATAATTTTATTATATTCAATATTTCAGTTGAGATTATTGCCCTATTATTTAATTTTATCAATAAAATGATCTGTATGGCAGGATCTTGTGAGTACAAGAATATAACAATAAGCCTTACACAAAAGCTACTAAGTCTTCTTGTAGTGTACTGAAGATAGAATTCTGGGAAAAATTTTTAAAGAACATCAGCTCTCACACTCTTTCCTCCAAGTAGACCCCCCTTACACAGACTTCTTATCAACTATTTTCTGGTGTCATCTCCCTTCCTTACACTGGAATTCTTGCTGATTTTTTTTCTTATTGTTGAATCCATTGGCATTTTGCAATCATTTTTTAAATTGTGGTCTATGTGGCCCTTGACACCTTTGATCCTGCTCCTTATGCACTGACTTTCCTTAGGGTTCTGTTCTTATCTCTAATCTCTTCTTATGTGATCTCATTAGTACCCAAGCCTGCATTAACCCAGACACCCCACCTCAAACCCTTAAAAAGACTGCTTAAACTAAAGAATAGATATAGCAGGGCCAAAAAGTAGGGATGAATATGAGATTCCCTATCTCATGGGCTATATATTCAGTATGACTCGGTGAGGATATGTGCAGTTGGAAGAGTGAGGGTAAGGAAAAGGAAGGAGCTAAAGATAAGACCTAAGTTTCCAACTTCAGCCCTGGGTTCCATTCACTAAGCTAGGAGGTGAAACAGGTTTGGAAAGAAATATAATGAGCCAGCCTTTGGATGTGAAATTTCTGTTTCTTTGCTGTTTCCCACAATGCACAAACAACTGAGGGCATATATTTGAAAAGAAAATAATTCCATAAGTGAAAGTTCTATATATCTACCTTTAAAATAGAAATATGTAGGCATATTAGTCAACAAATTTTTATTAAGCACCTATTTTGCACCAGGCCTTAGGTAAGGTATATGTTAAAGAAACAGAGAGACAGAAAGATGTTTTGGGAGCAATTCATCTTGGATTTTTGTGGTCTTGTGGCAGCTTTTTACTGAATCACCTGTTCAAGGATGTTTGTATAGCAAACAGCCTTGCAAGATTCAAATAGCGTTTCCCTCCAGGACAAACAGCAGGTATGTTTGCTGTCTAGGATAATGAAGATAGTGTTTCCCTCCAGGGCAAAGGTTGGGTAGGTTAGCTATTAGCAACTTTTAAAGATTGGGAGTTCCTAAATTCAAATTTCCTCAACTGGGACATAAATCGATTACATGTGCAGAATCTATCTGAGTCTTTCTCTCTACCACCCCCATGGGATCTTGGGGAACAAAGAAACAGATGGAAATATGAGGTTCATGCTGCCTCTGCTATGAGTAATAAAGTCCTTTGTTTCTGACCCAGGAGTCTCATGTCTTCAGCCAGCACCTGTGAAACTGTGACATGTTAACTAGTTAGCTTGAAAGTAGGGTAAAATCTCAGACCATTCATAGTTCTTGACAATGTCCAGCTGACAGTTGGATAAGAGATCTTGAGTTTCTTCTGAACTCGAGATCCTGAATCCAACTGTCTGCTGGACATTGTCCAAGATATGGCTTTGGGTGTCATCAGCATATAAGCGGTCATTAAACCATGGTAGTGGATGTGATCATCTAGGTTAGTGTTATCTGGAAAGGAGGACTTAGTACAGAGCTTTGAGGAACTCCAGCATCTAATAATCTGATTGAAGAGAGGGGTTCAAGGGAGTCTTGAAGAAGACTTCAGGTCAGTGTGATGCCACAGAACCAAAGGGAGAGAGTGCTTAAAGGAGAGAATGGTTAAGTATATCAAATGCTGAGAGACCACATAAAATGAGAACTGTAAACGTCCATTGAATTTAGCAATTTGGTCACTGACAACAACAGCCGTAAGAGCAGTTCAGTGGAGTAATTGGGTGGAGTCCTAACTGGAGGAAATGGAGGCAGAAAGTAAGGGCCAACAGCTCTTTCCTACAGAAGGGGAAGGGGAGGAAGCGGGTTCATGGAAGAGCCTTTGCTTTCAGCTTTATGGGCAAAGATTATGCAAATAGCAATGTGATCACCACCAGTGCCTTTCAGGTGAAAATACTTTCTCTGCTTTCAAGAACTTGCTGGTAGGACAGGAATAAAGACACAGACATAGAGAATGGACTTGAGGACACAGGGAGGGGGAAGGGTAAGCTGGAACAAAGTGAGAGAGTGCATGGACATAGATACACTACCAAATGTAAAATAGATAGCTAGTGGGAAGCAGCCACATAGCACAGGGAGATCAGCTCCATGCTTTGTGACCACGTAGAGGGGTGGGATATGGAGGGTGGGAGGGAGACACAAGAGGGTGGAGATATGGGGATATATGTATACATATAGCTGATTCACTTTGTTATAGAGCAGAAACTAACACACCATTGTAAAGCAATTATACTCTAATAAAGATGTTAAAAAAAACACAAAACTTGCTGGTCTAAAGACCGTCATTCCGTTTGAGGCTGAATAGAGTCTGTTGAGCCAGTGTGTACTAAATTAGAAAAGTTATACTTATTCCAAGAGATCTTCCAATGCCTCCATTGGAAGACCTCTTGAAATAAGAGACAATAGGAAAAATTCAGAAATGGATTTAATGGGGATATAGGCCATCATCAAAACTGCAAAAACAGATAAAAAGCTAAGAATGAAAGCCCCATTTTGGGAAAAAAGTGTATGAGGAAATTTAGTGTCATCAAGATAACTAAAGCCCAGATGGCCTGCTTAGGAGCTCTTGGCATTAAAAGGACACTGATAAAGAGATGATCATATAGGGAATTCCCTGGCAGTCCACTGGTTAGGACTCCACGCTCTCACTGCTGGAGGGCCCGGGTTTGATCCCTGGTCAGGGAACTAGGGTCCCAAAATCCATGCAGCATGGCCACACCAACCCCCCCCCCAAAAAAAAAGAGAGAGAGAGAGAGAGAGAGAATCATAAATAAGGAGAAAATACCAAGGAGGGAATGAGGTTCCAAATAAGCTAAGTTCCTCTGTAAACTCAGCACCTGTTGCAGTCACCCTGTAAGAGGAGAGGCATAGAGAGAAAGGTTCCGTTTTTCCATTTAGTGCATACTTTTCTTTAACCTGTTTGTCAGATTTTTTTGTTTAATTTATATTATAAGCACCTGAAAAGCCATGTGTCTCTATTGAGATTTATTTATCCAATGAAGATGGGATGAAATCAATATTAAGACAAATTATACAATATGGAGAAAAAAATACATCTAGTGCCTCTTAGAGTCTATTCTCGATGAAGGAATAAATTAAAGATTACTGGCTACAACACCCAAGGAGCAGAAAGTACTAATAAAGATCATTGGGGATGTTCCTATAGAGGGAAGTATTCCTGCTCTTTTTCAGTCTTCTTTATTGAGAGATTAAATTCCATACTTAATGGGCACTAAATGGTAGGGTACAAAAAGTCACAAACCCTTACTTCCCTAAATCACATGTATCTACTTTGAGGAGGGGGAAAGTCAACCTCAGTTATCTGAGGACTCCTTTCGCTCCCCAGGATTACACAAGAATTCTGGGCTCCTGCCTCTCAGAAAATGGGTTAGGACTGGCTCTTTGTCCTCGGTGGTTGCATCATTGTCATTGCTTTGAAGACTCTGCAGTGCTGCTATAGAGCCTGGTCCCAGCTACTGTTTTTTGGGCCCTGAGGCTCCAGGCAGCTTCGGGCATGAGTCTCACCTTATTCTTCCTACTGACTTCAGGACATGCCCCAGTTCTCTGGTTTCCTACCACTGGGTGGTCCCTGTAGTTTCCTATTGCCTTCCAAGGCCTGAAAGAAGCTTAAAACTCTCTTTCTCTGTCCTGAGAAACATGATCCATCTTTGTAGTGGTGGGGATGAGCAAACAATAGGCTAATTCCAGTTGATTTTTAAAAATAACATATCTAGTTTAATTCATATAACTCAAAGTTTATTTTAGTCACTTTTTTTTTTTTTTTTTTTTTTGTGGTACGCGGGCCTCTCACTGCTGCGGCCTCTCCCATCGTGGAGCACAGGCTCCGGACGCGCAGGCTCAGCGGCCATGGCTCACGGGCCCAGGCGCTCCGCGGCATGTGGGATCTTCCCGGACCGGGGCACGAACCCGCGTCCCCTGCATTGGCAGGCGGACCCTCAACCACTGCGCCACCAGGGAAGCCCTATTTTAGTCACTTTTTTCATCCTTCTCTCTCACAAAATATATTTATTGAAGAAAAGATAACTGATTTGAATTTCACTACTTTTCCCGGCTTCAGTGTTAAGAGGTGACTGTCAGGAGAATTAGCTCACCAACAGTTGGCTGTTCTCTATAGATTTGTTATAAGCCTGGTAGTAACTGTGCCATTTTGGGTCCAAGGGTGAGTGTCTTGGTACTCAGCTTTCAAGCATTCAGTTCAGATGCTCCATAAAATAGTACAGGGAGAGCGGCCAAGATGGAGGAACAGAAAGACCCTGAGCTCACCTCCTCTCAAGAGCACACCAAAATCACAACTATCTGCAGAGAACAACCATCGTTGAAAAGGTGTGAAACCTACCAGAAAAGATCCTCAACATCAAAAGACATAAAGAAGGAACAACAACAAGACGGGTAGAAGGGTCATACTCTTTTTTTTTTTTTTTGCGGTACCCGGGCCTCTCACTGTTGTGGCCTCTCCCGTTGAGGAGCACAGGCTCCGGACGCGCAGGCTCAGCAGCCATGGCTCACAGGCCCAGCCGCTGCACGGCATGTGGGATCTTCCCGGACCAGGGCACGAAGCCGTGTCCCCTGCATCGGCAGGCGGACTCTCAACCACTGCGCCATCAGGGAAGCCCACGAAGGGTCATTCTCTTGATATAATCAAATCCTACACCCCCGGGTTGGCGACCTACAAACACATATTGCAGAGATTCTCTCACAGGATTGAGAGTTCTGAGCCCCATGTCAGGTTCCCCAGCCTGGGGGTGTCCAGCACCAGGAAGACGAGCCCCCAGAGCATTTGGCTTAATTGTAGAAGCCCCACACTGGAGAAATAGAGACTCCAATCTTCAAGGGTGTGTACAAAACCTCACATGCACTGTGACCCAGGGCAAAAGCAGTAATTTAATAGGAGCTAGGGCCAGACATACCTGCTGGTCTTGGAGAATCTCCTGGAGAGGTGGGGGGTGGCTGTGGCTCACCCTGGGGACACAGACACTGGTGTCAGACATATTGGGGAACGTTCAGCTGCATGAACACTGCTGCTGCTGGCTACTAACATCTTACCTCATAATCACCAAAACCTGGCTCCACCTAAGAGCCTGCAGGCACCAGTGCTGGGATGCCTCAGGCAAAACAACTAATTGTGTGGGAACACAGCCCCACCCATCAGCAGACAGGCTGCTTAAAGACTAAAGGGCTTCCCTGGTGGCGCAGTGGTTGAGAATCTGCCTGCCAATGCAGGGGACACGGGTTCGAGCCCTGATCCGGGAAGATCCCACATGCCGCGGAGCAACTGGGCCCGTGAGCCACAACTACTGAGCCTGCGCGTCTGGAGCCTGTTATCCGCGACAAGAGAGGCCGCGATAGTGAGAGGCCCGTGCACCGCGATGAAGAGTGGCCCCCGCTTGCCACAACTAGAGAAAGCCCTTGCACAGAAACAAAGACCCAACACAGCCAAAAATAAATATACATTAAAAAAAAAACTGTTTAAAAAAAAAAAAGACTAAAGAGCCCACAGTGGCCTCTGGATTCACCCCTAGACATGGCCCAGCCCACCAGAGGATCAAGACCCAGCTCCACCCACCAGTGGACAGGCACCAGCCCCTCCCACCAGGAAGCCTGCACAAGCCTCTAGGCCAGTCTCACCCACGAGTGGGCAGACACCAGAAGCAAGAAAACGACGATCCCCCGCAAAGCAGGCCAGACCCTACCCTGGGACCAGCTGGGCCCTGGCCCTGCCCACTCACAGGCCAAAGCAACATTTCAGACACCCTGGGCCCCATATCCAACTGTGCCAGGAACTGCCCCTCCCCCCCAATGATCTGAAACAAGCTCTGTGATCCTGGGGTCCTGAAGCCAGACTCCAGGAACCAGCTCTGCCTGTCACTAGACTGGCACTAACCCCAGGATCTGGCTTCACCTGCCAGTGGGTAGGCAACAGCCCCAGAGTCTTTGGGACCCTGACTCTGCCACCAGTGAGCCAGCACTAGCCCCAAGGGCCCCCCAGGATTCCACAACCAGCCACCTCATGACCAGGCCCCACTAAACAGCAGCCAGCAGCATGTGCACAAAGCAGGGCCTGGCAACCAACCAGTCTAGAAGTCCACACACTATGCAGGTGGTCTGGTTTGGTTTTCCAGAAGGAGCTCATAATAGAGGACTCCCTTCCAATCCCACCATATATACAACATCACCTCTTTGGATGAAGACCGGCCTTTGGTGTGGCTGGTGGTGATTCATTTCACTTGCCCCATGATCTCTTCCATTCCACATTATTGTACAGTATACAATTTTCATCGCCTGTCACAATTTGTTTTAAAAACAGAACGTTTTCATTACGTTTCAGTAGAGAATCGCATGTGGAAATACGGTCAAGAAGGTTTTTCTTTGCTTATGTGGAACCCAAACATCAAAGCAATTAACATAACCAAGTTGGTGCAAATGATTTTCAATGCTTGATTTGGATATTTTGAGTATGTCGGCTATCTCTCAGGTGGTATAACGTTGATTGTTCTCAATTAACGTCTGAATTTGATCACTATCAACTTCAACTGGTCTACCCAACTGCGGAGCATCATCCAGTGAGAAATCTCCAGCATGAAACTTTGAGCCACTTTTGACACATTTGATCAGCCACAGCACCTTCTCCATACACTGCACATATCTTATTTTGTGTTTCAGTTGCATTTTTACCTTTCTTGAAATAATAAAGTATAATATGCCAAAAATGTTGCTTTTTTTCTTCCATCTTCAATATTAAAATGGCTACACAAATATTCACCTATTTTGATAAGTTTTTTAAAATAAATGCTGATATGGCAGCTGTCACAATACAATTTAACAAAATTGTTTCAAATGAAGTTAAAGACAACTAAGCACTACTAGATCCATCTTACGAGAAAAACCAAACTTTGTGGCCAACCCAATACAAATAGCAACTTAGACAAAATGAGGCAGCAGAGGAATATGTTCCATACAAATGAACCAGATAAAACCCCAGAAGGAGAACTAAGTGAAGTGGAGATAGGAAATCTACCTGAGAAAGAAGTCAGAGTAATGATCATAAAGATGATCAAAGAATTTGGAAGGAAAATGGATGTACAGAGACAGAAGTTAGAAGTTTAAACAAAGAGTTAGAAAATATAAAGAACAAACAAATAGACATGAAGAATATATTACCTGAAATGAAAAATACACTAGAAGAAATCAATAGTAGACTAAATGATTCAGAAGAATAAATCAGTGAGCTGGAAGACAGAGTAGTGGAAATCGCTGCCACTATACAGAAAAAAGAAAAAGGAATGAAAAGAAATGAGGACTATTTAACAGACCTCTGGGACAACATCAAGTGTACTAACATTTGCATTATAGGGGTCCCAGAAGGAGGAGAGAGAGAGAGAGAGAGGGCTTGAGAAAATATTTGAAGAGGTAATAGCTAAAAACCTCCCTAACCTAGAAGAAGAAAGAGTCACCCAAGTCCAGGAAGGGCAGAGAGTCCCATACAGGATTAACCCACAGAGGAACACACCAAGACACATTGTAATCAAAATGATAAAAATTAAAGATAAAGGGCTTCCCTGGTGGCGCAGTGGTTAAGAATCCGCCTGCCAGGGCAGGGGACATGGGTTCAAGCCCTCATCCGGGAAGACCCCACATGCCGTGGAGTAACTAAGTCCGTATGCCACAACTACTGAGCCTGTGCTCTAGAGCCTGTGAGCCACAGCTGCTGAGCCCGCATGCCACAGCTACTGAAGCTCACGCGCCTAGAGCCCGTGCTCTGCAACAAGAGAAGCCACCTCAACGAGAAGCCACCGCACCACAACAAAGAGTAGCCCCTGCTCACCACAACTAGAGAAAGCCCACACACAGCAATGAAGACCCAACACAGCCATAAATAAATAAATAAACAAAATTAAAGATAAAGAGAGAATATTATAAACAACAAGGGAAAAGCAACAAATAACATACAAGGGAACTCCCATAAGGCTATCAGCTGAGTTTTCAGCAGAAACTCTGCAGGCCAGAAGGGAGTGGCACACAATACTTGAAGTGATGAAAGAGAAAAAAACTACAATCAAGAATACTCTACCCAGCAAAGCTCTCATTCAGATTTGATGGAGAAATCAAAAACTTTGCAGATAAGCAGAAGCTGAAAGAATTCAGCACCACCAAACCGTCTTTACAACAAATGCAAAAGGAACTTCTCTAGGTGGAAAAGCCCACAGCTAGAAACAAGAAAACTACAAAATGGAAAAGCTCACTGGTAAAGCCAAACATACAATAAAGGTAGGAAACCATCCACACACAAAGCTGGTAGAGAGGTTAAAATACAAAAGTAGTAAAATCATCTATATTCACAATAAGTAGTTAAGGGATATACATAAAATAGTACATATTTGAGAGGATATGTTACTGCTAGACCTCGGGGCTGGAGGCCCAGCCCTGGCTCCACCACTCCTCCCAGAAGGGACTGGACCATCCAGTGCCTGTGTCCATCCACCCAGGGCCTCCAGCGGGCCTTTGGGCCAAATCCCTGGGCCTCCTTGGCTACAAGTCAAGGCTGAGTCGTTCATCCCCAAACCCCCAGATGGCAGTGTCCAGCCCCTGCTGTTTGCTGCAGCTACTTGGTGATTGTAACAACCTCTGGCGCTCAGCCAGCTGCCTTTCTCCATTTAACCCCCCCTTCCCCCGACCCTGCTGCTTTGGCAAAGAAAATGACATTGGGAGGGGAGGTGCCTCACCTCTTGGCTTTTCTCCAAGTGTTCTCATAGATACTAGTAATCTGTAAATGAAGAGGTAATTCTCTGTGTGTACCCACTCCTGCAGAATGTCCAAGAAACCATTCTGTGTTAGTATTAATGCCAAAATTTTTTTTTAATGTTTTGTATTCAGCGCATCATATGAACACACGTTCTTTTGGTCATTTCAGGGCAAACCGACTGGTGGGGAGCCCTTCTTATGTGCTATTTTAAGCAGTGAGTCATTGGCCAAGTTGCTTCCCATGTATGCTACGACGTGTTTATATCGTCCAGAAAGTATTGTTGAGGCTTTAAGCAGATGCAACTGGCAAACCCTGGAGAGAGAGTGCCTACCATCTTGACCAACAGCCTGTCTCTTCTCTTTCTTGTTTAGTTACTTAAAGCAATAAATCATCTATGAGTTAAAAAACATAGTACGTATTTGCTTGATAGTATATATGTTTGTATATTATTTTTAATACATATGACATATTAAGTGTAATACATAACACATATACATAAGACATATTAAGGTAAAAGAAATACATATACACTTGTATATGTATTAAATATATGTATTTGTATGTGAAAGTGTACATGTATATAGCTTCGAAGATATATATATATATGTTTTACACCTAACCTTAGATGTGAAAACAAGCCTATATTTTTGAAAAAAGTTTTGGGCCTCTCCCGTTGCGGAGCACAGGCTCCGGACGCGCAGGCTCATCGGCCATGGCTCACGGGCCCAGCCGCTCCGCGGCATGTGGGATCTTCCCGGACCAGGGCACGAACCCGTGTCTGCTGCATCTGCAGGCGAACTCTCAACCACTGCGCCACCAGGGAAGCCCTAGTGAGGGGAAATTTATGTAAAATATACTTACCTGGAAAACTATAACAGGAATAAGTATAGGGTAATTTGCTTATGAAGGAAAAAAAAAAGAGGTTTAGAGAAAAAAAAATGAGAGGGAAATGCTATTGCATCATGTCTCTCAAAATATATTTTGGGTGACTCAGAGATCTTGTGTAATGATGTTGAAGTAATATGTACTAAAAACCTGCTGAAAATATAGCTATCCCTCATTCTAGATTCTATGAACGTAAGCCCAACAATATATCCATCATTCAAAGACAGCCGTAGTTAATGATGTAATGTATTTCCTCCCCTCCTTTTTGTCTGTTGATTTCATTTTACATAGCATAATCACACTATATATTCAACTTTTGGTTACCTGTATATGATTTATATATTTTATGGATTATATACAGGAAAATTTTTATCACAGTTTAGCTTTTCTTTCATAACAAGCTAAGCTCTTGTTATTTGTCAAAAAATAAAAATAATTTTAATATGAAGAAAGTAACTGGACTGACAAAAATTCAAATGTCTTTTGCAAACAAGTAAAATAGTTCATTAACTGATTCATTTACTATATCACTACTTCGTGAGTACTTACTGTATGAAAGGCACTGTGCTAGAGTCAGTGAGAATCAGAAAGATAACATGTTTTTGTCCTGGAGGAGTGAAGGATTCAGTGTATCAAAACATTGTGGCAATTGCTTGGATTATTTTTCAAACCAACATGAATATATTGGGACATGAGTTCAGATTCTTTTCAGATTTGGCCAATTAAATGTTCTGTTATTTCACATGATGATTGAAATGAAGAAATCTGTACATCAGATGTAGTACTAAATCAAAAATTAATGAAAAAGAATTCCTTAGTGTAATTTGAGAAATAACTGCTAAGAATCCTTCCAGGGAAGATCTCCTTATTTCTAAGTGAGCATTTGGAGCACTTGAGGAATTCATGCCAATTTTAAAGTATTTGACAAATTTATTCCCTCTCAAAACTAGTCGTAACTTTAATCATCAACAGCTTCACTATTTTGAATGGTAGTCAAATCTTGTTGATGGTTTTAGGAAGCTTAAATTACATAGTAGAATGTTCTTCCAAATTTCCAAATGTTTTACCCTGAGAAACATATTATTTGTAAACAAGCTATTTTCCATTTGTATGTAGCCTGGATGTAGAACATACCAGGAGCATATAACACTGAACTATTTGTAGTTTTCCCCTCAATGTTTATTGTTTCTTAAATGGTCTTACTATACTAAACATTTCAAAGCAAGGAATCAATGCGGTGAAAAAAATAGAATGTGATCTGTAATTTTATTTTTGGATTTGTACTTGGCCATTGGATTTGATAGTACTTTTTTTTAAGCACCATGTGTTTCTTTGAAAACAACTGTATTTCAATACAAACAGCTAAAATCATTTTCTCAGAAGAAAGCACCCTTGTTACAAATAATCTTCTGGTCCTGGGCTAGTTCTGTTGGTTAAAGCAGTGATATTTAAGAAAAATAGCCATGGTTTTCATGACCACAAGAACTTTTAAATTACCTTTACTCAGTGCCAAAGCCACAGACTGTTAACTGTAACTACATTTTCGGAAACACGCATGTTACAAAGTAATGCAAGATGAGTGAAAAAACCACTGTCTATATCTATCTATCTATTATTAACTAAAGTCCATA